>NW_027526445.1:169940078-170405119 GCF_048455015.1 Haemaphysalis longicornis
CCATGAATCTCGCGCTCCGCTCAAGGCTGGAAAAGCGAACGAAAAAAAAATTCCCCCGCATTTCCCCGAGGGGGAGAATGTGAAAGTGCGAATGCACGGTTGTCGGCCCGCTTGCGGCGCTTGCGCTCGGCCCCCGCAGCCCACCCCCTCGCCGCCTTCTCTTCCATCTCTTCCATCGGGTTTGTAGTATCACGTGTACACCACTCAGTTATCAAGCCGCTATAACGCCGCTGAGTCGCCAACGCACGCCGCTGACGACGTAGTTTGAATGCGTTAAAGATATAAGGCGCGTCTAACACTGATATCACCGTCGCGTCTGTGGCTTGGTCGGTAGCGCGTCGCGCTGCGGCCGGCAAAGTCCTCGGATCGAAACCTGGCGCCGGATGCTGTTTTTTCTTTAAAGAGCACCGCGGACGCCGCCGCCGACGCCGGCGGTGGATGGTTTGGGGTCGCTTATAAAGAGCATTCGCTCTTAAAATCTGGCCCCATGTGTGCGGCGGCCTGGCCTTGCCCTTTCGCGGTGTACGTTGCTGCAGAACTTTGCTATCGGCGGCACGCGACTTATTATCGCCGGCGAACTCGCAGCCGCACGGGGAGGATCCTGCGCTCGCTCCCTTGGATGCACAGCGCACTGTTTATCCAAAAAGCGCCGTATCAGATGTGGCCCCGCATGTGCCGGGTCTTATTTTGCGGCGGTGGTAATTCCTGCCGGCGGCATGTGAAAAAGACATTTTAAGCCGATGCAGAACCCGTGCACAAAACGCCAGTTCAGCTTGGGGCGACGCGTGGTGGAGAGCGGCAACGTTGGCAAAACATGCTCCGGCGCGGCTCTGAGCTTTCTAGCGCTGGAGCGAGCACCATTTCTTTGACAATATTAAACATCGGTTGCCCTGGCAACAAGGCACAAACCGCTCTACAAGTCAGTTACGGTTGCGTGATCCCGGTTCAGCTTGGGGCCCCACCTCGCGGCATATGGGCACTGCAGGCATACTACTCCCTCCTATTTGGAAGTGCGAGATGCGTTTGGCATTACAGGAGGCGATGGTGTGTGTGTTGTGGACGCCTTTGTTTCGCGATGAAATGCGACGTTGTGCTTCTGCGGGTGGATAGTGCTTCCCATGGTCTGGATTATCTTTCTCAAGCGGCGTACGACTCAACCTCGCATGGGGTATGTGCAGTGTGCGTGGCTAAAAGCCATCTCGGTTTGTGCGCCAGAGTTAAGTGACTTGCTGTTCGTCCCCGCAAACCGCGCGCGAGGTGAGTGCCGAATTTACGAGGGGCAGGAGGAGGCAACCCATCGTCTGTCAATCGCGGTTCGGACTTGCAACGCATGTTGTGACGTTGTGTTCGCTCGAAACGCATCTCTGGATTGTTTGGAAGTTGAATAAAATGTATGCGTCAAACCCGGGCATTCGGCTCAGGGCGTTCTCTGCGATTGCAAGAAAGAAGTGCCACGGGGCTTCAACGCTTTCTTTATGGAACGTACTCAAGTAAGATAATATTCATGTCGTGTTATGGCCCTGTTTCATTTAATACAAACGGTTAAGCGTTTGTTTACACTTGTTTCGTTTGTCGTAAAATGTCCAAGCACTCCGGCACTCCGCTGGCAGATCAGCCGGCGAGCCGACGCTGAGCAGACGACTCATCTCTTTGCCGGAAGTGCGTGAAAAAGCCGCCCAATAGCAGGATGTCTAGCTCATGACGAACATCTGGGAATCGATGATGTAGACATGTGAAGATGGCGGCCTCCAAAAACACGAAGGAAAGGGTGAGAAAAAAGCGACAAACTTTGCAACAAAAGTGTGAGCTTTCCGCTGCGCGTAAAAGAGTAATACTTGGCACAGATGATGTTGACGACCCAATCTAACGATTGCGCTAGTCAATTTAGTGTGCTCAAAACGCCTTTCAGGGCCCCTTTAATACTCAAATATCACAAACCCTTAGAAATGAAAAAGAAAGAAACCGGAACGGGATTGGCACCGTGGTTAGGATGTTTGCTTTGCAGGAGCGGAACCACTACACTACGAGAGCAAGCGGTTCGGCGCGGTTAAATTGAGGGCCACAAGCGCGTGCATATAGCTGCAAACATGCCCTTATAGATGGCACCATGCGTCGCTTGGCGGTGCTTACTAGGAAACGCCTGTACGTAAACGGGAGCGTACAAGTGTTAGGAAGACCGGAGGAGATAAGAAAGACAATTACATTCAGGAACAAGAGGAGGCCGTCACCTTTCGAGGACAATGGTAGTTACGTGAGGAGATATGTGCAGGAATTAGGTAATACAGACATATATCGAGCGTATTTTGTTTGGTCTTCGTGCTTGTAGGAAAGGGACATTTTGGGGATCATCTTTATTTGCATTCTAGTGTTCGTTATTGCACCGTGACGCAAATGGGGAGGTACAACCTAAAATAAATAAACATATTGTTACGTAAAAATGCCGAGTTTTCTGTTTTTTTGTAAAAAATCTATGCAGGTTGCACAACGTTGCAAGCCTAACTTCATATCCGAGCTGTGTTCGCTTCACTAACTTAAACACGACAATCGCCATGTAAGTCACTGCGATCCATATATTCTGCGTATATATACGGCAGTAGGAAGCTGAAGACGAAATTGATTGATTGTGTGCTTTAACGCGCCGACGCAACGCAGGCGATGAGGCGCGCCGTTGCGGAAGGCTCCGGATTAATTTTTACCTCCTGGGAATTTTTAACGTGCGCCGAAATGCCGTACACATGGGCACTTTTGCTATTCGCCTACAACAGAAAAGCAGCCGCCGCGGCGGGGAATCGAACCCGCGTCCTCGTGTTCAGCAGCACAACGCCTTAGCCACTGAGTGACCACGGCGGGTTAAAGACCAAACCAAGCGCAAAGTGGCGTATATGAGTGCTTTATTTGTATACGCCTCGAGCGTTGTCTGTAGGGGCGCCACTGAAATCCCCCTAGCGGCCCGTTACAAAAGCAGCCGCGGGAATCTCCGGCCCGCTCCTCGCTGCCGCCGCTGGTTTTGCGGCGCGTTCGCGGCTGAGATTTACAGCTTGTATGCGTTGGAAAGACATATTGATGGGGAGCAGTCGCTCCGTTCGAAAAAGTGGTGTATTTACGTGTGTGCAAACATTTCTGGCGCGATAATAGTGTGGTCCACTAGGTCTGCATAAACACCATGAACAAGCACATCAATGGAGCTGATTGTGATTACACTGTCCTGAAATTCGCTAACAGTGTCTCTGTGAGCAGGGTTTCCTCGGCTGGTCATGCTACGGCCATACACTGCGATGTAAATCTGGTTTGTGTGATTGCATAATCTGGAGGAGCACTCACGCCTGACAGCACGCCAGTTACACTTGTCTCACATATTCATCGCTACCTTGGACAATGTAATGTGGCATAAATTTCACAAACATTCTACGCACGAAGTACGACGGATAATGCAAAATTATACTTGGGAAACAGCACTCAACAAAAGATTTTATGCTCGGTCGTCTCGTCGCGAGGTGAGCGGTCGCAACTATTCATCTGCTACATATCTCCTCCACGAGCAGCGCGGAAACGGGTTTACAGAGTAATCCGCGTCCGCGACTAAATGTTTCATCGAAACATCGTCATATCCTAAGGCAGCCTGCAGAATCTAGCACTAACTGAAATAAGAGGGCCTTGCGAGACCCCACACTCTTCCAACTACACCTTTTCCCGCTTGTGAACTTCCTACCCCGTATATCTAAAAAAAACTGCGTCCGCTGAGCGATCAGCTGTTCGTTTAAGTTGATAAACAAAAGGAAAATGAACGCACAGGTTATGTGTGCTTACTAAAGCTTTCATTCGTTGATTTCGCTCCGCATTTGTACAGAACAATTGTTAAGCGTTCACCTATCTCTCCCCCCACTCCTCATTTCTTGTGAAATAGCAATGCATTTCTCATGTAGTTGATCTGGTGAGTCCTACCTGGTTTAGGTTTAGACCCTATAGCATTTCTGAAGCTGCTGTGGGCTTTTCCTTTGCCGTAGGGGCTATTCTGTGTCTTCCGTACTTGGCAGACCATTTATTCGTCCGTGGTTTCATCAACTTTACTTGGGCCTTGCTATAAGGCGTGAGTGGTCACATATTTAACGAAGTGCAGCCATGGAATATTCTTAATATTTTCGCGTGGCTTATATTCCAATAAAAGGCAGAAGTTATTGTCAGGGATTCGGTAATCACATCCCCGAAACATACTTTTCTACAGCGTATATATATCAAAACAATGCCGAATTGGTTGTCCGCGCTGCCGAACGAAACCAACCTCGCACTGTGCCAATAGGAGGTCTAACTGAAGCGACAACAGATTTCACATGTGCCTGGCGTATTAGTAAGTGATCGCGATAATAAGCTGTTGCCGTCTCCGACGCCCGTAAGAGCGGCCTAGAAGCCCGCCGAACCGACTCCCCGGATAGCTCTTGTTGGCGTTCGAGCACTCTACCAAGACGCAGCTGTTTTTTGAAGTGCCGTGAACGTACCATTTGCTTGCCGACATTACCATAACAAGTTGTTTAGGGCGCGGCAAAAATGAGCTAGAAAGAACCACAACATTGCATGAGCCCTAATGAGCCACGCAGCGCTGCACTCGTAAGCGCCGTGGGGAAGCGGCGACAGGCGGCGTAGCATTCGCGAAGCTCGAGGCGCATACTGCCCTCTTCAGTCCTGGTACACTTCAACGTCCGCCGCCGCAAAGGCTTCGTCTGGTGCTCCCCCGCCGTTGAAGGCCTGCACTACTACTCGTTCTTCTTCTTATTTTGTTTGGGAGATTAACTTCTGCTGAGCCCGACCTCTAGGTCCAAGACTTCTCGCTGGAACTGGTGTTTCATGCCTGCCAGGGATCGTCGGAAGTGACGCTGGAAGTTTTCCATGACTAAGTAGGCGTGGTCGCTTTGTCGGCGACACTGTTTGCTCAAAAGCACACTTTTGCGCACCCCTTCGGGGTGCTCGGCTCTTCATGACTGGTTACATTGTCGCTTGGCAGCGTGGTGGGTTTTTGGGGCGCCCGGACCTTGATTGGTTACCCTGTGCCCCATCGGCGCGGCACAGCGTAGGGAGTGTTCTGCCGACGCCGAATGTCACACGAAAGACCTTTTTTTCTTGTTGAAGGAGCTTCTTTTAAAGCGAAGCTGCAAGGAGAAAATCTACACTGAAGAAATCCACGTAGCTAAGCAAGCCGAGCCAGCCGCATTTTACACACAGGGATCGGCTTGGCAGCGGTACCAACTAGCGAAGTCTCTGCATTATTAGTGCGGCATGTGGCTTCAAGAGCAAACGACAGGTGACGCGCGCGTGTCTGTTCATTGATATGCAACCAATTCTTGTTTGTAGTTATAAGCTATTTGTTTGTCGAAATGGGTGAGTTTTTTATTTACAGTTTTGCGTTGCGGTTACGCCCGATTCCTGACCAATCCGCCATCTGGGTGGCCCCGATGAAAGTTGAAAGTTGAAAGTTGAAAGTTTATTGCGACAACATGTACAAGACTGGCTATACAGTTGTCGAGGGGGACGGTCAAAAAGGCTACAGGAAAAAAAAAAAAAAAAAGCCTGACAAGGTGACGTCCCCCCCCCCCCCCCCCCACGTGTTGGCGTGACTCTGCGGGAAATGGCACGTACTTTGTGACAATAAAAATTAACAAAATAATGCACACAACTAACACATAGAAAATCAGCTTTCAGTTTACAGAAAGACAATAATTACAATGACAATTCCACTAGGAAAAAACATACACATCAGCTCTCGGATTTCAGGAAACAATGAGTAGAATTCAAGAATTCACAGCAAGAAAGAACAAAAAAAAGACAGTTCTCAGTTTTCATAAACAAACAATAATACAGTAAAAAGATTTCATACAGCGGAAAAAAAAATACCTCAAAGTTTCTAAAAGAAACAAAAGTTGAAATGCCACAAGGAAGATCACGAGACGCGCGCTCACGTGCACTCGGCTATTTCTTGGTATTTTTCTGTTCATTGACGTCGCAACCAAGGCTGAAACAGCTGTGCTTTTAAAAATGCTAACTGATTCTCGGATGAACATTTCATTTTTAAGAGCCTTGGTGCATTTGCCAGTTACAATTACTAAAAGCAGCTTGGAGAGTTGGATTTGTTACACTCTTCCTCAGATTATGCTTCGCCACTGCCGTTGGTTTTCAGCCGCAGCGGCATCGAAAAGGCGGGCGCATGCGCTCGTGCAGTTGCGAAGAAAACGAAGTGGGAGACAGCGCTTGCGACAGGACGCCCTAACCAACCAACCTATCCAACCAGCCGTTCAAGCGTGAGTACTTAGGCGTGTAACGAGTTGCTTTTCGTCAGACCCATGATCCCAAGCTCACTCGCTTTCCGATGACATCCTTTTCTGGAATGCGCACGAAGACGATTTTCAACAGTCACCTTTTGGGTTGAAGGGCGTTGGAAGGCTTCTAAATATGTTCTGGGGGGGCGCTGGGGCTCGTCTTTAGCGCATATCACGGAGCTGTATAAGTGACTCTTGGCAATAGGGAATGTTAGCACAACATGTGTTGCCATTGTGTACGAAAAACTGTAAATTTGTGCGTCACGCTACGTAAACACCGCGAGCTGAGTTTTAAGTGCAGAGCACTTTAGACGCCCGCATTGTCGTCCGAGCTCGCTCGCTCGACCCAAGTATATAAAGCACCAAGGCGGCGTCCCGGGGTAACGCTGTTGTTCGCGGCGTAACCCAGAGACTTCGAAAGCCAAGCGGTTTATATAGTCATAAGCGTTCGAAACTCGTGAAACGCTGGCGCTTGTCATACATCTTCCCCTTGTTTGGCGTAAAGAAAATTATAGTACATTTGAGGAAAAATATAACGTACTTAACCGGCAGCGCCCGCGTTCCCATAGTGGGTTGGTGTTTACGATAGTAAACGCTAAATGTGGCAGTGCAACGCTGGCACGTGTGGGGCGAAAAACACAAAGAGAAGTGAAATCCTACTGGCTCGATTTCAGGCAGGCGGCGCGCGAGCATTCTGAAGGCGGGAAATTTGATTTGCATGGGCTGGTAGCAGTAAGTGGATAACGGCGGTACAGCCCATTATGGCGAATCACTGCTGTGCACTTCCGACAGGTTTCACATTGAGTGGGACGGCTTTAATTTTTTAGTAGAGCGTCTCACCAGTTTTTCGTAGCGACACGCTAATGCTTAAGGCGCCATGGGTCGAATGTTTTCCGAAATGACTCGCCGGCTGATCTTCCAGCGGAGTGCCGGAAGGCCTGAACATTTTACGACTGCCCAAACAAGCGCAAACAAACGCTTACACGTTAGTATTAAATGCAACACGTCCATAATATGGTATGAATATTCTCACACCTGAGTACGCTCCGTAAAGAAAGCGTAGAAGCCTTGTGGCACTTCTTTCGTGCAATCGCACCAAATGCCCTGAAACGAATGTCCGCGTTTGAGGCATACATTTTATTACACTTCAAAACATTACAGATATCCATTTTTAACGGACATAACGTCACGACAGGCGTTACAAGTGTGAGCGGCGATTAACAGGCGATCGGTTGCCTCGTCCTGCCTGTCGTAAATTCGGCACTCACCTCTCGCGGTTTGGGCGACGAACAGCAGGTCAGTTCACTCTGGCGCGCTAGCCGAGAAGGCTTTTATCCACACACGCTGGGCATACTCGATGCCTGGTTCAGTCGCACGTCGTTCGGGAAAGATAGTCCCGAGCATAGGAGGGACTGTCCGCCCACAAAAACACAACGTCCCATTTCATCGCGAAGCGAACCCGTCCACAATACACCACGACCAACTTTAGTATAGTTGCTCGTGCAATACACACACGGAGCTTCTGTCGCTGGCCTGGCAATGAAGCTTCGTGCGGGCAGTCAGCGATGTAACGACGATCTAGAGCTGCGCGAGGGTGACGTTCCAATTAATCGACGTATTTAAAAACACAGGAGCAGTAAACTTGGTCCATCGGAAGCAAATTACGGTCCATGGAAGGGCGGAACCGTGGATGGTTGTCGCGTTACTTGCCGCCGTGTTGGAACGCAAGCAGCCTCGCGTACGGACGCTGTTTTGCTGAAATAGCCGAGAGTTTTTGACTAACGTATCAGCTGTACACGAACAGTTCGCGAACGCTCTTTCGTTGCACCGTTCCTACTGTGAATGCGCCGTACGCTAAGCCGGTTCTGCGTTTAGCCGATGAAAGACGAGCGGACGTTTTTGCTGCAAAATAGCGTGCGTACGTAAGGCCGCTTGCGCTTCCAACATGGCGGCAAGTAGCGCGACAACCATTCACGGTTCTGTTTCTTCTGTGGACAGCAATTTGCTTCCGATGGACCTAGTTCTCTGCTCTCAAGTTATTAAATACGTCGCGTAGTTAGCACGTCGCCCTCACGCAGCTCTGCATCGTCGCGACAGGGCTGGCTGTCCGAACGCAGCTTTATAGCCAGGCCAGCAGCCGAAGCTAGTGTGTGTTGCGTACGCGTTCGCTTATGAAATGCGACGTTCTGCTTCTACGGGTGGATAGTGCTTCCCATGCCCGTGGTTAGCTTTCTCGAGCGACGTACGACTCATCCTCACATCGGCTATGTACAGTGTGCGTGGCTAAAAGCCTTCTTTGCTTGCGCGCCAGAGTTAAGTGACGTGGTATTCGATCCCCCAAACCGCGAGAGGTGAGTGCCAAATTTACGACGGGCAGGTGAAGGCCAGCGATTGCCTGTCAATTGCGGTGCATACTTGCAAGACCCGTCGTGACGTTGTGTTCGTTCGAAATCCATCTTTGGCTTGATTTGAAGTTGAATAAAATGCATGCGTCAAACCCAGGCATTTGGTTCAGGGCGTTCTCTGCGATTGCACGAAAGAAGTGCCACAGGGCTTCAACGTTTTCTTTATTTAGCATACTCAGTTAAGAGAATATTCATATGTGATGGACGTGCTACATTCAATGCTAACGGGAAATGGTTTATTTGTACTTGTTTGGCTGGTCGTAAAGTGCCTAGGCACTTCGGCACTCCGCTGGCAGCCGGCGAGTCATTTCGCAATACATTCCATAGATGGCGCCATAGGCATTAGTGTGTCGCTAAGCAAAACTGATGAAACGCCCTACTGAAACTTTCCTTGCGGTGTTTACGTAGCGTGCCACAAAAATTTAGCGTTCAGCGTAAGCAAAGGCAACAAACGCTGTACTGGCTGTACTAAAACTCCCTAGCGCCCGCTCATCGTTTCTCCGCCAAATTCAGAACGGGCTTTGCGTACGGCGCATGCGTAGTGCGAACGACGCAAAAAAAGCGCCTCGGCTAACGCTTTGTGTAGAGCTCCATGCGTCATCCTAACACTTTCTAATATTTCGTATTTAATTCCATCCTGTGGATAACCTTTGTATTTCTATTATTGAGTTGGGCTGATTCTTTACGCATGGTGTCTTGGAATCCTACCTAAATGGCTATACCCAAGACATAGTTATTTTGGGAAATATTAATAGTATTTTTATGCACAATGTGTTTCTTGCAACTTAAAAGGCACCACCTCATCCCCAGCTTCACCAAATAATGGCCATAATATACTTGGAACCTTAAATTGCTAATATGGTCTTGCTCTATAAATAAACTTATACAAAGCATAAACTACGGGGTATATACAAGTTAACTAATTACACTGAAAATCGAGTTCCCGAATTGCACAGGAGAGCTTCATCTGCGCTTTGCCGATGGCGACCTAAAACTGAGTGCACCATTCCAGCAAAGAAAAATAAGGCCTAGAAGTATAATAAACTTCGGGAGAACCTTTATAAGCTACCCTTTAGAAACTTTTGAAGAATTGGGATTTGAACCCATAGACTTTGCAGAAAAATCGAAGGTGGTACCTTGACCACCTAAAGTCGAGCATAGACTTTTTCCTGGCCGGTCCTGGTGAATATACAGTATTACCTTGTTAACTCGAACTCGCATATACCGAAAAATCGGCTAAGCTGAAATATTCCGTGGCACCGAACCATTTCCTATACGTCTCATGTTTTTCTTGCCCTTTATTTTGAAGTATTTTTGGTCCAAACTGCGGATATCGCAATCTTGACTGAGAGTGGAACCAAAATTTCGTCGATTTTGAGGAGGAGAATGTGAGGAACTCTTCCAAGAGTGATAAAGGTTACCCACAAAGGTTACCCACAATGGTGCCATCGAAAGCGACGTGACCTTTCTAGAGTACGCGCTATGCGAGCATAATGTGCCCGTGACAGCAGAACTTACGGACGCCGCAGTCGTTAAAATGGCCACAAAATGGGGACGGCGAAGACAAGGGCGACGACGACGAACCTCCTCAAGAGGGGCGAACATCTGCCGATCGTGGAATTGGTGCGCTTGCTGCGAAATAAGGTTGAGGGCAGGGGCGGGGAAGATGGGCTCATGCATGCGTTAAAGGGGTCCTGAAATACCTTCCGCCGATGCATGGATGTACATGTACCCAAATAAAGCAATGTATTTGCAATCTCCTCCCGCAAGAATTTTGTTAAAGCGATGAGTATTAGCTGAGAAATCGTAAATCAAAAACCGCGCATTATCGTCGCTCCGCGTTTCCTCCTCCTTTCGACTTACTCTCCGCTGTTGACGGCGCGCCAGCCTTGCCTCCCATGATGCTGCGCTCCGCAGCGGTGACGTACTTCCGCTATTGCGCTGCTCAGACTGTCGTCTGCTACGGGCAAGCTTTGTTGACACCATGAATCCTGCACTCCGCTCAAGGCTGGAAAAGCGAAAGAAAAATCTGGCCGCATGTGTGCGGCGGCCTGGCCTTGCCCTTCGCGGTGTTCGTTGGTGCAGTTGCTATCGGTGGCACGTGACTCTTTATCGGCGGCGAACTCGCAGCCGTACGGGGAAAATCCTGCGCTCGTTCCCTTTGATGCACCGACACTGTTTACCCAAAAGCTCAGAGCAGCGGCAGAGCATGTTTTGCCAACGTTGCCGCTCTCCACCACGCGTCGCCCCAAGCTGAACTGGCGTATTGTGCACGGGTTCTGTATCGGTTTAAAATGTCTTTTAAATGCAGAGCATTTCAGTAACTCACGATGTCACCCGCGTTGGCGTCCGTAGTCCGCGTCCGCATCGCGCCCCCTACACTATATAAAAAGACATCCCCCTCGCGAGGGGCACGATCAAATGCACAGCATTTCCGAGGAAGTGCGCCGGCAAGTCGTATCTCTCGATCGCGGGACCCGTGTCGCCATCTTTTGGAGGCGCGGGACAACTTGTGGCGCTTTCGAAACAAACGAGAAATGAGTGAAGGATATAAGGCGCGTTCGGTGCATCGAAATCTGTGTCGGTTTCGTGGCTCGGTCGGTAGTGCGCCGGGCACCTCGCGTTCCGCCCGCGGCGTCATGGGCTCGAAACCGGGCGCCGGAAACTGTTATTTCTTTCATAGTGTAGTGGCCTGGCTGCGGACTACGACAAGGCGCGCATGCGGACTACGACAAGGCACGCCAACGCTGCCAACGCCGCGTGACATTGTGAGTTACTAAAATGCTATGCATTTGAAAGTGCCGTATCAGATGTGGCCCCGCTAGTGCCGGGTCTTATTTTGCGGTGGTCGTAATTCCTGCCGGCGGCATGTGAAAAAGATATTTTAAATCGATACAGAACCCGTGCACAAAACCCTTCAATCATGTGACCAGTTCAGCTTGGGGCGACGCGTGGTGGAGAGCGGCAACGTTGGCAAAACATGCTCAGGCGCGGCTCTGAACTTTCTAGCGCTGGAGCGAGCGCCATTTCTTTGACAATCTCGATCTCAAACATCGGTTGCCTTGGCAACAAGGCACAAACCGCTTCAGAAATCAGTTACGGCTGCCTGATCACGGTTCAGCTTGGGGCCCCACCTCGCGAGATGTGGGCACTGCAGGCGTACCACTCACTCTCATTGGGAAGTGCGAGATGCGTTTGACATTACAGGAGGCGATGGTGTGTGTGTGTTGTGGACGTCTTTGTTTGGCGATGCAATGCGACGTTGTGCTTCTGCGGGTGGATAGTGCTTCCCATGGTCTGGATTATCTTTCTCGAGCGACGTACGACTCAACTTCGCATGGGGTATGTGCAGTGTGCGTGGCTAAAAGCCAACTCGGCTTGTGCGCCGGAGTTAAGTGACTTGCTGTTCGTCCCAGCAAACCGCGCGCGAGGTGAGTGCCGAATTTACGACGGGCAGGAGGAGGCAATCCATCGTCTTTCAATCGCGGTTCAGACTTGCAACGCATGTTGTGACGTTGTGTTCGTTCGAAACCCATCACTGGATTGTTTTGAAGTAGAATAAAATGTATGTGTCAAACCCGGGCCTTCGGCTCAGGGCGTTCTCTGCGATTGCACGAAAGAAGTGCCACGGGGCTTCAACGCTTTCTTTACGGAACGTACTCAGGTAAGGGAATATCCATGTCGTGTTATGGCCGTGCTCCATTTAATACAAACGGTTAAACGTTTGTTTTTACTTATTTCGTTTGTCGTAAAATGTCCAAGCACTCCGGCACTCCGCCGGCAGATCAGCCGGCGAGCCGACGCTGAGCAGACGACTCATGTCTTTGCCGGAAGTGCGTGAAAAAGCCGCCCAATAGCAGGATGTCTAGCTCATGACGAACATCTGGGAATCGATGATGTAGACATGTGAAGATGGCGGCGTCCAAAAACACGAAGGAAAGGGTGAGAAAAAAGCGACAAACTTTGCAACAAAAGTGTGAGCTTTCCGCTGCGCGTAAAAGAGTAATACTTGGCACAGATGACGTTGACGACCCAATCTAACGATTGCGCTAGTTCATTTAGTGTGCTCAAAACGCCTTTCAGGGCCCCTTTAAGTAGCTGGAGGACTCCTTACTAGGCCCGCGTGGAACCGAAAAGCAGACCAGCATTGCGCAGTTCTGTTCTGCCAAGTAGGATTGCAGTGCCGCAAAGCCCAGCTGCTCAACGTGTCATGTTTTTTTTTTCCTCTTTCAAACCATTATGAAAAGCGAGATTGGAAGTTGCTGTTGAAGAGCTCGTGAGCAGAATCGCCTTTTTTGCAAAGAACTCGATATTCTATGGCAATTCGCGCAATTTTCCTTATCTCGAAATCCTCTTATCTCAAAATATTTCCCTCTTTTTACTACTTAGAGTTAACGAGGTGATACTGTACGCGGTCGTGGCCATGGAGATTTCCGGCAGGCTGCAGGATGGAGTGTCTATTTTTAGTTATTGAATGCTTACAAATTTTTCAAGTCGGTAGTCAAAAGTGTTTCAGCAATGACGTGTGGAGCTCACATTTGTTTTTTTGCCCACTAGCTGCCGCTCTTAAACAATCGATTCTACTTCGAGCATTCCGCTGAAAAGACACCTCGGCGGAACGTTTGTAACGTGCAGTAAAATCAACTTCTGATAAATGAAGGTTTCCTAAGTCGCTCATAGTAACATTAGAAGAAATGTTCATGGGCGCTTTACTGCGTTTTTTTATGTTATCATCTCCGTCTCAGCTCGTTTTACAACAAACCCATTACTAGATTTTAAATGTGGCAGCGCACATGCCACGAAGGTTTAGCTTACGGTTGAGATATTAAAAATCAGTGGGGGGAAATTAAGTAAATCGGATGGAAATAGACTAGATTGATTGATTGATTGATTGATTGATTGATTGATTGATTGATTGATTGATTGATTGATTGATTGATTGATTGGTTGATTGATTGATTGATTTATTAATTGATTGATTGATTGATTGATTGATTGATTGATTGATTGATTGATTGATTGATTGATTGATTGATTGATTGATTGATTGATTGATTGATTGATTGATTGATTGATTGATTTAACGCACCGAAGCTTCACAGGCGATGAGCGCGACGTAGTAGAGGGCTCCGGATTTATTTTGACTACCTGGGGATGTTTAACGTGCGCCGAAAGGTCGTACACACGGGCGTTTTAGTTTTTTGCCTTCCTCAGAAAAGCGGCTGCCACGGTCGGGAATAGAAATAAAGTGGATCCCAGGTTATATGAACGCGGGTATTCCTACCCGGGTTGTATGACGGGCTATACTAGTACCGGCAAAGTTCCCGTAGAAACCATCCATTTCAAACTTTAGTTATTCTACGTAATATGTTGCTAGACGCGCGTAATCCGACGGCCCCACGCGAAGCACGCGGCCGAAAAGCAGACGAAAAAAGTGCTGCGGGCGTGTTCCGCGGACCTTAAGAGGGCCATGAAGACCAAACAAAAGTTTGATTCATTCAAAAAATTGCTTAGTTGGAATCACACTGACCTCCTTTTTAACGTAAACTTCGCTCAAATAAGCTATATAATTAGGAAAAATGGGAATGGCCATGTGACCCACCCGCTCATTTCCCGCAACAGGACCTATGATGTTATACCAGCCAGCTCTGCAATTGGCAGAAGCCGGCAAAAGCATACTAAGTATCAGGCAGAGCTTATAAGCTTGCCGAATGAGCCTTTCGTGGTTACATTTAGGGCGCATTCTTTTTTAAGGGAAGTGAAGCGCTTTCCAAAAAAATTGAGTTAGAGGCACGTTTATATATTTTCTTGCGCGCTGAATCCGAATATCACATTAAATTTTTTCCCACATCAGCCCAACCAGCATTTATTTTGCAAAACGCGGGGTCCCGTTTGAAAGACGCGCGCTTTTCGTCTTTGGACGCCTCTGATTGGTTGCGCCCTTTATGACGTCAAAGGAGGACACCCATCGGCCGCGTGGGTTGTCGGAGGCAATTGCCTTTTCGGCAATTTAGCTTGCAGTTTATTCTTTGCACATGACTGCAAGTTTTTTTTATAACTTCCCGTGATGTTGGTTAAAGTATCTTGGAGCTTAAATTTGCTTTACACGACCGAGAACCCCAAAGCAGTGGCTGTGGCGTCGGCTAGAGGGTTCCGTAAAAATATTTATGAATTAGGCAACCGGCATAGGGTGTTTGTTTTCCTTATGTTTATATTAGGTACTGCCTGAACTGTTTGTTACTATATACGAAACCATTTATGCCGAAGATTAAGCGGCGTTTTATAAACAATCTACCAGCAAAAAGCACGTACGTGCACTGCGCGAAAAAATAGCGTACATGCGCTGTAAACGTAAATGTTAGACATGTGTTGCCGGTACACGCATAAACCAACAAGCGGACTCTGCTTCCGAATTTCCTTTGTTCGTTGTCGCCCACCCCAGTCCCGTTACTCATCCCCATACACAGACCCACATGCGCGCGTGCGCGCGCGCCTTTTGGGCAGTGGCGCTAAGGCACCTCCGCGATCGCTGGCTGCACTTCGATAAGTGGCGTCTTACTGGTTGAGTTGTATTTATTCTGAAAACATTGTAGCATACTGGGGCCTCCGCAGCATTATAGGCTTGGGTTTTTGAACACTGTTCTAAGCCCATAGGGAAAGAAAACCAACGCGTTTAACGAAGCAGGTATTTCCTGAACAAATGTGACTTTGTTTCTGGAACTGAACGAAACAGAAACATCCCGCGCGAAAGTACAGCAGTATTCACCACCCTTCCTAAATCTAGCATCTAATTTGAACATTCACGTCCGTCGCATAAAAAAAGAGAAGAAGAAAATAAGAAAAACGCACTGGAGCGTTTTACAAAGTACATAACGTAGTGTAGTATAGTCTCTGTCATCAAGCACAGCCATCTCGGTTGTCGCTTCCGTGTGTTATCAGACGTCCCGGCGTGGCATTATCCTGCTTAGGAATACGGCATGGTAACGTATGCCTCGTTTGGCGTTCGTGCATACTTTTTGAACACAAAAGTTGTACAATTAAGTGCTATCAACCCCAACAACAAGTATCATTCGCAAGGAAACATGGCGAAAAGAGCATGGCAGAGGCTGCCGATCCGGCCTGAAGTCCAGGTATGACGTTTTTCAGCCGGTTTTAGTCCGCGCTCTTCGGTCTTCCGGCATCGCGCGGCGAGATGGGGGCGGGGGACATCGGGCCACTTTTGTTTGCGTATTGCGCCGCTTCTATTGCATTCATTGCGGAAATATTTCGTACACGGAACTATTCAATGTGTACTTGCTGCTAGTCAACTTTTCTTTTAATTCTAAAGCCGCTTCACCTTTCTTTTAAAGCAGCTACAATGACGAACAGTGGAAGTTACGAAAGCACACGTAAACATAGAAGTACTGATGCGGACTGCTGTTGGTACTGCGCGCACTATCCTTGGTTTAACGGCACAATACTGCGGGCCTTTGAGGTTGTCTCGGGCGACACTAGCCAATTGACGCAAGCAACGGTGTCTCACATGACCATATTTGTCGAGCGATTACTATGCTTCACAAAAGGAGTATTTTCTCCTAAACAAAAACAAGCCAGGTTCAAATACGCTCAAACACAAACCAAACGCAGAAAACGGCTACCCACAGTATGGTGGCGCCATCTGGGTTCACTAAAGATAAACAAGGCTAGGAAACCGCTTTATAGATGTCGGTTCCCGTGATGTCATTGCAGACCATGAAAACACGATATTCCGGTAAAATAAAAATTTTAACGGAAATTGGGTAATTTCTCAGTAAATAAAACATCGTTTGTATCCGGACAAGCGCTGGAGATGCTATAAAACACGAGATCTTTCGAATAAACTAAACTTGTATTTGGTCTTCATGGCCCCTTTAAAAGGACCATGAAGACGTAAAATACGAGTTTTATTCGAAAGGGTAGGTATTTATATTGCCCCCAGCGCTTTTCCGAGAAGAAACGGTGCTTTATTAACTGAGAAATTGCCCAATTTAAGCCAAAATTTTAAGGCTTACGTTAACTCGTGCGTTTCGTGACGACAGCGATGACGTATAATGGAGACGTATTTGAAACGGCTTTAAAGTATGCTCACTAGGGTTTCGGCGGACGACAAAACGTCCTTCTGTGCTTCGTTTGCCGTCCATCATCTAAATGGCACCGAAGTACAGCTTGGGCCATCTGGGCTTGGGCTTGGGACCCACTGTCCACACTCACATCATTTTTACACGAATTTGCACCCGGCTCATTTTTGTTATGGTTCGCAGTAATAATTTTGTAAAACATTGGGTATGCTGGCCATACAAGGTCCCGTAAGGCAATATCGCCTGTGCCAATCGGCCAGTTTAGTAAAATACAACCTAAAAGCGCAGCACTGCTGTACACCTATAACATGCATAGTGCACGCAGTAAGCGTTGACCCTTCTGTGTTTACATATGCGTTGTGCACGCAGTAAGCATTGACCCTTCTGTGTTTAAATATGCGTTCATATATTCCATTGCGTACCCCACCATTACTTACTGCTATAAAAAGAAGATTCGTTAAATTGAAGGACATATAACTCGTCATGAAAGCTTATAGGCCCTCCCTAATTTGCGTTTGCTTTTGCAGGCATTAGCGAGTCGCACATCCGCCCACGAGGTAACAGTGTTGTCAGAGTGATTCTAACGAGGCAGACTTTCTAACAAAGCAAACTTGATTCTTTGGAATGTACCAATACAGCGTGATTTGTATTTCACTGTGTTACTCTTTTCGCATTTACTTTTTTAGTGATTTTGGTTTTCGAGCCCTCAAATCATCCGTTTGTAGTTTACATTGAAGGTTCTAGCTAATCCGTCGCGCGGAACTGCATTTATAGTCGTAAGTTGTTGTTCAGATTTTACAACTTCCGAATTGTACACTTTTTGACTGCTCTGAGAAAGTCATAGCGTGGTAACTGTGTTTACAATGTTACTACAGGAAAATTACGGAGGGCACTTGACATAATATAAAGTTGAAACCAGGTAAAAGAGGAGAGCGTTTGAGAAACGTTTTTGAAAAAATTTTTCTCCTTACTCGCCCCTCCGCGGAACCCGATGTAATGAAAGGCCGAATTTTCTCCGTCCATACTACGTGTTTTTGACATTCAGCACTTTCCCATTCCACAGACTGTGCGAGCTGGTCATGGCGAAGTCCTTGAGCAACGCTGTGGGATACTTGGCGGTGGACGTCTACGACCAGCTTAGGCGCGCCAGGACAAAAAAGCACTCTAACGTAATTTGTTCGCCCCTAAGTCTGGCAGCGGCCCTTGCCATGACCCTCGGTGGAGCCCGTGCAAAAACTGCTGAGGAACTTTATGCAGTGCTGAGGGCTAAGGAAGGACGGACACACCAGTTCTTCGCATCCTTCATGCTCAAGCTGACCAGCCAGGACGCAAGCCCGGACATCAACATTGTCAACCGAATATACAGCGACGAGCGTCTGGTCATACAGGCAAGCTACAAGGAGTTCCTGAACACCCACTACGGCTCGGAAATAATACCAGTGGACTTCGCGAACAACTATGAAAGCGTCCATGCCGAGATAAACCAATGGGTTAAAATCATGACCGATCAACTGATGAAAAATTTTCTCCCACGCGACAGCATAAGTCCTTCAACCAGTGTCCTCCTCGTCAGCGCCATGCACTTCTCGGGCACCTGGGAGTCGCCATTCCTGGCCAGGTCCACATCGCGTCAAGACTTCCACTTCAGCACCAAGCACAAAGTCAAGGTGGACATGATGTACCAGAAGCAGGACTTCGCTGTCTCCCACAGTGCCGTACTGAAAGCCAGGGCCATCGAGCTCCCCTACCGGGGTCGTAAGAGCTCCATGATCATTCTTCTGCCGGATGACATCGAGGGACTCCACCACTTGGAACGCCATCTGTCCATGCCCGCACTACTCGATCTCCTGGGAGGTTTGAACGACTTGTCCGATGTGAAGCTCAGCGTGCCCAAGTTGGTCGTGCATCAATGTCAAAGCTATAAGAGCGTTCTCACGACCATGGGAATCACCGAGCTCTTCTCGGACAGCTGCGACCTCTCAGGCATTTTCACGGAGGCCAAGCCGAAAATTTCGGACGTGGTGCACAAGGCGTTTCTAAGGATCGACGAAGAAGGCACGGAGGGGGCGTCTGCGACGGCCGCCATGATCTGCCCTACTACAGGCCTGGCAAGGGGACCACCCGTAGACTTCGTCGTTGACCATCCTTTCATGCTGTTGGTCGTGCACACCAAGCCAGACGTTGTCTTGTTTGTAGGTTCCGTGCGCAAACCGGAACAGATCGAGAATGTTTGTTGATCCTTCTGGCTTTACTTAAGTTTCAGGGTCTTTTATGTTTCTTCGATAAATGGTGAGACAGGAATAAATGGGGTTGTATTGCTGGCCCGCCCAAGCGTCTGTTTCAGACACCTGCACGCACGGGGAGAGGCACTATTATTATTCAAGTATTCGTCAGTCTTTTTCCTGAGGTATAACCTGCTCATCACTTAGGACATTACGATAGCAATGGCATACTTGATTAATTCGCAAAGCGGGATGCTGGGCGATATTTGGGCTAAATTTGAAAATATAACGCGGTTTAACGTGGTTAAATTTACATGCGTGTTTTATTTAACGAAATTCCATTTCAGGTTACGGGATATCTTCGCATTCTGACTTTTCCTGAGGACTTTTCTTGAGTCAAGGAAGGGTGACTGTACCGAATTTCTTGAGATATAACAAAGTGTGGGCTCTCTAGAGGCCTTTTTTATCGTATATGTACGTGCATTTTTAACCCAACGATAACCTTGCTACAAACCGGTCTGCTTGTTTACTAATCCTTCATCTTTCTTACACGGAGAGACAACCAATTTTTGCCGAACATATGTTCTCTATACCAATAAATAGGGTATTCCTTAAAAAACCTTAACACAAAATGGTCTGGCTGGTTGTTATTAGGCCATTTTAAATCAAAAGTTTTATATCTACGAGCCGTAGGTGTGCTCCCAAAAGTAATGCTACACTACCCCAGCAACGTATACTTTTGTCTGTATGCTGAAGGAAAAGCGGTATTATAAATTCTTGTGCCCAGCTAAAAAATTCCCCGCATTTCCCCGAGGGGAAGAATGTGAAAGTGCGAATGCACGAGTTGAATTTGCGCGGTTCGGTAATGTTCGCGAAAGAGAGATCACACGTACACACCCACACAACTACAAAGAAAGAAAGATGCATTTATTCACAGACACCTATTTGTGTTGTCGTTGTACTTGATTGCTAGAGCGGATCTCAGCTTTGACATTTCGTGTCAGTACTCCTTTAAGTGGGTGCATTAGCCCTTCTCACGCCCGATTCCTGGCCAATCCCCCACGTGGGTATGTGTCATGTCAGCGGCCAGGCAGCGCGCGCCCATCTCCCCCCGTTGCCAAGAAAGACGAGGAGATTCCTGGCCAATCCCCCACGTGGGTATGTGCCATGTCAGCATTCGCACGAGCGCGGACATCGCCGGTGGACGCAGGTTCAGGGTCGCTTAAGAAGTGCATTCGCACTTAAAACGAATTGTGAATTGCGGGCTACCTTATACCGTTATCTGTTTTTAATCACTACAAGTAGCCAGCTGTATGTATTGTGGCGTAGCATGACACTATTTTGCACGGAGGCGCCGTCTGTTGGGATGGGGAGTGCTCAACCTGCCCCTCCGGAGATGCTCTCTGTGATGGACACGCTAACAGACCTCAAGAAATTTAACCGCTTTCTGTGAGCAAGGTTCTGGCTAGCAGTTTTTACTGTTATTGTGTTTTTGTTTGGTTGAAGTGCTCTGTAAAAATGTCCATAAGAAAAGTCTGTGAGGATGGACGAGAGGTAGAATGCTGGCTTCATGTTGTGGATGTCGGCACTTCGATTCTCCGCGGGCACGTCCTTTAATTTGCCGCTGGCGTTTTTGGAAACCGAAAACGAATATTTTGGCCGAAGAAATGCCTCTGATTCAGGTATAAAGGTGAAACAACGTCCAACACAAGACGGAAGCGCCTTTTCTGGGTATGTTTACTGAACGCTGCCACTGATTCTGCCGGGCATGGAGGTTCCGTTAGCCACTCTGTCAGCAACCCAGCGGCGACGCGACGGCGGGGGGCGTGTTTTTAAAATTTTCGAAAGAATGTTTAAAATACCTATACTACTTGTGTTAATAGGTTTTCGATTTAAACACGTGAACAATCAGGGAAAAAAAATTGAACCCGTGTCCGCAAAGCTGTAGGCTCTTCCAACTGTGTTATTTCCTCACGCGAAAAGCGTAGAACACACGACGTCGCTGCCGTTGTTACTTTTTTCATGGAACGGGCAGATTTCAGGTATTAGCCAGGAATCCGGAGTTTTAAGGGGAAATGCGCCCACGTTACAAAATTTATACAATTGTGAATAGGCAACGTACATGTTCCGAATGCGGCATGGCGCGTAACCCCTCAACCTGACAAGTGCTCACGGGCCGCGCATAACCCCGATTGTATGGAAGTTGTGGAGTGTGCCTTTGCGTTTGCTGGCCAAGTTTATGCAGTACGCCGAAAACACTAAGCGGTAGCCACGCGTACAGGGATAGGAGTAAGGAAGCCCGCCGAAGCGCCAATAGACAAAGAAACAAAAAAAAATTGGCCGCATATCTGCTCCTTTCGTTGCAAATGTCGTCAAAAGACGATAGCCTTTATCGACTTTTGCCAAATAAATGCCTCTCTTTGCTTTCCCGCTCACGTCTCATTTTGTTCCTCTTGCGTCGCGCTCCTCCCAAGGTAAACATGCCAAAGATTTGCTTAAATCATTTTAAATTTTCCGCATTCCTGCGCTCCAAACCGGGTGTCTCGATGCCAACGCTGCCGTACGGCAAAGACACGTATGTATCGAGGCGCCCTACTTCATCGTTTATAGAACCGCGTTTCCCTAGTCCACGTGCATTCCAAGCAGAACGTGGAACCTATCTACTTGAACCTTTCGTAACTCTTGCCACTTGATTTCTTGAAATGCCGCCAGAAGCTATATGGCGCGGGCGACAGCAGGCGACAGCGGAGTGATATTTTTTTTCTTCAGTTGATGAAGTATTTATCTCGCCAAAATCAAACTTGTACGATTTTTATAAAGGAACGCTGCAAATATCATTTCAGCATAAATTTGTTGTCTTATATATGCGTAAAGTCTTGTTCATCTTCAACAATATTGACAAGTATGAACAATACACCGGACTTAGATGGGTACTTTACCTGTGACTATATAAGCCTATTGCGCAGGCATTGTTTTACATTGGCTGGGTGGCTAAATCGAGTCGCAGACAGGCAGACGGACAGACATACAGACCGACAGACCAAAATTTCTGGGTTTAAGTAGCCCAAGAAAGACTATCGTCTTTAAAACGAAGAAAGAGGCGGAAATACGAGGCAGCAGCGAATGGGCTGTCATCTAGAAACATGTCTTCAAAGCACGTAGGTGGACTAAAATGCTTGACGATCTTTTTGTTTGCTTTTTCAAAGACGATAGCCTTTCTTGGGCTACTTAAACCCAGGAATATTGGTCTGTCTATCTGTCCGTATGTCTGTCTCTGACTCGATTCAGCCACCCGGCCAAACTAAACCAATGCCTGCGCAATAGTCTTATATAGTCACAGCTAAATCTACCCGTCTAAGTACGGTGAAATGTTCATACCTGTCAACATTGTTGAAGAGGAACAAGCATTACGCAAATATAAGACAACATATTAATACAGAAGTGATGTTTGCAGTGTTCCTTTATAAAAAATCACACATGCTTGACTTTGGCCAAATTAAATACTTCTTCAACTCCAGAAAAAAAAAAATCACTCCGCCGTCGCCTGGTGTCGCCCGCGCCACTATAGCTTCTGGCAGCATTTAAAGAAATCAACTGGCAACAGTTACGAAAGGCTCCACTAGATAGGTTCCACGTTCTGCTTGGAACGCACGCGGAGTAGGGAAACGCGGTTCTATAAACGTTAAAGTAGGGCGCCTCGATTCACGAGAGTCTTCGCCGTACTGCCGCGTTGCCATCGAGACACCCGGTTTGGAGCAGTGGAACGCGATAAATTTAAAATGATTTGGCGTCTTTACCTTCGGAGGAGCGCGACGCAAGACGAACAACATGAGAGGTGAGCGGGAAAGCTAAGGGAGGCATTTACTTTGAAAAATTCGATAAAGACTATCGTCTTTTGACGGCATTTCCAACGAAAGAAGCCGATACGCGTCCAATTTATTTTTTTTGGGGGGAACGATTATAACTAGGGCGGTGTTATTAGTCCTGTTGAGTGTGTGGTAAAGTATTGACTGCCTAAACAGACGGAACACAAAAAGAAATAATTTATCTTTAGATAAACCTGCGTTGAACTCTCGTTGAACCTGCGTTGAACATTGTAAAAACAATCCGTAATTTTACAGAAAAATTACGAACCAGTTGGCCGTAATAAAACCGAGCCATGTTCCGTTTGATGCAGAACAAAGAAAACACCCGTAAGTTAACGGAAGTGCGCTCCGTCCCTCAGTATACGGATGCTCTCTCCGTTACACGTCAAACGGAATCTTTTTCTCCTTTGCAAAATACGGGCGTTTCCTCTGTATGATGCCGAACAGATCAGTTTATTATTAACTGCAAGAAATATATTGTCGTGTCGATCGTCATGAATCGATCGAGAAGCGAGAACTGCGCCCCGACAACATTCGTGGCCTAATGAATGCGGCTCTGTTTCGTTAGTGCCTAAAGTGTAGTAAACTTAGTGAGGACCATGAGGCCCATACTGCTCAACATGAGCGCTGTATTTTGTCCTTACGACGCTCCGGCGACGTCGCTGCCACGGACCTGCAAACTGCACTTGCGTGTGTGACAGCCACACTTGTAGAAAATATAAGGTCATTTGGGTGCAGGAGCAGAGTGGCGGAAGGTAATTTAGTTCTTAAGGAATCACTAACGGACGAAGTATTTAGCCTAAAGCTTAAAACCAAAGGACCGCAAGCACTACTCATGGAAGTGCGAAATCGCAATCGCAGCAAGTCACGCACATTTTTGAGAGCGCTTTCTCGAAACAGTGGAGTTGATGGCGATCAACTATTGTGGGGGCTTCGCGGAACCTTACTGCGCAAGCACTATTTAAGAAATCGCCCTTTATCAGCCAGGAAGTCTGTAAGCCAGCTAGTAAACACCGATGTATGGCACACGCAGGGTGGGCATCCATGTAGTATACCGGTTGTTCGGCACAACTGCAGCGTTCGTGTGGTGGTGCAGTGGTCTCGAGCGTCGTGCCCATTCGATCAACGTCGCGGGTTCGATTCTTCCTTAAAGTATTTGTTTTTCTTTTCTGACGGTTCTATGAAATACGGAAAGACGTGCTTTTTGAAACTTAGTGTTTGTTTTGTTACGGTTTTTCCGTACTACGGAATGTCCGTTCTTAAAATTATT
Source organism: Haemaphysalis longicornis (assembly GCF_048455015.1). Taxonomy (NCBI): domain Eukaryota; kingdom Metazoa; phylum Arthropoda; class Arachnida; order Ixodida; family Ixodidae; genus Haemaphysalis; species Haemaphysalis longicornis. The sequence continues at coordinate 169,964,243 of NW_027526445.1, forward strand.
TCCGTTGTCTAAATTAGGGAAATCTGTCCGGCAACATTTTACCAGCAGCTTTCTTCGTAAAATTGGCCATTTTTTTACAGTGCAGTTCAATTGCTTTTTCGGTGCAACATAAGTTTCCTTGAGAATATACATGAGAGAAAAACGGATCTTCAACCCCGATGTACCATCGCAATTGCTGATGAGTAAAGTGTTCCATTAGCTTCGATGTTAGCTGATATATTGTCTGTTAGCGGCAGAGAAATTAGCTCAAGTTACACAGACACGAAGCACACAATGCTTGTTCTGATAGGTAAACAATAAACATTCCGTTGAAATAAAAAACCTAATTATGTTCCGGGTTAGTATTTTCTTTCTTTTTGGGCGTAACTACAACGGGGATATTGTTCTCCAGAGCTAGGTCTGCGACTGTTCCTACGTTACTGAGAAATTTCAACTTCGCAAAACACAACTAAAATAATCTTAGTTTCACCTTTATTTAAGACAACGAGTTGGCAGAATAGCCAGTGGGTGTTTGCAAGCTCTCCCTAGAAGACATAAGCATCGGAACTCAGTGTAACAGAGACATATCGGGAGGGTTTACCTAGTTGGGCCAAGTCAGCCATGGTAGGCATCCCAAGATTCCGCATTAACGATCAGTTACATAGCACGCGCTTTGAATTGATTGGGTGCAATGCTTACCCTGCCCCACACCACACATACAATGAGCATCAACAGATGGTCTCATCGTTTCTGATGTACGCAGTATTATGACTTACGTTAAGCCTACTACAGCTGGACATTATATAGCTATCTCTCCGTATCTTCTTTGCGTCCTAACAAAACTCCCGAGAACCAAAGGAGTAATGCTAGAAATTCCCCCCAATACAACAAAACTTCGCCCTCTGCGAGAATCCGCTCCCTTGTTGGTGCTAGGCGGGCATTTCTTGTGCGCATACAGCGCCATGTTACGCTTCGCTTGGAATACGGGTGTATTCTTTTGTATGACTGCTGAAAGAGCTCCGAAAAGGGAGAGAGAGAGAATAAACACAATTGTTAGCAAAAGGGTTGCGATGGAGCTATTTTAGCTATTTCGGAGTGGTTCCTTATTCGCAGGTTCCCATGTGCTTTCCGAGCCTCGTGGCACCGGCGGAAGAGCCGAAGTTGGTCTTCCAGGGCGACGATCTGACGAAGCAGGCTAGGAATAAAAATTTGGGGCTTTAAATTGAACGTCCCTCGTTCGAGCGCTAGAAATCACTCTATTTTTCCAAGGGCCATGATGTTATTTTTTCTAAACTTTTTTAGCTCAATTATATGCACTTTTATAGTAAATAAAATTGTTTTCGTGTCCTTCGGACCGGTTTGAAAGGCCTGAGCGGCATATACACAAGTTCAGATGACGTTTTGAAACATAAACGGACGTACTGGGGAAAACAATATCTTGTAACATAATACCCCACGTGCTCCACGAGGAGGCCCAGCATACCACTGAGGAATATGCTGACACATGTCGAAGTAAGATAAAATATTACACCGTCTTCCCGTAGGGGAACCCTGAGTAGTATGCGAAGCAGGCATGCGGTCGATTCAAGTGCCCATTAGTTTTCAGTTAGTCGTTTCCGTGAGGTTGAGGTACGTAGCTACCGTTATATTTACCCTTTGGTTTCCGTGGTAACTACCACACTTTTCACTTAACGGAACTATGGGAAATTGCGTTGACCCCATGCCTGTTTTGCATACCACTTAGGGTTTCCCTACGGGAAGATGTAATTTTATTGGGGGGTGGGGGGGGTGTTAGAGTGGCGAGGCATTAAAGAGAGAGAGAGAGAGAGAGAGAGAGAGAGAGAGAGAGAGAGAGAGAGAGACATTGTACGTGGTACGAGTTTGTCTTTATTTAAGTATTATAATCATCATGTTCAACGTAGGTGACGTCGAGCTGTGGTTGGCGTTCCGCTTTTATTATGACCGCCTTATGGTCTCTGCAATGTAAAGTCAAGGGCTGTTGTAGTGGATGAACCCTGAAGTTGGTGAAGATGAGGTCGATGCACGTTTCCCGGGTGGTTTCGGACTGCTTGTAATCCCCGCCCGCCGAGACTCGCCGGCGCACGCCGCTGCCGACGACGATGAAACGTCGAAGGCGCGTGAAGCGTGCTCGTCTCATGCCGGCCTAGGAAGACACCGGCAACACTGTCGCTCCAGGAGCCCTTAAAGGGGAAGCGTGCTCGTCTCGTGCCGGACCAAGAGGACACCGGCAACACTGTCGCTCCAGGAGACATAGAAGTGACCGGGCGTTCAGCAAGCCGAGCATGCTCATTGGGGGGTGGACGGTGCAACAACGACAACAACAAGGGACAGGTGGGGAGGAGGAAAAGAAGGAAAAGAAACGGAGCTTGACGTTTGCTAGCCAAATCAGCCAAGATAAGACCTGTTTGCTGCCGCAACGATGTGATGTGCGTGGATCGTCGTGCCTGTCCGGACATGGAACGGATACGTTGCTAAATTTGAGTTGTATGCAGTGTTACAGTGAGAGAGGTATAGTAGGACAGCCAGTTTGATGTTTGAAGAGTGCGCGCATATTCTAGAGCCTCGATTGTGAGGGCACCGATGCATGCTTTGAGGGAGCGATTGCGGTAATTCCGCGTCCATCGGCGCAGAAGCGCTTGGCGCTGATCCCAAAGGCGCAAAAGATGTGCATCAGCAGCCGGACGTGTGTGGGAGAGAGCAATAAGCTGGGTGCGGTGTCAGGAGGCATCAAGAATTTCACAATTCCAAGTACTTGAATCCGATATTGTAGCCGTACGAATTTAGTCCCGGAAACCACTCCACTTAGTGACGCGAGCACTTCGCTGTGGCGGAATTGAAGCATCATTCAAGGGTACAGTTGTGTGAATGATGTGATGATGACTGCCTAGAGAATTAACTTGGAGCAGAAGATAAGCCTATTGCCCAAGTGAGATCGGCTACCGCATCTCTTTGGCCACTATTGCCTGGTCGTGTTTTTTTTTTTTTTTTTATTGAGAGTACCCTTAAAGGCCCCGACAGGGGTATTACATAAGGGGGGGGGGAATGTGGCCCTGGTTAGGTCATTAAGCAGAGAAAATGGAGTTGCTGAGTGACCCGTCAACTCTTAAGTTGAGCAGATTATGAGGTGTAGGTGTAGACCCAATAGGGAAGTGGTACGTTAAAATGCCCTGACCAAACAACAGCATGATCCCCGTGGGAGCGGAGAAGCCTACCACCCCCACAACCCCCAAGCGGTTATCGCCTTAGGAAGGCAAAACGTATTCATGACAACTAGTGGTGTAGAGCATCCAGGACATTGAGTGAGAGTAAGGACTGATTCCGACGTGGTAGAGTTGTATGCGGAAATATCTACCTGGTGAGTTGGTAATGTGCAGAGGACATATGTCACGACATAGGTACGAGGATTCGGATCGCGGTGACAAGGCATACTGGGCTGTATGTAGGAATCGTACCCTGCAATATTCTATTTGCATACACCGTGGGTTTCCGGAAGGAGAAAGATAGATGGAGGGCGTGGGAGGGATTGAATGTAAGGCCCAAAAGCGGAGATTTTACGGCGGAGTTCCCGATCATTCGATTGTACTAAAGTGCCGGAGCCATGTCCAGTGCACAGTATTTGTCGAGTGCGTAGGTTCATCGGTGGTCGCGTACCCAGTTCCTGATAGTCGCACGTACACCAGGTTGGAATATATGTCAGGTGGCAGGTTTAAGGCTGCGCAACTAAGCGCGGGACGCGACAAGCCGCTGAAGGAGTTCATGCTGACGTTGGAATTGTTGCTCCTGTGTTTGGTAGTGCTTTTCTTGCGCTTGAAGCAGGGGTTGAAACAGTTGGTGAAGCAGCTATGCCTGGCCCATTGGCTGTATGGTTTCCGTATACATGAATACTGCTTTGCATGTAGGCTCCCGGCGTACGGCTGTTCCCGCCGTGCAGCACGGAGTCGCTCGACGAGGGTAGAATGCCGCTCTTCCGTTTCTTCAATTCGTCGTCAATTCGTCGTCGTTCAATTCGTCGTTCCGTCTGCTTCTCGCGAGCCTTGCCAACGCGGCTTGAATAGTGGCTTCCTCTTGCGAATACCCTTCAGTAGAGGTTGCTTCTTTGTGGCACTAGTTGATGTCTTTGCAGTCTCTTCGAGCTGGCTGGGTGTTGTGGCCGCTGGGAGTGGGAGACGTCCCGTTTTCGCTCAACATGTGCCAGTTGCAAGTTGCTCGAACGTTGCTGCTGTCTGTGCGCTCCGCCTTTGCTGACGATGGCAGCGCTGTAGTGGTAAGGTTTGCGAAGCATGATCTGTTAACTCTGCATCGCATTGCCCGGGTGTTCTGCTGCAGCTCAGTGATCGAAGGCGTCCGTATCTATTCCCTCGGGTCTGTGACCACGGTCGGTGTTTGGCGGCTACTTTACCACCAGCCTTAATTTCAGTTGGTCATTTTGGGTCGGTAGCCATATTACCCTGGTTCCGGCAGTTGTGGCAGGTTACTATAGTTGTTTTTTTAGATGTAGTAGTGGCAGCGCTATCGTTTACATGGTTGATGCCGTAAGTGTCGCATACTGCATTGTGAGGGCATGTCTTTCTTGTGGCTGAGCCGGTGACAGTGACTGCAGACGACAGATTTCATTTTTGTAGAGCGTGACTTGACAAATTCGGCCGTAATAAACCAAAGACCTAGGTGGGCGTGGACCCTCAAACGTCAACAGCCATGCTCCGGGGCTGCCCATTGCACCTGCGTCAAGCATTCTTTCACGGTTGGAAGAAAACGCAGCCTTGAGATCAGCCTTGCTTTCTCTACAGTCTATGTTATGGGTCACTCCACGGCACATATCTCGTCCGGTAGCCTGGCAGACTTGCACAGCGGTCTGCTTACGCCGAATATCCAGGTTCGTCAATTTGAGTATGGCATTGGATTGTTTTTGTCATGGACGAGCACCGTGCTTCTTTTCGAGACACGATGAACTCTGTGCGTCAATGATTTTGTAATTTTCTCTGCCGGCACAGCGGAGATGAGGACGAGGTGGATGTATATTGTTGGTATAATGCTGAGATTCTGGTGGGCGCGCGGGAGTATGACAAGGACATACGTTTCCACAGGAGCTTTAGAATTGGGATTTAGTTTACCTGTACGTCGTTGTTAAACCTGTTAGGCACCTATGGTGTCAACACCGTCTTCTTCGCACTCATTAAAATCGGTTGCAGACCAGTCGGCTATGATGATTTGGTGAGCACAGCGTTGTTGGGAGGTACACTAGGGATTGTCATGATTGAGTCAGGTGCTGTAACCTCACGGCCGCAGTCCTCGGAGTGCTCATTGGTTATGGATGTTCCCATGCCGTCTTTGTCGCTTGACATGGGCAATTCTTTTTCTTGAGCCCAATGCGTCAAGAAGTCGCCGCGCGTTTTTTTCTTTTTTTTGACGTTGTACTGCTGTCTGAGGGGCTCGAAGAGCGTCGCCTGTCGTGGAAGTTGCGGCAAGCTCTGCGGCTCTTCCCATATCGTTGCTTCGTTCTCCTCGAGCGCTTCCGTCGATGCTGGTGGTTGGTGGCTTTTTCCATCGGAGGCCCTTCGCAGCAAGCTTAAAGCTCACCCCAAGAGTTTCTTCGAGCTCGTCACGTGCTTGCCGTTCTTGTTGCTGGAGTAACTGCGCTTGCAATTTTGCTGGAATCTGCGTCGCCTGTTGTGGTCTATACTCATAAGATGGCAGTGGTGTCGGCGCCACCTGGCCGGTGGTCACCCCCGGCGGTTCCATGGTGTAGGCTTAGTGAAGCTGTCGCCGGCGGTGACAGGATGGCCGTAAAACGGCCTTCAAACACGGTATCTTGTCGAGTGTCACTTAGATCGGCTCCTGGTGGAATGGCGAAAAGGATAACCCTTAGAACATGGAGCAGATACGTGAAGCAGAGACTCTTGACGGGCGATGGAAAGCAGCGTGTCGTGACATGCGTTCATTAAAAAAAGCGTACTGAGGACTGACAGCTAATGCGCAATTCCTGTTCATACGTATCTACACATAAGCCACGCACTCACGAGCATTTTACACAACCAACGCACTTATTACACTAGGTAGATCTTATGTTTGTACCCTGAAATCAATGCGCGGAAAGAAAGACAGACGAGGAGAACAGCTAAGCACATCTTAAGATTTTTGAATGTATAAGCCTTACACGTCCATCGATTGACTGAGACACTTTGCTTCTACCCCAGTTCTCGAATGACTTCGTCGTCGTGCCGTTTGAGGCAATTTGCTTCGCGATCCTGTCCGCCTCGCCGTGCCAAAGACATTTGAGAACAAGGCGAATGCGGATGGCGAAGGCGAGAGAGAATATTTTCCACGTAGTACTGCTGAATTCCCTGTGACATTCCAGGCCCCTCTTGCAACTCATTACAATACGGAAAAATGAGGGCCGACCATTTGCAAATGATCGTTTACTGCCATCAAGAAGTTACATATAAGTTTCACCTCGTGAATGCATGTTAGGCTGAAGACCGTCGAGACCTTAAAGAATGCATTCATTAGAGCGTCCGGCCCAGCGAACCACAGAGTATCGCGTGCGTGTACGACCGCAAGGGTTCGTGTGGAGACACTACGCACATGACTATTCAGTTTATAAAGTATTGTACAACATTGCTGTTTACACATATAATGACAACCCAAGTAGTATGCATTGCAACCCTGTGAGTAGAACAACTGCCATTTTCCGGTACGCCGTGGCCCTTTTGTATTCCCATCATTGGGCATTTTGATTTGTTAAAGAGCACATGCGTCTACTTTCTCCGTGCCTGCTCGTCAAAACAAAAAACAACTATTCTTTTTAAGACTGGTGTTTTCTTCGCGGAAAAAGCTCAACGGGACTATGGAAGCGGGAGTCATTGAAGAGACATACCCTGGATGTGGTGGCCCGTGACTCCAAAGTCTTGTTCTCGGAATCAACGTTCTTGATATATTCCTTGCCAAATTTGCATGACTTAAAATTGGTAAGAGCCTTGTGTGAGACATTTTGGGAGCAGAGAAAGTACATACTGCTGATGCGAATGATGATTACCAGAAAATAAAGAAAGAGGAATAGAGTTCACTGTTGCATCTTGGTTTCTATCAGTTCACTCCACAATTCCGGATTTGTGTTAATGTATATGTATGTGCTGTACGTGGGTACGTGCTGTATGTGTATCTCAGTATCTTGTGTGTGCTATGTTGCTGGGCTTCAGAGGACGATCACAAAATGAAAAGAATTGGCCCTGAACGATGGAGCAGCACTGGAGACCAGAGGTCTCAGCGAGGAGCAGGTCATCCTCGTTCGGCAGGAACGCAACACAGCAGAGGGCTTTAGAGTCCTGGACCAAGGATCCCACCTCTGCTGAATCACGCTGGGAGCTTGTCACACAATTGTGCGAGGTAATTTAGGGGCCGATGTCCCGGACGGGAGCAGCGACAAACTCCCCCTACGTGCGAATTCGAGAACGGGGCGGACCTGCTAACCGGTGATAGGTCCACGCCTGATTGGCCGCTGGCGTGAGACACAAGACGGGGCACGGGATGACCGTTCCAAAACAAAGCGCATTTAATTCCTCCCAACACACAGGAAATATAGACTGACACAGAGGATATGGCGACTAAACAACGCACTGCAGTTTACAGCCCCTTGGGGTAAGAGCTGCCAAGAAACCGAAACAGAGTGCATTGATCACAATGAATGAAACGGTACTCGCCGTTACGAGCTCAAGAAGGAGACGACAGTAGATGAAGGGGATAGTAAAGTGTACAATAGGCGTGGTTGGAGGCTTCCCCCAACTGCTAAAAAGGCCCGCGAAGAACACATACCGCATGGTGCACGGAAGGAGGCTGATATTGAAACCCGTGCATTCCAGTTAGAGAAGCGACAACAGATAAGACGAGTAGAAAGAGTCCGAAGAAGGGTGGAGAAGGGGAAGACATGTTAGCTGCGGTCCGGCTGATGGTTTCGCCGGAGTGACGAAGGCTGTCGGTCGTCTGTGGTGGGGCGCCGCTCATCAGCAACGCAATTTGGGTGAACTTCTGCCGCACACTTTCACCTCCTTGAGGAACGCTTCGGAGGCCCGGAGTTCACCGCCGTCGTCACTTGGCCTCCCTAGCACAGCCCCCAAGGCCGACGCCGCATCCAGTCCGTCCGGCCGGGCGGCCGGCCACCGCCAGTTCTCAGACAATTCTCACCGCAAACCCCGCGCTGCACCGTACACACAGGTCCCTCGGGCCGCGCGTCTTCCGAGAATCCGCGGGACGTAGGCTTGCGCTGTCCGGGGCACTCTCGCCTACCTCTCTCCCCGAAACACATGGCCAGCCGACCCGGGTGCGACAATGGAGGCGAAAACACTCCCTCGATAGGCTGTACGCCTCCTCTCGGCCCAAAAATGGCGAGCGGCAAGAAAACCCGTGAAGGAGGGACGTGAATTTCGTGATAGAGCTGTAGCATCGCAGCACAAGACACCAGAGTAATAGCCCGCATTCCTGCAAAATCGAGCAACAAGGAATGTTTTTGTAGTCCAAACAATAGGCCCAGATTTCCTCTAGCCCACTCTGTGACTGCGTGTGGTGGCAGTAATCGACTGATTTATTGATTGTTTGTTGCCAGCACAAGCAAAGTCCGTAAGCGTGCGTGGCACCAGGGTAGGTTATGTCATTCTTTTTCACTAAGGTTTCTCAATACCCAACAGTGGAGAATGTAAATTTGCGCGGGTGACCAACAATTCTGCTAGTAGTTAATCGCATTCATAATATGGGGCTTAACGCGCTGAAGCGCCACATGGATTGAGTGCCCCGATGCCAGCGTTCTGAATCGAGGCAACATAACTTTACCTCGCCTATCAGGTACGCGTAGTGGAACACTCCGCAATAATTCTGAGCACCAAAGGAGCTTTAAAGTGCGCCTAAATACTAAACAGACTTTGCAGTTTCGCTTTTCGCCTTCAGCTTCAAAGCAGCCGCTGCCGGCGGGATCAAGCCCGCGTCCTTGGGCTCAGCCACACAATGCCTTAGCAACTCGCCACCTTCGCGGGGAAATATAAAGTAGCAACTGTGGGGTGTGTGTTAGATCGTTGCAGATTAGGCCTGACATTTTGCTGTGAGTTTCAATGATGTCAACCGTTACGCACGGGAGAGTATGTTGAGTAAAAGCCAAAGTTTTTGCAATAGATAGGGGTTGACCGCGTTAATCCTCGAACGAAGACGTTCGGCTTAAGTTGTATTATTATGTTTACCACGGGAATAATCTGAACTCTAGTCTCAAGACATACCCAGGAGCGTTGTACTAATTGAAAGTATAGCTTAGGGCACCGCTTTACAACTTTAGCTTTCCAACCATGAGCCTAATGCGTATTTCCAAACGCTTCGCTTCACAACGCCCCATGTGAAATGTGTCTTCGCGCAATATAGAACGTTAATCAAACGTGGTCAAACGGTGCGTCCCGACCCTAAAGCGACCTAAGACGTACCGAATCACCATTTACAGGAAAAACAACACAAAGAATTGGATTCCACCACAATAAAACAAAGAATTGAGTATACCAAAAAAATTTCAGCGAAATAGTTAGGGTACATGTGCTGAGAGAGCGAGAGAACTCTTTAATGTGGGCTGGAGAGGTCAGCTCTGCTAGCGGCACTGCTTGCTACGCCAGATGGGGATGATTACAATGCAGTGAAGTGAATGTGAGAGATCGGAAAGCAGCAATAGAGAGAAAACAAAAGTTAAATAAAAATGGCACGGAATGTAGTGGAAGGAAAAAACTCGAAATAAAGTTAAGGAAAAGAAGAAAAAATTGAGCGAATGGAGCCCAGGAAGCACAGAGCACCTAACAGGAAAAAGGAGTCAAAGCATACATGACGACGCAAACGCGTACAGACGTAGCCATGCGCACAATGGAAGAATTACAAAGTTTCGTCTAGTCCTGAATCTCGCAAAAAAACGCAGAAGAATTTTCGTCTCTAAATAAGAGTCATTGCTGTTGTCCCAGGGTCCAAGAAAGTGACACAACTGAAGGCTTGCTCCACGTCGAACACGAGACAGGCAGCTCACCGCTGTAACTCGCGCAGCGGAAAATCGCGCGCATATACACAACAAGTGCTCGGTAGTCTCACGAACAGCACACGTGGGGCACAGTGGTCAATCCTCCCACCCTATTTTGAACTTGAAGCTTCGGGTGTAAGCCACGTTGAGACGCAAACGATGCAGTGCACCTTCAGGGGCTTTGCTTAGGTCGGGTGGAACACGGAATTTGCAGAAAGGGTCAATTCCATGTAGAGGTGGATATCCGCTGCGAGCGTGCTGCCACTTCAAGATTTGCTCTCTCCAACCAGTTCGATAGAAAAGGGCAAAACCATCCTCTCGAGAGAAAGGAAGCTGTGTCGTGTTACGCAAAGAGTAGCCAGCGCTGGCGGCTGCATCAGATATTATATTTCCTTCTATTCCCAAATGATCAGGAAGCCATTGAAGCACGATGTGATGGCCCGCGCGGACTACCGTTGTGTGGATTTCACTGATTTCACACACAAGCTGACTGCAGTGGTTGGACAGCCTTCTTAGAGCTTGCAAAGCACCCCGTGAGTCTAAGAAGATCACCCATCGTCGAGCTTGATGTGCGCCAATGAAATGAATGGCAGCCCTTACAGCCGCTAGCTCAGTAGCGGTGGATGATGTTTTATGGCTCAGTTTTTCCCTGATTGTGCACTGGACCAACGGAATCCACACGCCGATGGCAGATGATTCTGCGGTCACTGAGCCATCCGCATAAACGTGGGTGTGGCTTGCGTACGCGGTAAATAAATACTCAAGCGTGAAAAACTTCAGTACAGCTACGGGCATGGACGACGTTTTGCTTATTCCGGGAATTGTCGTTATTATATTCCATGGTGCAAATATCCACGGTGGGATTGCTGGCTTCACAGGTCACTGGAAATTTGCTGGAGCTCGAACCGAGGCCCTCAGTGCAAGTACCCAAAACTCTACCTTGACGCTACAGAGCCCGAACGGACAGATGGTTTTAGCAGCAGATCAATAGAATAGCTAACCCAGTGGCACCACACAGGCCACTTGGGGCGCTCTGCAGCAAATTGTTTGGAAACACGCGACCCTAACGCCTGTCTCGCCCCTCTCTCCACTACGTGTGATACTGTGGGGTAGTGCCGTGTAAACTGGTAACGACGGGAGGCTTGAGATGCAGTCCCGCTTATTTCACAAATGACTCGATAAGCTTACACTTTAAGATATATTTCTCATGGTGATCTTTATTTACACGTTCGCTGATGTGGCTGTCTTGTCGATTTGTAGGCCGAACATGCGAGCACAAAGTACGTTTCTTTAGGCATATGAGAAGCTTTCTTTTCCAAAAGAGTCAATATAATTATATAATTATATAAGAGTCAATATAAGCCGAATATAATTTGCCAAACAAGCGAAAATTTGCGACCGGACGTAAATACGACGCTGTCAAAGCTATGATATGATATCTTTTACATGTAAGCTAGGCGAACATAGCTCTGGCAGCGATGCATTTGCGTCCATTATGACACTTCTGTTTGTTTCTGAAATTCTGTTCAGGTGCATTTCATTCATCTCAAAAAAACCTCGTTATATATGTTTATCGGGAATTCCTTACAATCGAGTAATCACTGAACAACAATTTTTGGATGAAGGGGGTTGCATAGTGCGGGTAGCACAGATTCACAAGCCGAGAAAAGTAACAACAAGAAATGGGTTCAGCGTGAATAATTTAGAAATTAACCGCTCATTTACTTTATTTTTACTCGACATACAAGAAACAAACTGTATAAGTGCGCGCGCTTCTTTTACGTTCTGTTTTCATTGATCTGATGCCAAGGCCCAACCGATTCGTCCCAACTGATTCTGTAGTAGCTGATATCAGAGACAACTTCTTTGCGTGATGCTTTTTTGCGAAAGTTAAACTTTGCAGAGATAAGAGATGGGCAATTCAGACTTTTGTTTAGAACACCTTCACGCGTGCTTCTCTCTTCACGACGTTCCAAACAGTCTCACACACTTGTGGGACTCCATTTCAGACTGGCTGACAGGAGCTACTAAGAAACGTTACTTCACAGCACTATAAATATTGCCGTATGGTTCGTTGGTACTGATTATGCCCTCGGTTGTACTTTCCTGCCCATCCGTACTCTCCATGACTTCACGTTCAGTACTGTCGGTCTTATGCGTGCTGTAGCCATGGTAAATAATTAGTTTCCGCTGGCTCTCATTTCTTGTTCCAGATGCCAGAGGAAAACGGTCGTTAAAATCACTGACATTCTTCTCAGGTAATAGCGCGCTCGCACTCGTTGGCCTGTAAGTGGCGGGCCTGTCCCCTTTGGCGCTGAAAATGTATATTGTGAGCATAAGAGCTCCGGTGATCAGCACGAGCAATGCGCCGAGACACATCAACTTGGCGAAAGCAAATGTCTCTACATTACCCTCCACTGCAACAGGACGATCGGCCATGGATAGGAGAGGCAGATGTGCCAAATGGCCTGCATTAGATGAATAGCGCTTCTTGAACTTTGACGACCGTATGGTAGGACTTGAGGAGCCGACCACCGGAATACAACCCGGCCCACCACAGGGTACGGGCTTTTCAAATGGTTCGAACCTTCCTGCTGGGGGTATGGCCTTAGGCCGAAGGTCAGCCAGTAGGTCGCTTTTAGGCATTCGTGCGGGTGGTGGTATATTAACAGCCATGGGGCCTACGACATTCTTGAGTCCATCGCGGGCTTCCACAAAGCCTGAATGCGGCTTCACTTTCACGAGGTCTTCCTTTTGAGCCAGAAATGAGACTCCCTTTGCACGTTGAGCCATTGGAGCAATCAGCATGGCCGACTTACGTTCACGTGAGATTACCCCAGGGTTGCCAACAGGGGCGAAGCCGGCTTGAGCCTGTGGCAAGAGGGTATTCGTGTTTTGCGGAGGCGAATATTTTCGAGGCTTTTCCACCAGATTTTGGTGTACTTTTAGATCGTTCTTCGAATCTTTACGTAATCGATATTTTTCGGTTTGTGGGAATGGTGGCTGTTCAGGCTGTTTCAACCGGGCCACATCTGCTTCTTTGGAGGGCTGCACAGCACTTGGTAGGGCACTTTTACCTTCGGTAGCTGCCTTTGATTTAGCGGGGTTTTGTGGTGCGAACTCGGATAACGGAGGACAATGCATTACCTCGGGCTTCGGACAGTGTCCTGCGTACACGTCAGCAACTTTAGCTGGCACGTTTGCTCGTGCAGCGGTAGATGCCTGTTGCGGCCTCAAAGCAGCCATTACTTTCGCTGGTTTCCTGCTTGACCGATTGGGATAAGGAGTACTTCGAACACTACCCGTTGGGGAATGTTGCAGGTCTTCGTTGACTGCCTTAATGGGAGAGGAACAGGAACACTACAAAAGTTTTTTTAGCAGCCGTCGGTGTTTTTGGCTGTTGGTGCTCTGCATCTTTGGTAGCCTTAGTCTTCAACACAGCAAATGCTTCCTACCTGTGGCTGTTGCATGTTTCCCATGGTGAAATGGGGTCTCCTCTTTGGTACGCTTCACCTCCGGAGGTAGCCGTAGTCCTTGTAGGTAAGCTTAAGGATTGTAGGTTTCTATTCGTCTTCTCCTTGCACACGGTGCGCTTGTGGTGGCACTAACTGGACAGTGTTTAGCGCAGACCGTCTACTCGGGCTCAAACACGTAGGGCCCTCAGCGCCCCTGCTTACGAAGCGGTTCCGAAATGCCACTGGCTTCTTCTTCCAAACCGGACGAAAATAAACCAAGAGATTGCCCATGGTTACATGCAAGACTTGATGTTGATTAAAACTGCATAGATAGAAAGTCACAATTACAAAGCTTTTCGCGATGACAACGTTCCTGAAGAAATATTGCTTATCCCGGAAGGAATATTTTCACGTTGTGTGCGCAAAATTTTAAGGCTAAAACTCAGAAACATCGTTTTTTCTCGTTTAATGATGAGGAGTAATACGGCTCCGTTATTGCCGCAGTGTGTGGCTTTGGCGCAGTGTGTGGCTTCGGTTGCAAATTCCACAGTATTTTTGAAACGACTCTTGCGCAAGTCCCACCTGCATGCCTAGACCATGGTCTGGTCGAGAACAGCACTTTTGTTTCTACGGAATTAAAACAAGCACCATTGAAGACCTTCGGTTCTTGATCACCCCTTGGAAACAAGGAGTGTACTCCTTGCTCTCAGACACTTCTCCGCAGACAGTACTATTACGAAAGTTGAATAGATAGCCATTGTTTGTGGCAAGGTGTTTTATGATTATTAAGGCATATTCTAGACAATATTCTTTCAGAAATACTGCAGGGTATTGCTGGTTGAGCATTTCTGTTCCTAGCCTGGCAAGTACCCTCTTGTGGGTACAGGTCGCACTCGCCGGGCAGAGGAGCTTCATCGTCATTCTTATCATCATCATTCCAAGTAAGTGTTAGAACGCTGCTAGATACTACAGGCTTTATATTTTTGCAAGCCCCCGTGAACAGGCGTGAGAGCTACAGGGAAAACCTAAAATGTCGCTCGCTAAGGCAGCTCTCTACGCGCAGCGCCGGTAAGCCCACGCTCATCATCAGCGTCGACTCACTGCAGAGGGTGCTACTAGTGTTCAGCCGTGTGGTCGTCGTGACCTCCTTCTGTGTCGTAACCCTTTACTGCTTCAGTGACAAACAATGCAAAGCAAATGCGCGACCTGAGCGCATTGTTCACAGACGCAATGAGGGACTTGAGCTAAAGGATCTAAATTGAGTATAAATTCTGAAGGGGAGTTAACATGGTGACCTAACCTACTTATTTTACCTAATATCACAATTTTTACGGTTATCGCAAACTTTGTATTGGTATTTGCGAAGTTCTTTTACACGCTTTTTAAATAAGTCTTCGTTTGTCCGAGGGCAGCCCAAGATCTATATTTCTGATTTTTTTCAGTTAATTTTGGGGAATATTTCAACTCTTCTTGTCTTAGAAATTTTGAGTTCTCGAAATTCAGGCAGTCCAATTATCTCCTTTTAGGTTATAAAAGAAGGACTGTGGCTATTCTAACGATTTATTCTCTTGATTCCAGCGGTTTACATTTCTAGAAATGCATGAGGGTACATGGTTTGGTCAATTTCGCTATTTTTGTTGGTACTGCTGATTATTTTTACTTCTTTTATTCTTAGCATTCTGGATGTTTGCATATTTTTTATTTTTTGAGACGATTACTGTAAACATTTGATTCCTCTGTTTTTTTGTTATCTCGGTTTCCAAACTCCTGTTCGACCAATTTTCTCTTTTATTTTAATTATAAGGATTAAATGTGCCCCTTCCGCCGAATATACACTTATATGGAAATGCAAGATGAATGCGGTTTGCCCATTTTAACCATTTTTGATTTCCATTTGCAACGTTCTTTCTCGAGGTTTTTAGTTATTCTTCGGTGTTCAGAAGGTATGACTAAAATGCATAGTTTTGATTTCTTTTCTTTGTTCCCGTAAAATATTAGTGTTTATATTTTTATATAATATTTTTATACTTCATAACCAATTCTCAGCAGCTATGCAATTATAACAAATAAATGGGTCACTTCCTGTTTGCTGATGTTCGGAGATTTTATTATTCACGTTGACAATAATATTTTCCGACATCCGTGTTCCTTACTTGTTTTAGTTGTGGAGGAAATGTCTCAAATTTCTTTTATTTCTTGGACTTTATTCATTTACCTTGTTATAACGATCAGATGTGTCACTTCCGCCAGATAATAAATTTTGTGGGAATGCACAGCGTTACACGTTTTCACATTTTCAAAATTTTTATTCGTATTTTCAATATCGTATCCGGGATTTCAGATATAGCATTGTTTTTAAGAGGAGTTTTAAACTATGCATATTTTTGATTTTGGCAGTTCGTTTCGTAACTTTTTTTTTCATTTTTGGTTTTTAATTCGCCTCCAAAAAATTGTCTCCTTTATGGTATTATAAAAGTTAAATGCGTCACTTCCGCCACCTATGCCTTTGTGTGAAAACTACGGGGGCTACACGTTTTTAGCTTTGGGCGTACACCGGTAAAAAGAAATATACGCAATAAAACAACAGAAGCCCAAACATATTTTTTCAGAGAGGACTTGAAACACCACCCTAAAACATGTACAGTTCAACGAGTATCGTGTTCGTAAAAATGTTTTTTTTTATCTTAACAGTCCTTGTGTTCGAGAAATGATCGACTACACTTCTGTTCAAACGACAACGATGGGGGAAAACCACGCTTTCCAAAATCAATTCCAACACCAAAGGAACCAACCGAGAAGTGAGCGGATCCCATTGGTTGCAAGTATGGCGTTTCAATGTGCGCTGTCTATGCGAGCCCCTGTTTATTATCGGGGCTGTTTACTGCACTGCGATTGTGTTTGCTTGTGCTTTACTCAAATGGGCTATTCTATGGATTTCCCAAGCATTCCACGATTGACGTATTCAGACTGAGGGGTGCGTTTTCTGCCTAATTTTGCACGTCCAAGCCCCCTTGTCCGAATACAAACTGCTTGCAGCGGGCGGCAATGTCCCAGTAGGATTGGCGGCGGCTTCATAACGCGAGCGACCCAGGTACGATTCCTACACGGGAAGCGTTATAATTTTTTGCACATCGCCCACCACCATCATCAGCATCGCCAGACCAATTTGGCTGTCCTGCATTGCGCTTTTGCTGGCTACAGACAATATTAATGAGGGTCTGAAAGCGTGGATTTTAAAAGAAACGCAATAGGCCATTGTCTTTTCTTGTCGAAAACTGCAGCCGCTTTTTCTCACTTTCTTAGCACACATAAGAATTGGTTTTAAAAACACTAACGACATTGATGTCTCAGTAGAATTCTCATACTTTGGTTGGATATCTAAATACGATTTATATATTTTTAATTCTGTTTAACCTCTATTTCTGAATTCCTGTATGTGTACTCATTTAAGGCATGCAGGTGTACACGCTCCCTGGGTCCTGGTAGTTTAGTGGCGTTCATATTGTTTTTGTTATATGGCAGTCAAATGTAGTCATTTGCAACAGTGAGATGGGGAACACTCATGCCATCCGCCCTACTCCCCGTGTCCTCGACACTTTTTTTTCACCAAAAGGCTGCGGCCATCATTATTAGCACGTGCTGGTACAGTGCAGCTAGCACGCAGTATAACAACATCGCCCGTGAAGGTAGCTTAAGAGAATCATTCCAGGTGTCTTGTTGGACCGGCTGGATAGGCCTGTTTAGGGCGCAGAAAGTCTTATATATGCTTGCAAAAACTGATGTGGCTATAGGAAGGCAGGTTTTTGCGTGGCAAGTGGTCGCTTTTTTTATCGGGGGTGCCCCAAGCTCCAATAAAAGTTTTGTGCAACCGGCTTTCGTTCTTAGACTGAGCAGAGGCACACGTAACATCACTTTTTCGGTGCTTATTTGGCATTTCGCGATCTAGGGGATCACAGTAAGGCCGCACAAAACCAACAACGAAAGAATGTCACACGGGAGACCTGCCTAATGCTAGCCTGATTGATTTCGCCACAACAGCAGAGCGGGATAGGCCCAAACACCAGGACGAATCCTTTGCTTCCCTGTAATGACCAGTATTCGCGGAACAAATGCCGTGGCTGTTACCAGAATGTCATGATTAATAAAGTTGTTCGCCATCCCGCCCTGCGAAAGTGGATGTCCCGCGAAGCTGTTGCACACCACTGCCAATGGTGACGGAGGAGAGCATGAAATGCTATTGGTCTTCCCAGCGGGCTTTGTCGCTTGCGCTGCTAGTGTCACCAGATAAGAGTAGATAAGAGTTCAAAATTGTGTATGATTGAAGTGCTAGTCTTCTTCCCCTTCTGTTCTGTTGAACAAATGTATTACACGTGTTAGCTTGCAACCATGTCACTAACGCATACTGCTCGTTTTTTTTTTTTTTTGCGCAGTGTTTTTTTATCTGTACGTGGCAACGTCAGATTTTTTTTCGCACTTCCTTGGCAATGCCCGTAGTGTACTTTGTTGTGTTTTTCATTAGACTAACATATCCGGTTTTATTGTATACTCATGTAGGCATTTCATTTATAACGAGAATTACTGCTGCTTTGCGAATTGTGGGCCGTGTACTGCTTGCGTGCGCTTGTTTGTCGTAACACTGTGTAAGCTTACTGCATTATTGCTTCCTTGTGAACCCCGGGCCGTGTTACTGGTGGCGTTAAACTCTGTGTTCGTACTCTGCACTGTGCCACTTCTGCTTTGGCTGCCAAAGGGCGGCTGGCAGTATTGAATAACTAAATAAACAAAAAGTAAAAAAAGTATCCGCACTCTTTTCTCCTGTCGTTCGTTGCCGTCGCATGATAATTTGGTCACTTCGCATCACGTGGCATTTGTTTACACTGCGACGGTTCATGAGCGCCTCCATTTTATTGTTTATGCGTCGTAGTCGGTCAACCCTAGTAGGTGTAGCTTGTCCTCTCTGCTCTGCGGCTGTGCGCGACTGACGTGTTTATGAATGCGAAACCCAGATTACGCGCCTAACCGCATTTCAGCAGCATAAGTGTTTTCAAAGATGGCATTTGGCTGCTTCTCCGTTAGTGTTGTAAACAAACGACCCGGTCGAAGTTTGCGGCGAGGCCGTAGATGCGCCATTTCGCAACTGCGACAAAACGGCTTCCGTTGCTGACTTTCATGCCTCAGTGGCGGTACCTGATACCTTATGTACTAAAACTACGATCGGATTCTTCGGATACGCTCGGATACGCTCGGATTCCGACAGATTAGAAGGCTCGGAAAAAACGTTTGATGTTTAAATACGAAATATCAATGAGCAAACCCTGTAACGGCCTGGATTTGCGCTAAAAGGGATAATTTGCGGAAGTTAACATTTAATAATTTTTACATTACAATTTTTAACATTTAATAATTCAACATTTAATAATAATAATAATATTAATAATAATAATTTTCAGAGCAGAAGACGGACCGGCGTGAAAGAAAATGCGCTGTAGTCCCGTACGTCCTTAAAATGGCGCACGGTTATAAGAACGTGGGGTCCCGATACGGCGTAATGGTGTTGTTCTCGGCAAAAACAAAAGTGTGAAGTCTCTGCCGCATTGTTAACAACAAGGACCGACCTAAGAAAAAGAGGAACGAGTGTGGCATAACCCGCACGCAGCATTTTGTTCGTTGTATGATTGGCGTCGTTTACAGAATCCCATTATAATGCCAATCTGTGTATGTGGGCCAAACTGGACTCTGTCTAAACATTCGTTTGAATGAGCATGCATCAACTGTGAAAAATTCAACAGGCGCCAATTTGCCTGCTCATTGCAAGAAGTGTAGAGATGCTCTACAGGCATAATGATCAAACTGTCAGAGAATTGGTAAAGGCATACTTTATCAAGGAGCATAATGACAAGTGTATAAGCAAATCATCCATTACTCTTCAAGGGAAGGAACACGCTCTAATCGGCACAATGTTTGCTTAATCTGTTTGGTGTTCGTGTATAAATTCGTGTTTTTTATAGAACCAATAGTTGCGAGTAAGCGCGTGTGGGTGTCCCTCCTCTTTGTCCCTGTTTTTTTGTGCGCTTTGAAGTTTTTCGATATCATGCACCAACTAGCGCAACTTGCGGTATTGCTACACCAGGTGAGCCAACCGGTTTGTTATCATACGTATTCCTTCGTCCGTATGGATCTTTGGTTGTGTCCGCTGTTGTTGTCACGGCGGTGTCCATCCATTGCTCGATGTCTCTAATATCCGGTAACTCGTCTGGAGGGCCCGCCGAAACGCGTCCCAGTACGTGGTGCAGTGCGTTCGTGTGCCGGTGCTGCGGTGGTCCGAGAGTGCTACGGCTACTTCCAGAATGTAGTGCTCGTTGCCGAGGTCATTTCCCGTGTTCCGCGATATAGCGTCGCGCGGGTTCGCGCTGGTCTTGATAAAGGTGAGGTCCGGGGTGGTGTCCCGTGTAACCGATGTGCCGATCTTGGTGGGGAAGGTTCGGTCTGTGATAAGGTGACACCCCACGTCCGTGGCGTCTTGTGTCAGCTCTCTTCCCTTGACTGTCATTCTGTGGTAGCCCCATTCTTGGTTCGGGGCGTTGAAGTCCCTGCATAACATCAGGGTGCTGTTCCCGGCGGTCCTGCCTGCCTTGTGAAGGAATGTCCGAAACGTTTGCTGTCCGTGTTCCGGATTGCTGTAAACGTTCATAATGAATATGCTTCCTTTCCCCTTCCTGCCTGTGATTACTTCCACTGTGCAGCGTTCGATGGCGCTGTTGGCGATCAGGGCATGCTCGACGAAGGTGATCCCCGTGCGGACGAAGATGCAAACTCCCCTGCCCTTGTCTTTACACGTTACTCGTGCACTCGGTGGACCGAAGTACATGTGGTACCCCAGGAGTTTCAGTGTCGCTTCGCTGTGTGTTTTTTGAAGCATTATGACATCTGGCTTCCGGGTGAGTTGCTGTAAGTGTTGTTGTAGTACCGCACTCTTGTTTGTTAATCCCTTGCAGTTCCAGTGTCAGACCAAAAGGTCTCTCACTGGCAGGGGGGTAACTGCTTTACGGGTTGTGCTTTCGATGACTGGTGCAACTTGGTGGTGATCTGGGCCTCCATATCTGTGTAGTTGCGCCTGTAGTTGCGTTTGCATCTGCGGAATATATGGTCCGGATGCTCTGCATGGTCGTTGGCATCCGCTGGACCGTTTCCTCGAGTGTGGTAAAGCGGTCGTTTGTTACTTTGGCGGATGCCTCCATCCGGTCCAGTCGGTCGTTTTGTTTGCCCATTCACACAGCCAGCTTACGGTCCTTGGCTGCCTCAATGGCCCGTCTCTTGGGAGCTTGCTTCATCATTCTGGGGGCGCGGGGATCCGTCTCGGTATCTGGTTCGTCCTCGGTCATCTCCTCTTTTTCCTCTCTCGTGCGGGCTGTGGCAGTTGTTGCGGCAGCTGTTGCGGCAGCTGTTGGTGAAACAGAAGTTGTTGCGACAGCTGTTGCTGCATTGCTAGCAGCGTCGTGAGGTCTTCGTTGATGCCTTTAACGGTCGCGTCTTGTTCGGCTAGTCTCTGTTTAAACTTCTCGTTCTCAGCCCTCAGAGCCGTCGCCACTTTATTCTCGTCGTGGGGTTTAGTCGGGGTGGTATGCTCCGGTTGTTGCCTCATAGTGGCCGTGGGCGTTTTGACTGCATCAGCCCAGGCGACGCGTCCTCGTGACTGCGATGGTTGTCGGCTGCGGCTGGCCCTCCTTCTTCTCTTGCTACTGACTCTCTGGCGACTGCTATTGCGTTGTGGCAACCCCTCGCGGGGACCGTCGACCGACGGCCTGCGTAGCGGTGGGAAGCTTTCCGGGTGCGGTTGTTGCTGCTATTGTAAAGCCTCCATCTCGCGCTTCCATTGCCGCTTCTTTACCAAGTACGGCATCTTGTATCTATTCTTGCGTTCCCTCGTGCCAGTCGGGTGTTGCCCCCCGCAGAGTTTGCACTGGGGTTTGCAGTCTCGTTCATGATAGGCGCTGGGGTTCGCGGCGCTGCAGGCAAAGCATACTCTAGTGTGGGGTTCGGGCAGACATCACTTCTACGCCCGACGTTGCCGCATTGTCTACAAACCTCAAAATGTTTGCGGTAGAGCCCGCATCGTGCAAGTAGAGCCGCACTTGACGTAGCTGGGTACGTTCTGCACTGCGATGAGGACTACCACCGTCGTAGTGTTTCGAATTCTTTACGCTTACACCGCAAGGGGGTTGTACGGGTTCGCGATGTTCTCATTATTCTCCGCGGGGGTGGCCTCAACCGCGATGCCACGGATGAACCCCTTGACCGTGCCTCCGGTGCCGTGCGGTAGGCGCTGACTTCGAACGTGTTGCCCTAACTAAGGCGGCTTTGATTTTAAACTGTTGCAGGGCGCGCCGTTCATCCGTGGTGCTGACCTGAATGATTTTCTGCGCCCCGTTCGTGCAGTTGGTGTCTTCCTTGGCTTCTTCCTTCGCTACTCGAGCCGCCGTCATGAAGACCAACTTAATTATTGAGACCTCCATTCTCGCTACTTTGAGGCCGCCGCGTGGCCGCATGACAATGTTGATATCCTCCTTCGGCATAGTCGAAGGCATTCGTGCCGCTTTAGTAACCGAGGCAGCCACACGCTTTGCGAAGACTGCCCTATGTTTAGGTCGAGACTGACGAGTGACGGCAGTGCACTCACCGAAGTCTTTGCCGCTGGTGATCTACTTGGCACGCCTGCCGGAGGCCATCCAGCCCTCGGCGTCATCGGGTGTAATTTCTTCTCCAAAAAATTCTGTACACGTACGCCCTCCGAAGCTGGCGATGCTCAGCGCTGGCGTCTTGTCGTCCTCCGTTTACATGCCCACGTCCATTGCGGTCGCCATCTTGATCATACTCATCGTGGGGTTAGGCCTAGCTCCCGGCCCTGGCACTCCCGAAAGCCGTACTCGCGGTAGGCCTACGTTGAGCTTAGAGAAATGTCCACGTTGCACTAGAGAAAAGTGTCCGAAAAACGAGAACGGCACGCACCAATTGCTCACAACTAGTATCGGTGATGCCTCGTAACATAGCGCACACTTTGGTACCAAATATGCCGCGGTAACTGCACATTATGGCTGCGTAATTGGCATTAGAGCCGGAGTTCATGAGGGACACGTCCGCTCCCATCGGCTACTGCAGCGGCCACGGGATTTGCAACGGGGAAAGAATGCGGAGGCAAAACCGGAAAGCGGTAGCGAGTTAGAACTTCAGCACATGGGAACTCAAGCGCTTTCAAAGGGCTACCAGACCCTCCATCTCAGGATTTCAAAAGTATCGCCGTCTCACCGGAAAGAAATGATCTCGTATAAATACTCGTCTGCCGGAGTCCATGTTGTTCCACTCATCATACAAGATGATAATCAAGCCCAAGTTCAACTTCGACATGTCCAGGCTCCCTAATCGCATAATTTAGTGTACATTGGTCGCCTACGTTCATGTAAGTGAATTCAAGCGTTTTGCCTTACACCGCCCCACGAACACCATTTCCTCCTAGGTGCATAATATGGACGATGTTATCTCTGCAAACAATGGAAGTATCTAAAGATGTGACAGTACCGGTGCAGGCCTACCTCTCTTCAGGAGATCTTCGACGGTACGTTGTTTCTGGCGTGGATACTGGAAAAGACCAGGCCACCTTTTTACAACACCTGAAGTGCCTTACGCATCGCGTGACTCCTGCCCGTTACCTTGGAAAATGGCACTCTTTTCTTTTAACACTAAGTGGACCCTCCGATCCACCTCCTCGCACGCACTAGTATGGATGCGTCCTTCGCGTTCGCCAGTACTGTCCATCTGCTGTGCACTGTTAGAAATGCCTCCGCCGCGGACATGTGAAGGTTTCATGCCAATACACTGCTGCAGAGGTGGCGGAGACAACGACATCGCAGTTCACTTGTGGACTTTGCAAGACAAACTGTCATCACATTACCTTTCCGCAGTGCCCCGCCAAGCAGAAGGCTTCAGAGCAGACGCGACAACGCTACACTTTACAACTCGCTAGATCACGTCACCAACAGAATCTCACCACAGTTGAAGTATGAAATCGTTACGCAGCGCTGTCGACAGACCTTACAGAAAAAAAACCGCACAAAATTGACGAACCTGACCCACAGTTAAACCGACTTAGTGAAATACCCTCGTTCTAAGAGTAGCGCTTCACGCACCCGTATAGGCGCGATCCTGATCGAAGAGACGAACACCGGACGCGTTCGATCAACGCCTGGCAAAATTGGAGGCCGAAATTCAGCGCATCAGGAGAAGACGTGCTATACCATCTCAGCGACAAAACCAGCAGCGCCCACCGACTGAACTGGAACATCCATCGTCTTTCACGAGTTCAGCTGCCAGACCACCCTTTTCTTGGTGTACACAATGGAGGCACCGATGACACCACAGCAGCTCCTCATGTTCGTGTCCGACCCGCTATAGCATTTGGCTTGGGATCACGCAAATAATCTCTCGCGATGACTACCACCACAGGCCTATACAACTGTCCTGTGTGCTCCAGTGGAACTGTAGGAGCTCAAGGGATTAAACTCGGTGAACTGAAATACCGCATCCGCATTGGTGATATCTTCATGAGCCCTCCGGCTACAAGAAACGAACTCTGGTCCGCAAATATCGGAGTTCAGTGTACATACGCCGCCAAGCATTCGTTACCGCTGGAGTGTGTGTCCGGGCATTCCTCCTGGAAAAGCAATTCTATAAGTACTTCCCCACTTGCCACAAGCCCAGTTCCCTCTACTCGCGTGGTGCACCACTTGGCAAGAGGTGGTCAGTGTGCGAGTTCGCCAAACCCACTAAGTTATTCTTGTATCTTATTATGCTCGACATGGCAATGGTCATGCAAGTCCAATTCGGTTAGGCTTGCTTTCACATTTCTGCCACAACTTCTCAGGAGTCCCGATTCTGGTGTGTAGAGATAATAATTCACCACATGGATCCTGGAGTTTCTCGAGGAACAGCTCTAGAGGGCGGCTGGTTTAAGACACATTTAGGGGGCGAACGTTCAGCTCCTAAATGATGGCAAACACACCCTCGCACACCATCTTACTATCCGGACCTTACTTGGCGGCTTGGGCCAGGAGCGCTCTAATGGCTTTTGGAGCTGGACGGCTGGGCGAGTGGTCACCATTCTATTTATATTAGGCTTGCTGGAGGACCGGTGGCGCGATTTCGTCGACGCTGCCAAGTCATCGATTGGGGTGAGTTCAGATCGCAAATCTCCCTAATCGAACAAGAGACTGATGACCCGATTTTTACCCTGCAAAGTGTGCTGCACACATCAACGCACATCTCTTGGGTATATGAAACCGGACCGATGCCTGACCTTCAACTGCTCCGATTGTGGGCACGCTACCATCATGTTCCAAGATCCACCTTAATCTCGTGAAGACCTGAACGACGCCTTTACAGAGCTCGCTTGATGGACTTGTGTGCTTCACTCGGACCCTCAACTAATATAGCCGCAATATAGCGCACGTTTCAGGCAAGAAGACGAGGCCGCAAGGCGCAAAATAACTTCTACAATGCCTACCTTCCATCGGTTCTCTCCTTGCCAGAATTTGAGGACAAGGCCATGAAGACTTTTTCCACATTATGTCACGCCCTATTTCACTTCTTTTTGGACCTTCACCCTTCCCCCTGGTGCAGGCCGACCCTTTACTATGGAAGAGGCAACTGGTCTTCTTTCCTCATTCATCAAGGCGGAACTGGTAGCGGCTATCGGCTCAGCAGAAACACATAAGGCAACGGGCCGCGATGGCATAGTTCGAAGTGTATACGAACTGCACAGAGCAGTCCCTTACGGTCATACTGGAAACTCTAAACGAAGCTTCGGCTATTGGATGCGTACTCTTTTTCTGGAAGTACGCAGAAATCATAGGCATCCAGAAAGCATGAAAACCACCCCATACGCTCAGCAATCTACTGCCGATGGCTCTGACTTGACCCCTATGCAAGCTCTAGGAGGAGCATATACTTTATAAACGGCATCATAATGAGGTTTCCGGCACTCAGTTCAAGACCTCATTGGAGATAACTGCCGCCACGGCCCTTTCCATGAGGCTAAGCTTGGAATCTAGACCGGAGGTGAGAGGTGGGCTGCTCCTTCTCGCAGTGCTCAGGGGAAGCGTTGGCGATTCCTTAATATTTGGGGTTTGCCGACCACTCTCCATATAGTACAGCGTGCCGAGGGTAGCGCAAAATTTGTATAGTGGGAAGTACTGCGTTCGATGAAGCAAGTCTAAGTGTATGCTTGCGGCAAGGTACACATGGTGGCTTGAGGGCATCGGTTGGCACCATCCCTTTCAGATCGGTCTTTGGCCTGACATTAGCGCAGAGGATGGCCTTAAAGCATTCTCTACTTCCGTACTCACAGGAGGACACACTTATCGTATTCGTTCCATTGTTGCCCAAGAAGTGAAGAAAACGTACGACAAGGTGAGCGATCAAGCAATCCTACAGATGCTATGCTCGCTTGGGTGTCCAACGCCTTTGGTCTCCTTTATAGAGCCATTTTTAACACACTACACATTTCAAAATACAGTTTAAGGACAGGTCGTCGGCTCCTTCTCAACACGCCGAGGGGTACACGCCGAGGGGTACAGCAAGGCTTGGTCCTGGCACCCATTGTGTTCAACCTTACCCTTCTACCACTCACGTGGACAGTAGGGGCATTGAAAGATCTGAAATGCCACATTCATGATGATTGCATAACGCTCTGGTCGATACTTCAAAACATTGCAGATCGAGACCAAGCTCTTCAAGACCAAGACCAAGCGGATCAAGACCAAGCCCTTTAAATGCGGTCGACACGAGGGCAAACAGCTCGAGCTCATGCTATCCCGAGATAAGATCGTGTAACTTATCGTCGGCAATCGAATGGCTCGAGAAAAACTGCAAAACAACCACATTTACTAAATCCTGATGGCGAACCATCACCGCATCTCTGGGCAGGAGTGATGCGGCCTCCGGCTCGACTACGCCAGTGCTCCAGGAAGCTTGCCGGCGCGCCCTTGAACTGCTACATCTAGCTGGCCATATTTCCATGAAATTGGGAGGAGCTCGCACAAAAGACGGCTCGGCTTCTCGTACGTGCAGTCCTCCAGCAACGTATCACGTACCAGCTCAGTTGCAGCACATGACAACGGCGGAGTGGGATCGTCTAGAGCCCATTATTATAGAAGCGGAGACGATTATTACCTGCATTCCTCGTAGAGCACTCATCTCTACCCTACAGGAAGATGCTCGCCTTAACACGACAGACCAGTTGTTTCACCACCGGCGACAGACACGATCTCTTAACGCACCAATGAAGACATGTGTGGCTGCTTGAAGGTGGTATACAGGCTCCAAAATAACACACCAACAGATCCCCCTCCAAAACGCACTCCTTGGACCCAAATATGAATTACTGACTGCAAGCCCATCGGTCAGTCAAGCTGTGTTGCACCGCAACTCCCATCCAGTGCTGGCGGAGGTCAGTTTTACGTCGACGCCAGTATTTCAGGAAGCCTTATTACAACAGCCATCGTAAATCCAGCCTTGCAATTTTGTCAAACCGGCCATCACTACTACGCCACTCATAGGCCCCCATCAACACTTGATGAGACCAAAGTGATTTCCGACCCCTTGACGACTAAATAGCAGCTGAGGCCAGACCAATCACAACGTGTCAACAGTTTTACTTATTCAATGCAAGCCGTGCGACACCTCTGGAAGGTATTTCATCAAGTGCCCATATCATAAACCATCCACCCGAAGGCTTCGAAAATTACCGTTGGAGTGACGATTACTTTTCCGAAGGGACGTTGACCCCTGGACAGAAGCACGCGGATGCGGCGAATCGTATTCCCCCCACGACGAATCCACTGCCGTTATTTACAGTCGACGCGCTTTTAAAGTTCGTCACCGACAAAGAAGACCTTCGGTTCTCCACACGCGCACATATTCCACCGTGTGGATCAAACCTCCCTGGTGGGCTCACCCGCCGCGAGGAGGTGGTGCTATGAAGGATTTGCGTCGGGGCTGCTCTTACACTAGCTGTCACCCACACCGCGCCCCGGATCGATAGGCTCCGTTTGGCCGCACATATCCATTTTGCTCAACGTCGGCATTCACCGCAGACATTCACCATCTGTTTTGGACACCCGTAGTCCCCAACATTCCCGAAAGCAACTACTAAATAGTGTGGTACTCAACCCACGCCGGCCAGCCGACTACAGACGCTGGCTCTTCGGGCAGTATCACCGGAGTCCTTCAGACTTTCTCAATGAAAACTTCCTGTTTGCGTACATTTAAACTCACCCGCCCCACATTTTTGTGCTGCAGAGCAAACTGTCCCAATTGAAAAAATTAAAGCCGTACCACTAAATGTGAATGCTGTCGGAAGTGCACAGTAGTGATTCGCCATAATGGCCTGGACCGCCGTTATCCGATTACTACAGTCGAACACGGATATATCGAACTCCAAGGGCATCGCGAAATAGTTCGATATATGAAAAATTCGATATAAAAATATGGGTTCTAAGACCTCACCTATGGCGGACGATCAATTACCGATCGGCGCATTCATGAATGACAACTAATTCCGCACTCACGACGCAACAGGACGCTTTATTTCCGTAAAACGAAATCGCTGATCTTGGCCTGCTTCGTCCTGGAAGTGAAATTTAAGACGCTGATCTCGATCTTCTCGAGCCTGTCCAGGTGCGACAGCCCAGTTCCTTCCATGTCGTCGCCACAACGGCGAATCAAGCTGAACGCAGCGGCCATTTCACCCTCGGAGTACGATCGTGTAGCCGCCTCCTCGTGCGGACGATCTTTGCCACTCGAGCTATCGGCCTGGGCTCCTGCGACCGCAGCTACGATACCCTCGTCACCGAGGCTCGCAACAGCCTGAACATTGGTGTCAGCGTTCACGAAGTCGTCGGCAGACACTCCGGCTGGAACAGCAGCCGGGAAAAGGGACGACAACTCACGAAACGTGTCGCCCATGCACTCGTCGTGGTCGTCGCCGTCTTCGCAAGCTTCGGAAAGTTCAGCCGTCACAAAGCCTGATTTCCGGAAGCAGTTGGCCACGGTCTCCTTCTTCATGCCGTTCCAAGCGCCTGTCATCATTAGTATGGCCCCCAGTCGGGGCATCCCTACCTCGCACTGCCACATTTTCCCAGCGTCTGGGCTTGTGTGCCTAGAGAGATTTAGCATACCGGGCTCCGTCCGCTAACGCTACGGCGGCCGGTAGCGGGGCCCGACTGGGCAAGCGCCAATTCGTTCCGAAAGGGGAGATTAGTTCCGCGAGCCAGTCTTCGCCATGCCTACGCATTCCTTACATCCTCCTCAACCTTAATCGGGGGTGCAGCGACCGCCGAAGAGCACCTTCCAGCTCGCGCGGCGTTCGATATACCCAATGTAGGGGAAAATACGGTTCGATATAAACGTACGAATTCCTATACTTTTACACAGAAATTTCAAGGGGATAATTTATGAGTTCGATATAGACAATAATTCGATATACCCGTGTTCGATATGTCTGTGTTCGACTGTACTACCACACCATGCAATTTAAATATCCCGCCTTCGCAACGCTCGAGCACCCCCTGCCTGAAACTGCGCCAGCGGGACTTTTTAAGTGAAAAAGTCCTGTTTGCGTATATTTAGAATCACTCGCTTCTACCATTTTATGCTGCAGAGCAATCTTTAGCAATAAAAAAAATGTACGGCGCAAAGTCGTCTTACGGGATTAGCAACCGGAACGCGGTGCCGCGTCGATTGGCTGCTCTGCACCTTGTTATTCTATGGGATTATAGCAAAGGCGTAATAGTACGGCGAAACAACCGGAATTCTATGCCGAGTTCCTTGGAAGTTCGGCACCGTGACGTTCTACGCGATTAGCAACGCCTCAACACTACGCTGACAAAACCATAACGTGGTGCCAACTTGGTTGGAAGTTAGGCACAGTGTTGTTCTATACGTGGTTACCAACTGCGCAATAATGCTGCACAAAAACCTGTACCTGGTGAGCAGATGGTCGGAACATTTGCAATGTTATTTTGTGGGATTAGCAACACCGGAATATACAGCCAAAAACGAGAACGCTACGCTGAGTTAGAAACTGGGCAGCATGTTCTTCTGCGTATTTAGGGATAGCGCAGTAATACGGTAAAAAAACATAAACGGGGTGCTGAGTTGGTTGTTAGATCGGAGCTGTGTTATTCTGCGTTGTTAACAACGCCGCATATATACCGTGAAAAAAAAAGACCGTGCTGGCCAGTGTGGTGGAAGTTCAGCTCTGTGTTGCTCTACGTGATTAGCAACTCAGCAATATTACAGGAAAAAAACCGGACGTGACTCTCAGTCATTTGGAAGTTTGGCACGTTGTTTTTAATGGGATTAGAAAGACCACGAAAATACCGCAAGAAAACGAGACGGGTATTGCGAGTTTTTGGGTTGTTGGGCGCGATTTGTTTCGACGTGATTAACAACAGCGCGATAATACGGCTAAAAAACCAAAACGAGAAGTCGAGTTTGTTCAAATCTCGGCGCCCGGTGGTTCTATGTGATTAGGTATGGCACAACAATACTTCGAAAACCAGAAGAAGGTGTCGAGTTGATTTCAAGTATCGTACAGTGTTGTCTTGCATGATTAGCAACCGGAATACGGTGTCGTGTAGATTGCAAGCTCGGCAGAGTGTCATGCTATGGGATTAGCAACGGTACAACTATACGGTAAGAAAACATGAACGGTGTGCCAAGTTGGTAGGAAGTTCGGCACTGGGTGGTCTCACACGATTAGCAACAGCGCAAATATATGGCAAAAAAACCACATAGTGTCGACTTGAATTCAAAGTATAGCACAATGTTGTCTTACACGATTAGCAACGGGAACATGGTGCCACGTCGATTTTAAGCTCGGAACGTGTTATTTGATAGGATTAGCAACGGAACAACAAAACGGCGACTAAACATTAACGGGTTGTCGAGTTGGTTGGAAGTTCGGCACCGCGTGCGGCGACTAAAAATTAACGGGTTGTCGAGTTCGTTGGAAGTTCGGCACCGTGTGGTTCTACGTGATTGTCAACGGCGCTTTCTAGCAGCCAAAAAAACAAAGTGGTGTCTAAATAATACGAAGTATAGCACAATGTCTTTCATGATTAGCAACTGCAAAACGGTGCCGTGGCGATTGGAAGCTTGACACCGTGTTATTCTATGGAATTAGCAACGGCAAAATACCACGAGGAAACCTCAACTGTGTGCTGAGTTGGTTAGAAGCTGGGCAGTGGTTGTTTTTATGCCATTAGCAACGGCACAATCAATATTACCAGGAAAAAAATTAGCTGGCTATTACGATGCGTAATGCGTAATGTGGGTGCAGCAATACTGAGCTGAAGCGGCACTCACTGTGGTTCTCTCGACAGTAGCCATGACGACCTCTGCTTCGGCTGCGCGAAGTGTGTCTCACTAAAAGACCGCGAAGTGCATTTTAAGAGAACGCACTTAGATGTCACATGCAAGTCCCGCTCAGGTTGTCGCCAACCGTCACGCCGTCAAGGACCTTGTGCAGGCGCAGCATACTGCCTCCACCCTTCCACCACTGCAGATTTTCGGAGAACGCTGGCTCGCGCTCTCATGGCGAACCTCCCTCCCCTCCCAATTTCGCGACACTCGCCTCCTTCGCTTTCTTTCATCGTTCGCTCTTCCTTTCACTCCTTCATCTTTCCATCTGTCGTCCTGTTGCGCCGACAACCCGGCTCAGCCCAGAGACTGCCGCGAAAGGGGTGCGCCCTAAAAACCAGAACATGGTGTCGCGTTGATGTGAAGTATGGTACAATGTTAGCTTACGGGATTAGTCACCAGAACACAGTTCCGCATAGGTTACAAGCTCGCACGGTGTTATTCTTTGGGATTGGGAACGGCACAATATACAGTGAGGAAACCTTAAGGGAATGTCGAGGTGGTTGAAATTCTACACCGTGTGGTTCTACTTTATTAGGAACGGCGCAATAATACCGAGAAAAAACAAGAACGTGGTGTCGAGTTTATTTGAAGTACAGTTGAACGTCGTTAAAACGAACACTCATATAGCAAAGTATCGGCTAAAGCGAACTAAATAGGAACTTTGGTTGGTCACGCTGTATTTTAATGACACTTGCTTTTTATAACCAAACTGAAATCGTTAGAGACGCGCGTGATCTCGTATGTAATGAAGAAATATTTGACGAGGATGCACAGAAGCTACTTGGAAAAACACTCCGACATCCGAAACTGCAGACGTATAAGGGCCCTATTGTTCGTGGACATGGTGGAAAACTCCACCCTGATCAGTGCTGTGAGTAGCCACAAGATGAAGATCACATGGTTCATCAAATAAAAATGATGCAGCCCTGTTTTGTCATGTGAACCTTGCTATGTTGTATTTTCACGTTTCGATGTTCAGGTTAAACGACCTTGAAATGACACATGGGGAAAGGTAAGGGCTACCTTATTTGTAGTGGGTTCGAAGCCTTAAAATATACATTTTTGTATAAAGTACTTTTGCGCAAGCGAGATGGGCGATTTGTTAGATCCGATTTTTACCTGCACTGTTACAAGTAATATCTGATAATTCAAAGTAATTTGCTGCCCCCGTTCTAGTACGCCAGTGTGCTAAAGCCTCTGGCTTCCAGTTTTCACGTAAAAACTCTCAGCTCCTTGTCGTCCGCCCTCACGCCAAACGACACGTCAAGGAGCACATTCAAATACTCCTTGATGGCCAGGCCATTGCTCGAAGCCCCAGCATCAAAATGATGGGCCTAGATCTTTAGGCCAACACAAAGAGTGACGGATCCTTGCAGCGCTTCAAACACAGTATGAATAAAATCATACACATCATCAGGCGAGTTGCGTTCAACAAGCAAGGCCTAAAGGAATGAGGTACCTTTTTATTAGTGAAAGATTGTGTCCTCTCGACAATCACTTACGTCAACTCCCTGTCTTCTTTCCGGCAATGAGGACATAAAGATGCTTTATTTAATGATTATAAAGGCGGTTGAGCAAGCCATCGGTCTTCCAATTGGTCTTCCCATTAGAACTGCGGCCGGTCGCCGCATCCTTATCCAGATTGGCTGGGCAACACAGAATGTCACTCCGCTTAATGTACTGCTGGACTATTGGCGACAAAAGGATACTTCATTTGATTAGAAATATGAAACCTAACACGACAAGGTTTGCCGACAAGCACGGGTTCAACCGCGCAACACCACCCTCGGTAGTGATCTTGCAATTATCCACACAGACACCTCCCAGCATCGAGGGCAACAGTACGCCACCATCGTGGCTACCTGCAGAACCAACCTCTTTACTTGTGCCTCACTCAAGACCGAAGACATGGCGGCAGCAGAAGAGGAAGCCATCGCCATGGCTCTCACTCAACCAGGGGTTCAGAAGGTAGTCACCGATACCCATCAAGCCTATCGCAATTACTAGCCGGGTTTGGTGTCCGGACCTGCACTACGTGTGCTAGAAATCCACTCTCCAAATGGTTTCATTCAGTTTATCTGGACACCCGCTCGCGCCTCCATGGAGGGCAAGGAATACGCCCACCAGCAAAGCTGCGCTTTTACCCCCCCTGCTATGGAGCTGCACGAGGACAGTCACCCGCTGGTCTCGTTCAGGGACATAACCCGCCATTATCACCTTCTGAGATAGACCCTACCTTCATCTTACCATGAACTTTCCATACAACAACAAACTACCCTACGGATCATACAATCCGGCTCCTTAATTCCCACACACGACGCGTCTTCACTAAATGGAGCCGAATCGCTACGACGCTGAATGTAAACTTTGCTCAGAAGTAAGAACACTCCGCCACATAATAGGGCTATGCGACTTTAGCCCTGAACACCATCCTCTCTTTCCTTTAACTACCGAACAAGAGCAATAGGAGATGCTGCTGTCCAGACCATCTCTGCCAACCCAGCTTCAGCTGGTGGACAGAGCACAGGCGGCGCAGAATGAGCACGGGAAATAGTGAAGAAGGAACCACTCCCCTGGGCGGCGCTCTAGGCCGTTCACAAATATGAAAAGAAGAATTTCATCCTCCTTCCCCTCCTTCTCCGTCTCTCCCATCGAACTCGTCGCCTCTGTCCGCAACGGCAGAGACAGAGAAGTACGATCGTTCAACACTGGGATTTAGCTTCCTTATATTTTATAAAAGAAGAGTTTTTACTAATGTGCTACACCAATACAGGTCAACCTACCGCCGTTCATGCGTTAATTTAACCTTACCAAGAATATCCCCTTGAAGTAATAGAGGGTGTCGTTAGGTGCATTTTACTTCTCTCTGGTTTCACTATTTGTAGAGCGACGTGAGTGAATTTAAGTGACTTCGCATAGTATTCGTTGTGGCTGCGTTTTACAGATTTCCTTTTCAACCACATTCGCAGGGTTCATTGGCGCTAATTTGGTCCATTAGTGTACCACCATTAACACGTCATCGTCGTTTCTGGGCACTGAAAATGAATTGATTGAATGATTGAGTATTGCTATTCTTAGAAGGCTACAATTGAACAAATGTAACTACTAATTGCAGTTTCATTAACAATTGTGGATAGTTTTTTCTCCTTCAGAATATTAAGTCATCGGAGTGCCAAGTTTTGTAAAATGCAGCACACGGTCAATGACATGCGCTGGAATTTCGCCGCATGTACTGTTTTTCTTCGTATGCCACGCGCTTTGGGTGACAAGAAAATATTTCTATTTCATTCGAATCCATATCAGGTTTTTTCGCCTATTATTGCGCTGTTGCTAATCAAGTAGTACAACCCGGTTCCGAACATCCAACCAACTCGGCTCCTCCTTCGGGTTTTTTCTAATCACGTAACAGAACCAGGTGCAGAACCTCCAGCAAACTCGTCACGGGTTCTTATTTTTGCGCAGTATTATGTTGCCGTTGCTAAACACGTAGAACAACACGGCTCCGAACGGCTAACCTAATTGCCCAACGTTCGGGTATTTTCGCCGTAATATTGCTTCCATTTCTAATCACATAGGAAACAAGGTACCTAACTTTGAGCCAACTCGGCACACCGTTCTTGTTGTTTCGCCGTATTACTGCGCTATTTCTAACCACTAAGAACAACTGGTGTGGAATATCCAACTTGGCACCACTTTCCGTTTTTTTTCGCCGTATTCTTGACCCGTTGCTAATCACATCGAACAACACGGTGACGAGCTTCCAACAAATTCGGCTCCGGGTTTTGTTTCGTTGTTCTTATAGTATGATTTGTCAAGAAATACAACCTACTTGAAATGCCGGCACCTGTCGATGTTCTCAAGGCCTCTTTAAACGGTCGTAATTTTCATGAAAACATGAACCCAGGGCACGGGTCTTGAAATTTTACCACTGCTTCTGGGAACACCGGATACTTATATACCATGCCACGTTTGTATCACTACTACCAGCCATCTACTAGCATCCCTTGCAGAGGTAGAACGGAAGTCAGTAGCCAACGCTACCATCATCATCAGCAGAAACTTAAGGTCCACTGTACGCCGAAGGCCTTTCCCCTTGACCTCCAACCACTCCTGTCTAAGCTGCTCGAGTACACAGTTCACCCCAAGATTTCTTGATTTCATCCCTCCATTAAAATAGTGGCCTTCCCTCTGTTCTACACTCACGTCCGGTTACCGATTCGGGTACCTCAATAACCCACCGGTTGTCGGTTCTTTTCACTACATAGCTAGCCAAGCCCATTGATTTTTCTTTGTTTGAGCTATGACATCTTATACTCTAGTTTCCTCTCTTATCTGGGTAGCTCGTTTCCTGTCGCTGAGTGTTACTCGTAACAATATTCGTTCCATGGCCTCTTCAGAAGACCTGTTTGCATTGGAGTTGTTTTGAAAGATGCCAAGTTTCGGGTCCATATGTAATAACTGGTCATATGCACTAGTTTTAGACCTTTATTCGAAGTGACAGTTGTAGCTTACGCTTCGCTATTTGGAGTGCTTGCAGACTGCTCCCAAACCCATACCTACTCTGCGTGGAATTTCTCTCTCGTGGTTGGGGTCTGCACTAACCATCTGTCCGAGGTAGTTGTATTCTGTTACTTCTACCGTTTGACTTTCTAAGCAGATCAGGATTTTTTTTTAGAATGATCCCTCATTACTTGAGATGTATTTCTATTCATTGTTACCCCACGGCCGTGCTTTCTGATTGTTGCTGCTAAAGCAAAATTTCCAGGTGTTCTGTATTCTTAATCAGCAATATAAAGTCGTCCACAAACATCGAGTGACTCTGGTATTGCCCGTTTATTCTTAATCCTATGTTTTCCAACCCCCCCCCCCCCCCAGATATGCTGTGAACAGTTTTGGTGAGATGGTATCTTCACCTCTTACTCCCTTTGGAATCGGGAATCTATGATTTTGCTTGTGGAGGGGTTTCCTAGACGTGCTTTAAATATATATGTATTCTAGATGTCTTAGAATGTAACCACAGCAAAAGACAAGTACTACCGCAAATGGCAGACCCGAACGTAGTTCAAAAACCCCGCATTCAAACGTTTATTTATAGTGAAATTCTGGGAGTAGTTTCGGTCGATCGGTGTTCAAAATACACGCCTCTAGGGAGGATTTAGTATCACCAAACGCTTCAGCCTTGCGTTGCATGGTGATATCCCTTAAATGCGCTGATGTCCCCATGTAGGGAAGTTCGGAGAGGGAAAAGTTTGAATTCCTAGTGCAAACACAGCAGGTCGGGATATCGAAGAAATCAGGAGGCTTATATGCAAAGGTTCATTTTATTCACGTGACGGAGTCATTAATGCGTGTCGACACAAATCATGACAACCATTTAATGCTACAACACCTCGAAGATTAGTCACGTTATGTCGAAGCGTTGTTTAAGCTTGCGGACTCTGGTGAAGTTATTATTGAGTGGACAGTAGTTCAGCGAGTTGTCAAACTGAACGTTAAATACGACCCAAGAAAACCGGTTGATGATGTCCGGGTTCTTCCAGTCATAGAATATTTGTGCCTGTGGAAAGACGTACGCAGTAAATGTATCACGAAAGGAAATTTCAGATATTTCAACCACCAATGCTGTACCCGCGTTACGACTCAAAACACACTTTCAGCTGTATATGATACCCTTTGAGCTGCAGTAGACGATTCCGTAATAGGTTTGACCACCCTGAGTTCATTACATGCTATGAAATAACAAACCGGCGTTTTTACTTTTCGGCCTCATAAGGGAAGCTGTCGCCGCTGCGATACCAGACTCCGTTGCATCAGTAGCAAACCATTTACCCCCTGAGCGAACAAGGTTTCTTAGAGTAGCCGCTGCGATACCAGACTCCGTTGCATCAGTAGCAAACCATTTACCCGCTGAGCGAACAAGGTTTGTTAGAGTAAATATATTTCTAACGCTTGATTAGCAATAGTTTTTAATAGCTAAGTAAAGATCCATCCCTAGTTGAACACTATTTTGGTTTTGTTACGCACAAATAGGCTTATCCTAATATTTTGCAAGTTTCTAATGTTTATGGACCCGTAAGTACTCTCAGCGGCAAGTTACAAGGTCGCAAGAAAGGTCTCATTGACACCTAGAGTATGGTTTATTCGTGTGCACTCGCGCAAATCACTATGTTCATTTACTATTTGTAAATTTCGCCTTGAGTCGGAGTTGCTTTCTCAGCATACGCTTGAGAGGTATTTTATAGCTCTGCATGCCACCCACTAACATGACATCTCCCATCGAAGACAGTGTACGAATGATGCCCACTTCTGGCAATACACATTTCTATATTAATGAAAGCACTGGAAGGCGCTAAAATACCCCAAGCAAGCAATGACGCTTTACACATGCGCAGCGATCAGCAAAATAATTGAGCTATGATATCGGAAGGTGTCTTGAAACCATGAATGCCTCGCCAGCGCAACCATTCCGCTCAGCTCAAGAAGCGGAAGAGATGGTTCAATGAAAGCCATCGCCCAAACCAAGTACGCGACAACCATTTTGGAAGTAAACGGGACCCCACTCAAAACACTCAGTTCAGGAGAAATAGTGACGGCTCTCACGTAAAATTCCGCATGGTGTCGGCCTGCTGTTGCATCTATTGACACAATGGTCCCGATTTAGTAGGGTTTTCGGCACATGCATTTCAAACTTTTTCTTTTAATTCACTGATCCAGTTGGCCCACAAATGTTCCCTCTAGTTTTCACCCACCGTGTTTTTCACCCACCGGAAGCATAGCGGTCACATCATGGGGTTGTAAAAAAATTCCAGGGAAGAGGTAGTTCTGTATCTCAGAGAAATGAAAAGGACCAATACACGCGTCTTAAGGCTGGAGGCTCAAAGCTCTGCCAGTAGTGTAAATGTATCTCCTACAATGGAGTACGCCCTCCTCATAGCCTAGCTCTTCCTTCAGTGCAAGAAAACCCCGATTTCAACCCTTTCCGATTTTAGTAGCTCTTGCCGGCAAAGGAATGTTTGCGGCTACATTCTGCTTACCTTATCTGTTACACTTTGTGCACTCTCCATGGCAAAGACCCGCGTTTTGTCAGTAGGGGAAGCGAATCCAAAGAGCCCATATGCACTGTCGCCAGTACGGTTGGATTTGCAAACCTAAAGGAAATAAAGGACGATAGCACCACGCTTGCATAACACGAAAGGTAAGTAAAGCTCTTCAGTCTGCGCACCATCTTATGGCCCACACGTACGAGAATACGCGCGCATATTCTCGGCAATCATGGACTTTCATCTTTTTCCATCCTTCTACGCATTGTGAACCATACCAAAAGATTTAGTGTGGTCTAGCGTAAAAATAGACACATTTAGAAACGCGGGAGAAACTTGCAGCCCTATAACATAAATCGCCAAACCCCTCTAACATTCCTGTTACACCCATTGTAAGCTTTAACCCGCCGCAGAAATTAAGTGGATAAGGCATTGTACTGCTGAACACAAGGACACCGATAAATCTAGGCCACGGTGGCTGCTTTAAATCTGGAAGCGAAAAGTGAAACACGCCCGTGCGTAGGGATCTTGTTGCACGTTGAAGATCCCCAGGTAATCAAATTCCATTCGTTGTGCTCCGGTGAGGCGCGCCTTACAGCCAAGTGTGCCTAAGTTATGTTAAGCCCAACAATAAACCAATCAAATTAATCGACTGTAACACTTATCATCAATATTCCCACTCGACAATGTTTCATCGAAGATATACTGCTTGCTTCAAATTTTTTCTGTTTTGCCCACCCGGGCTAAGAGGCGCACAGTTCCGGAATGCTCTGTATTAAATTTGATAACCTAGGGATCTTAAACGTGGACTTAAATCTCGACACCGGGGCGTTTTTCCGTTCGGCCTAGATCTGAAAAGCAGCCACAGTGATCGGGATGAATTCATCATCCGTGAATTCAGCACAACTCCTCATCATGGAAGGAGCGGGAGCAGCGTTAGCAACAGTAATAACACCTGCGTTAACGTGGCTGCTTTTTAGCTCTTGCACATGACGGCAAGCAAGCAAGCTTTCCCTTGTTGTTGAAAACGTGCACCGGGCATCAACGTTTACCGGGAGCAATCTCGGAAATGAAAGATAATTTCTGCACTTATTGGTAACTGAGCTCCAGGTGTGTATAAGGTTTGTGCGCTCCGATATGTAATGCTTCGGTTACGAAGAAAAATCAAGCGCTGAACCATTAGACAGTACACAAATTGGCTTCGGTTTTCGAAATCATGTCTCCAAAACTTTTCATTACGGGTGTACAATCTTGATCACAGTTGGGGTGAACACGGGAGCGCGTGTCATTAAGTATATGGGAGCATCCTGCCGGTGTTCCGGGTTACTTCGCTCGCATGGGCAGTTCGTTTGAAACGAGGCAATGTGTTAATCACGCGCATCACGTCACCAAGACGTTCGCTTGCGTTTGCTCTTTGGTTGTGTCAGCCAAGCAATCCGCTGAGTTGTGAAACTATTGGTAGTGGGCTGTTTTGAACGGCTCGCTGGTTTCATTTTAATAAGCAGTCACACAGTGAATATGCTGCAAAAATAGTTTGATACTCGTAAAAAGTAGTTTTATTTGCTGCGAGAAGGGGAAAACCATCAACCGTTTCGTGGATCTTTTTCCCCCAAGAAAACGGAGTTGTCATTCTTTAGCAAAGGCCGAACGTGTGATTAGTAGCCCGGCATTTCTCCCAAAAAGCTTGGTGAATAAACACAACAAAAAGCAAAGCGAAGGCCGCGCTACTAATCAGAAGTGCGACCTTTGGTAAAACATGAGAACATTTTGTTTTCTTCGGTGGGAAAAGATTCAGGAAAAGGTCGATGGTTTTCTCCTTGCTTGCATCAAATAAATTATTTTTACTGGCACATTCTCTGCATGACAGTTATATACTATGAAACGAGCGAGCCGTTCAAAGCAGCCCACTCCCATTTGTTTCACAAATCAGCGAATTGCTTAGCTTATGCTGCCACAGAGCCGAGAGCAGACGACAATCGGCGTAGCAGACGACAAGCGAGCGTCTTGGTGACGTGATGGGCGCGAAACACATCGCCTCGTTGGGAGCTGCGTATGCTTGCGGAGTTACCCGTAACGCCGGCAGGCTGCTCCCGCGTACGGAATGACACGCGTCCCGTGTTCACTCCAACGGTGATTAATATTGCACGGATATTTTTACAGTTTCACACATTTTGCAGAATCTTAGCAAAATATATTGGCGGCTGAGTCCTAAAATTATTATCTTTTTTTTATTTTGCTCGTATCAATATATTCTCCACTAAATATTCTAACAGGCTGATGTGCTCGGTTCTGCGTCAGTAAAATGACACATTGGTCATCGAGATAGCTACAATGGCCACCTACTGGGTGCAGGCAACCCTGGAGAAGCGCGGCGAAAGCGTCGGTACTTTCATTGTGAGCCTCGGAATTTCGATAATCAAAAAGTATATCTACGTGTACTGGGCAAGGTTGGCCAAAGAGCCGCAGGTGAAGTTGTGCAGTATCACTATAGAAGTGTAAATAGAGGAATGCAATGCAAGTATTTGAAGATTAGAACGCTAATAAAAAATGCTTGTTGGGTTTGCAGTCTATTCTAGAAATCGGTAAGAAAGTTTCGAAACTCCCCTATGATTCAAAATATTGTTCTGAGAATATTTGGGCTTAGTTAGAACCGCACAGGTATTCCAAAAGTAATGCGTCTCGATAATGTTTATTTTTAGCAATAGGTGATACCAATAGCAGTTGCTCCAGGTTTCTGACAAGGCCTGATGGCAAAATAGTTTCGGACATGAGGTGCACATATTCGGCGATGTTTTTCACACTCCCTTAGCGTGTTCGTTCGAAGGAAACACAGTCCAAAACTTTGGAATTAGAGTTCAAGGCTTTTTAGTACACGTTGCTCTTCCTGACTACTCACTGTGTGCGCCCAGTTGGAACAAGTTAAAAAAGTGCTTGTTCAATCTCTGAATGGAAAACAGCGTCCTTCGGTGTGGGGGTATGTCCATTTTCCCAGTGCCACTTTTGGCCCCAAATCCCACTCCCCTTATCAAACTTCGTTATGGCGCAGAGCACGTAGTGAAAGTCGTGCTGTGCGTTGTATAAAATCCAATTTATCTTGGCAACACAGCGACTGTACCAGTGAAGAAGTATTTTCCATTCCATAAGTTTATTGGTATTCGCTTAGTGCTTGCTCACAAAAATGGGATTTACTTATTCGTTTTTACATGACAACTTGACGACCCTTCAGGATCATTTTAAAACTGTTATGTGGAGCAGGCTTCTATTAAAATGTTTTAAAAGCCATCGCCTAGTGCTTAACCCCCTGAGGCTGTATCAAACATTAATCTTTCTTGTCACGGATGTCCTTATCCGTGTTCAGTCACGCGGATCTAGCTATTTTCTAAAGGTGAACATTAAGTAGTGTGTTATCTTTTTGGTGTGAGCATTCTATGTCCTGTAACTAAAATATTTTGAATATTCTTGTAACAGCAGAGCTGTTTAAGCTTGTAGTTCCACTGCGGTGGAGCGTTGCCCCAAAACTAAATCCTACCGAGTGTGCCTAAGTGCACCGCGTGAAAGGCGCCCGTCATCGTCCAGGCTTTCGCGTGAGCTTGCGGTGCGTGAGCGTGCGGCACGTGAGCAGGTCGCAAAAAATACCAACAAAAAATGGCTGTGGGTAATCTCAGCTAACCCTGAATATGCAAAGCAAAAGCTTGAATTAGTATGGTATATTTTTGGTTTCACTTGGTGAACCTTTGATTTACCTGTATTTGTTAAAGTATTCGTCCGAAGCCCGGCTTTGTCCACGGTTGTGGTTCAGCTCCCCGCGTTTTCTATGCCTAAGAGTTTGCTCTTCGTCGGCCTTGATTATAAGGTTTAGCATGCCGACGCTACATAGGCGATGAGGCTCGCTGTAGGGTAGGTCTCCAGATTAATTTTGACGACGTGGGGATCTTTAACGCGCGCCTAAATCTCGAACACACGGGGGTTTTCGCTATTCGCCTCCTTGTGAGAAGCGGCAGATGCCGCCTTCTCCTACTGTGTCTCCGACAAGAATTGACAGCGCAGATAAATAAAGGACGAAGGGAGGGCCACGAGCGCCACTGTAGGGCTCCCGACCCTGCGCCGCATGATTGGGCCAGCAGCTTCAAGGCAACGAGTCTGCGGGGGTTGTCGGCTGTCTGTCAGCTGAGCGGCCACTCTCGCCGCATCACTTGACCAAAACTGACTGACAACTGGTCCGTGTGCGCAGTGTGGAATGCGGACCCGGCGGCCCAAGTGATGCGCTGCAAGGAACGCGTCACAGCTGTGCAAAAAGCAAGGGTAACTTGCGGCGGAATGCAAAACTGCTGGAGGAGATTAGTAAAGCTTCGCTTTAAAACATTTAGCCTACACGTGCGCGCGGCTCGTAATGAGCGCCCGGCGTCCTTTAGCTTCGCCACGGGGAACACACTACTCAGCGTTGATGGCAATATCTCTCTCGTTCTGTTCTCCTCACCCCTTGACCTGCCTTCCCACTTTTTGCGAACCGGTTGTCGCGGGTTCTAGCGCGTCCCTACGAGGTTCACTTTGGGAGAGACGTGAAAGGCTGCAGACACAACAATCTGGACCTGTCAGTCACGGTAGAGTTTCATGAATAGTTCGGAAATCCATGTGAGGGGCAGCAGCCGGGTTCAAAAAGACCGGCCGCCAGCCATACAGTTTCTCCAGCCTTGCATCCCTGTGCAAGGTGCGCGAATGTTTATATTTGATTCTATATTCGAAGCGCGGTTTTGGCATTACTCATATTTGGTACTGTTCGATGTCTTAATCATTACACATGGTTGTGTGCCGATTTCTCCTGCACGCTGCCAAGTAGGGCCTGTGGCGACTTAATTAAAAAATATGGACCAAGCAAATTTCTTTGTTCATATCGTCAAGGGACACATGACGAGCATTGTCCCATACGGTCATGGCTTTACACAAGGTGACTATGACGATCAAAAAGTGGTATGTCCTTGTGCACCATATCTTACGGCCGAAATGTACATTATGTAAATACTTCTATCGCATCTCTTTGTTAATAGATCTCCTCCGATCAACCATGGATCGCCTCATCAATTCTGCTGCCACGTAACAAAATTAAAAGGACACTGAAGTGGTTTGTAAACTTTGCGGGATTACTAGCGCAAATTGTAGTCCGAAGTCCCTGGGCCATGTTTCGGCCACTCTGCGTGTGTTTACGCGTATTTATTTAGTAGAAAAATCAATTTGAAAATGCTTTCCTCCTCTCTGCAGCCTCGCTCATTTTCTGTGGCGTTTTTGTGTGACGTCAGGCCGAGATGACTTGGCTTGACTCTGGCAACTGCCCGCCTCACCTACCTTCCGAGAGAGTCAGTCGGGCCAGCGCTTAGCCCGCTGGCCACCGACAGCAGCAATTCGTTCGCTCAGTTGAAACTAAGCCACGACGCGTTTGTGGATGTAAGAATGCTCCTTCCGTCACTTTGTTAGTTTGTACACTGTATCAAGCTCCAAGTCCAAGTCACTCCACAGAAGCGCACATGCGCTGCTTCGCTGACTGGTACGCTAGTAGAAAATCTAAGACACCTTCAAGGCAAGAGAAGAGTCAGCGAAGTCAATATAGGTACTACGAAAATAAAATCAACTGAAACCTTTACAGTAAGGCGTAAAACTAGGGAGCAGGATGCGCTTTTTGTGCAGGGTGAACAAGCACAGCGGTCAGAAGCACGACCACACATCAGCGAACGCTTTTCCGTCTAAGAATTGCAATTGCTATAGGTGAGATATTGTGGAAATTTGGGGGACGCTTACCGCACGAGCGCTATACCACAAATAGTCACCTAAGCTGCAAGAAATGCTAAAACTAAATAAAAGTGTAAACTGATTATACATTATATACATTATATTTCCAACTCTGGCAGCGCTGGCCCGTGGCCGAGTCATTCTACTTCCGGTCACGCTAGCGTTCGGACGTGAGAATCATGAGCTCCAGCGGAGCGGTAATTGCGGCTTGGTCGAGCCGCGGAAACAGGCCTAACGGAAGCGACAGCGAAGATTATCAGGTAATACTGCCACAACTGCGCACCAGACGCATCGTTCTGAACACGTTGTTTTTGCACGGCGACATGAAGGCTAGACCGTTCAAGGTCGAGGATTTCAGGGACGCTCTCACACGGACTGGTTTTCTCTCCGAGGTTGTCGCCTTGGGGGCCTACCAGATCAACCATGTGTGGGCGATAACGTTCAACAGTGCCGAGGCGATGAACAAGATGTTGGCTGTCAACGAGTTTCAAGTCAAGGGCCGGCGGTGCCTCGTAATCGACCCGCAAGATCATCAGGTCAGACTCAAGCTGCACTGGCTGTTGCACGGCGTCGCCGACGAAGACATCCGAGCAGCGTTCACAACGTATGGCAAAGTGACTAAGGTGAATAGGGAACGCTGGCGCGTCCAAGGCGTCGCTGACAAAGGGTCCACGACTAGGTCAGTGCTGTTGCAACTGAAAAAGGGCGTCAAGTTGGAGGAGCTCCCGCACCAGACAAGGGTGGCTGGGGAGGTCGCTCTTGTGGTGGCACCTGGCCGGCCCATACAGTGTCTTCGCTGCAATGGCCAAGGCCATGTGCGGCGTAAGCATCAAGTTCCTCGGTGTGCCAAGTGCCGGCGTTTTGGGCATGTCGAGGCGCAACCAGAGGAAGTAGGCCTCAGCCAGTAGGGGGAAAAAGACGAGGTCGCTACAGCAGCCATGGTAACCATGACAGAGACCTTCGAAAAAAGCGCCGAAAATCGCTCTGAAGCCGAGGCGGCGGGAGCATCGTTGGAAAGACAAACAGAAGCAATTGAAAGCAACCGAACTGAGACTGCGACGGGGTCCGCCAAACGCCCACATGTCGATTCGGCAGAAGGAAAAGACAACACAGCTGGAGACGCCAACATCGGAGAGCCACCAGTGAAACCAACGCAGACGCGGCGGAC
The DNA here is from genome assembly GCF_048455015.1 of Haemaphysalis longicornis. Classification (NCBI taxonomy): domain Eukaryota; kingdom Metazoa; phylum Arthropoda; class Arachnida; order Ixodida; family Ixodidae; genus Haemaphysalis; species Haemaphysalis longicornis. The sequence continues at coordinate 170,009,189 of NW_027526445.1, forward strand.
GACGCCGAGGACCCGGCCTAACATACCTCCTGAGCGGCGCCCATCGGAAACGGCGCCCAAGACGCTGAACGCAGGGGACAGCGCAGTGGCGGGCGGGAGCGCCTAGCCGGGCGATACACGCGAAATGAAAGCGCCACGCTCTCGCCTTCTATGTGATTTAAAATGTCTGATGAACCCACACTGAACATAGCTACACTCAACGTTAGGGGTTTCTCGGGGAAAAGGAAGCAAAGCCAAGTGCACCGATTGCTAACGGAGCGTGACGTTGATGTGTTGGCAGTTCAGGAAACTAAAGTTCACGGGGAGGAAGAGACTGAGCATGGTGCAGCGTTTCCCGTCGAGGTACTACGCGTGTGTTAGCCATGCAGTCGGTCTTGGGCGGGGTGCGTGCTTCTTGTGCGAAAGGTGCCGGGTTTGATCGTCCAAACCGTAACGTCGTGTGTGTCAGGAAGAATGGTGGTTTGCGACATTTCCTTTGGTGGTCACCAGTGGCGAATTGTGTCATTTACGCACCGACTTCAAAAGACGAGCGGGTCAACTTTTTCGCCTATGTACGACAGCACCTTGGTAATGATAGGCAGATAGTATTATTATGAGACTTTATTGCGTATTAGCCGCACGAGACAAGGTAAGCAGCAGGCCTTTTAAGGATGTGAGCACTGAGTTGTTGAGTAGGCAGATTGCGGAATTCGGGTTAGAGGATGTAGCGGAATGCATGGAAGGTGGAAGAAGTGTGCAGTACACTCACTTTCAAGGCACAAGCCATGCCCGACTGGACAGAATATACTTATCGTTAGACATGGTGCCAAAATGCCGCAACTACATGGTTTTGCCACTGTCCTTTACTGATCATTGTCTTGTAGCATGTAGAATAGGGTACAAAAAACGGCGTACCACTTTTGGATGGGTGTTGTGGAAGCTAAACGCGACCATTATTTATGACGAAAATTTCAGCGAAGTAATAAAGGACCACCTTAGCAAAATAGAAAAAGGGAGCCACAATACGTTTTCAGAAATATGGGACCTCGGTAAGCAAGCAATTAAAATTAAAGCTATTGAGCGGGCCAGTTGCATAAAGAATAAGCAAAACATGAAGGAAACGACGTTACGAGCGACATTGAACAAGCTGAGGGAGCAAGAAGGCTCAGCACCAGGTGCGTTCAAAGACGACATTAGGCAAATTAAACAAAAACTGGAGGTTATTGACGAGGAACGCAATCACGGAGCACTCGTAAGTGCAAGAGTTGACCAAAGGAAAGTCGGTGAACGGCCTACTAAGAGGGCCTTGGGACTCGAAAAAGCACATGCTAGGCGAAATCATACAGCCGAAATAGAATGAAACGGCATAACATCTGGAGATAACAAGCACATCGAACGTGCTTTCTTCAAGTATTATCAAACGCTCTTTTCTTTTCGGCCTGTCAACAATGAAACCTTTAAGAATTTCTAGACAACATGCCGAGGATCGAGAATGAGACGAAGGAACGATTGGAGCAGTCAATAACATCAAAACAACTAGAAGAAGCAAGCAACAATCTAAACCCAGGGAAGTCTCCCGGCCCAGATGGTTTAAGTGCGGCATTCTACAAGGCGTTTAAAAGTGAAATAGCGCCGTTGTTAACGGCGGTTTTCAACGAGGCTTATGATTTCAACTCTCTGCCAATGTCCTGTGGATGAGCTCACACAGTTTTAAATCCAAAAACAGAAGATATAGGAAAACTTAAGTCACAGCATATAGACCTATCTCGCTTACAAATGTCGATTATAAAGTATTTATAAAAATTCTCGCCAATATACTTCAAGGTGGGATACATGAAATAGTAGGCCCTCATCAAACATGCGGCGTACGAGGATGGTCCATATGCACTAACATTCATAAGAATAGGTGCGTGCTTGAGTGTAGTGACGCCACGCGAGCGCCTGTCGTTATGCTTCAGCTCGACCTTGAAAGGCATTTGACTGCGTGTCAGATGAATTGTTGTTCAGTATTCTGGATCATATTAATGTTGGTTCTGTTATCAAGGAGGGTTCGGCGCTCGCGTACCGGAATTGCAGTACGCGGTTGATGGTGAACAAGACCTTGGGAGCGCCCATTAACGTGCAACGCTCTGTGCGCCAGGGCTGCCCGCTCAGTCCACTATTGTTCTGCATTTACATTGAGACTTTATGTTTGCGACTTTTAAAAGATGTTGATATACGGGGGTTCCGCCTTCACGAGTCAGAAGTCAAGCTTTTGGCGTATGCAGACGACATCGCTGTTCTCTGCGAAGGCAAGTTCAGTATTATGAGAGTAGTGGACAAACAAAGCAATTTAGTGCCGTAACCGGGAGCTCGGTTAATTGGGGAAAGTGCCTAGGGTTTTGGCACGACGAATGGCAGTCAACCCCCGGCACTTTTGCCAACGTCAGCTGGGTAACGACCCCAGTGAAATACCTCGGTGGCCCTTTGCAGTTCTATAGGGACAGTAAGCCGTATTGGCGTGAAGAAACCCAGGAATTTTCCGCAAAGGCGGATAAGTGGAAGGGGGCTTTTTTGTCAACATTTGCTAGGGCAACGGTGTGCAACTTGTTTTTCATTTGTAAATTGTGGTATGTAATGCAGGTACTGCATTGCTCTCGTGCGAATGTGCAACAGCTGCATCGGGTGTTTGCGGTTTTTGTGTGGGACTCAACCTGGGAGAGGTGCAGCCGCACAAACCTGTTTAGGAGAGTGAAAGATGGGGGACTGGGGCTGGCGCATTTATTTTTGCGCCAGCTGGTCAACAGATTGCTTTCCTTAAGGGATGTAAGAGACCCCTTTTGTCACCACCGAGTACCTGTCGGGGGTATTTTGGGATTTTTGAAAGAAGTAGTTGGGAGTGTGGACGTTTTGAGTGCACGTTTCTCTAAAGATTATTTTAGCAAAGTGAAGCGGAAAACCCTGTACAATGATATTGTGGATGTTGTCTTCTCTATGGCCTTGTACAGAGCTATGTACTGTGGAGGACCCGGCCAAAATGTGCTCAAAAGGGTGAGAAGAATGCAAGTACAGCCTGGAGTAAAGTTTTTTCTTTCGGCTACACACGGGATCATTATTAGTCCGGACTTTTATGGAAAAAAGGGGGCTTTTTGTGCCATAGGAGACAGATTGCTTTAGCTGCAAATCGCCGGAGACGATAGACTACGTTTTATGCATTGTTGGGAGGGCGTATATTTTTGGGATGTTTTTCAGAGCACACTTTGCAAATACTTCCCGCTAAACCCTCATGGCATACGGTATCTCTCGGTAGACAAAGGCGGTGGACTGCCTTATAACTTAGTCATGGCGCAGGGCCTCCACAGCATATGGTGATCACGCACAGCAAGACTGTACAACGACGTAGATGCCCGTTCCGCAAAGCAGTACCTCACAGAAAGTGTAGGTCGTTATGTGGAGGTAAATAAATCTCAAGAGGTACCGCCTGTGTGGCTGCCAAAGAAAGAGCAGCCTACGTCATTGAAAGAGTTTTAAAGGACATCACTAGGCCTAAGTCGGGCCGCCTCGCCACGTTTTTGTCGTATATCATTTACGCTGTTGATCTGTGATGTGTTGTGAATTGTCAAATCCAGGCAATGACGAAAAAAAGTGCCCGTGGCCGAGTGGTCTCGAGCGCTAGGTATGTTCTTCTACAAGTCACAGGTTCGAATCCCTAAGCTACATTCTTTTTGTTTGCAGCTGGCTTTTTCGTTTTCGGCCGATTTTTTCTATACTAAGTTCACCATTTTTCCGCCGTGACGTCCACTGCTCCATGAACTAGTACACAGAACGCGAGCATGCTGACACTGACGCACTAGCGAGTTCTCATTGGCATGCTGTTGCCAGAAGCACCGACTTCTTGCGGGAAGTGGGCACAGACCAGAATAAACTTACCCTTGGCCTGGTGCGAACACGCTTTCTACGATACAGCATGAGTGAGGCAAGCTCCAAATATTGTGAGAAAAAGCATGACATTTGAGCGTCTGCGGGGACGTGGATGGCGTTCATCCACTCCGAAGGCCTGGGCTAGTGATTGCTACTATTCTAAGCCGTCCTGGGAGGCCTATTTAGGCATTTTACAGCCGGTAACTTGGCAGAAGCGCGGTACAACGATTACTGAGATATCAAGAATGCCCATCCAACGATACCGTGTAATGTCAAGCATGTTGTTTTACAGATCCGAAACCGAAACTTCTTTGAATGGTAAGCTTGGACATCATCCAATCAAGGTGCATCTCCTCCCGCCATCGGAGAATTTAGTAGGTGTCGCCGCCGCAGACCGCGCATGTTAGATTTTCTTCGTTCGTGCAATATAAAGAAATTACCGACCTATTAAACTGATAAACGATGAAAAGTGTGTTAATTTGAGCCAGTATACGCAGTGCAAGCACAAATGGAAGCTGGACAAATGCACTTCAGCGTCTCTTTAATACGGGAGCTGTTCTGGGGCTGGCCCTGACGGCCGCCTTTGCTGGTATCGTGTCGCAATCTCTCTGGAAAAGGTTTATCCGACGCGCAACAACCTGTTTACTGTATAGAAAAAAATCATGACTACGAAAAGTTCCTGGGCCTTCATAATTTCATGTATAGCGGCTGATCTTGTCACCCCAAAAATGGCTTCCCAGAAATGAATTTGTGTCAGAAGGTGAAGGCTACGTTGAGTAGATTAGTGGAAGCTTGGTATTTGTCAGCTTTGTTTTCCACATTGTGTGTTCACAGTGTTGTACGGCGATCTAGGGAGGGAGTATTTTTACTGAAAACGGCTCCAAACCTTCTTTGAATAAAGTGCCCAGTCAGAAATCATATGACAACTACCAGCTGATACGACTATAACATTAGGCTACAAAGCTTCAGTACTCACTTGTCGTGACAGAGTGGGAGGGTGCTGATTTCTATTTCACTATGCTATACATTTATTTCATTTCGCCAACGTTCACAACCCCGCCCTCTTAGGGGAAAAGGGCATTGAATTGGACAGAAAGAAGCTAATTAGGCGGCGTACGCCACGCATGTCGCCTCTATACTGACGCTGTGTTGCCTACGGGCAGGCATACGCAAACACGTAGTAAAATATTTTAAGGAGATATAGAATGTTTCCATACATCACAATCAGCTAATTATGGCTAGAGTGTGAATGCCTAACACCGATAAGGATACACGCAAGGGTTTATACCAATGGTGGAAGGTATTTTCGCAAACAAAAGTCAGTAAAACGGCTGTAATGTATATACGTGTGTAACCAAGAGATCAATTTGGCCGTGGGCGCCGACCGCAGTTAGTGAGATTTTAAAAGAAAGCGTATATTACTACGCGTGAGCCATATATTAAATCGCAACAGTAACGGCAACATCAGTTGAAAGGTACTACCGTATCTGGGCTGGTAAGAGTAGCTGCATCGCATTCTTTATCTGTCATGTCCATTGATGGCTGCCACGTCAAGTTGTCCTTGAGATTGTAAACCAACGCTCCCATTTCCAGTGACAACCCAACTATGGCCAACGCGTTCTCATACTGCGTGGCACTCGTTAGGAGCTCCTTGAAGTCTTCCTGCGCAAGAGAAAAAATACGCAAAATAGTTAATCTGAAAGCCACACTATCGCAATGGTAAGAATACCGCCAGGCGAAATGCTACCAAAATAATTGTTCAGTTCACCCCGTAGTAATCGTTACGGAAAGGCCCATTTAACAGGTAAACAACTGAAAGTACAGATTAAGCAGTTTGCGTGTGCACAAGGAAAGCCATAAACAAGCCAACTGAGTTCGTAGCTGCTCCCCTCATTGCACAGTAACGAACGTATAAACGTAGCATTGGCGCACATAATCGGTGGCGATTGCTTTCTTTTGCGTGCGTAATTGAGTGAGCATGCCGGAAACAATGTGCGGTGTCGACGCGGAAGCACCGAGGGACCGAAGAATAGAGGCCAACCAAGTGCATGTGGAGAGGCAGCCCTCAACCATAACCTCGAGGTCGCGTGTGGAAGCAGCCCGACCCTCGAGCCTGTGGCCCAGAGCCGACAGAAGCATCGGCTCCAGTGGTCCTGCGTCCGAAGTTCCTAGAAGGACGCCAAGCCAGGAGACTTCCGACAAGATACTTCAGGAACTGCCGTCTGAAAGCTGATCCGACGGGTGTAGGCTGACCATGTAGAAATTGGACGCAGTTTAAGAAGCACAAAATAACCCTCATCCGTTGCCTAGGGAATCAAATGTTTCCGCCAATGCATAAATATTACCACCTTGGAACTGCTACCGTAGCAGTTCCAACCACCAAAGGTATTTCTGACATATAATTGTTATTGGCAGGGCGGCGGATTTAGCAAGCCCTACTGAATGAATGAATGACCAGTAAGGGGCTTCGGCCACCTAGAAATGGACAATATACATCTCTATTGCCAATAAGGTCTGAGCGTGGCACGTCATTTAATGGCATTAAAAAACAGTTCAGCTCAACAGCTCAACAATGAGTTCAGCTCAACAACCAATGGAGTGAATTGTTACTGAATAACCTCATTCTTAGGGACAGGAAGTGCTCGTCATATGTTAGCGTATAAACTGGTGTTGCAGGCAGCGCAGCCTGAATCAAGAGAAAGTGCACTAAGGATAAAAATTGGATTGAGAAATCTTAGGACCACTGGGCCAACAGGGCAACATAGTGGCTTCTGCTGCACGGTACTACAAGTTGAGGAAACAAGAAACTCAGTGTAGAATGAATTTGGAAAATCTTCTAAAATAATAAACATCACGAGACCAAAACTTCTGGGGACGCATTGTCCTCCAGTGGACCCAAACTCACTGCTTATGGTTATGATGGTTATGATGATGATGATGATGATGATGATGATGATGATGATGATGATGATAAGAGTTGTCCTGACCCCTTCCTGCATTTTTTACTCAAAAATGTCAAAATAAAGCATGGGTCAGATTCGATTACGTTCGATCGAACGTCAATAAAGTTGGGGGTTTGGCCGTGGACGCGGCCAACTCTTACAAGTTTGGCCAGGTTGGAGGCATGTACCGAAAAAATATACTTTAACGTTTTCCCTATAGGTCTCCCGTGGCGCAAATGCAGAGATTTTACAAGCCATAGAGGTATATGTTAATATTTAGGCAAGCAAGACGCGATGTTTTCTATAAACGAGCAACGCCACACCAAGCCTCAAACAGGGACTGCTTCCCTCCTTTAACAGGTGGTCGGAGACAACGCGCAGCTGTGTCCGCTAACCCCCCTCGTGAGCTAAGCGCAACATGCACAGCTTACTGGAACACAAAGAATCCGAAGAATAATCTTGACATTATATATGTGTTAAAACGTTTTATGGCAGTAAAAACGAAAGGTAATTTATCTTGCTCTTTCGCATAATACGTTTCAGTCGTGCTCAGTACGTAAGCTTGTATATTGAATTTTTTGAGGCATGCGCATTTCGGTCTTGGAGTAGAAACTTTTGAAAAAGACTGTACGTTCTCTTGATATTATTGGTGATGGTCTTTTTTAGGCTACTTAACCCCCAAAATTTTGGTCTGATAGTCTGGTTAATTGTCTTTCTATTCCTCAATTAGGCGACTCCGTCGACACGTAACGTAATTCTGAGACGACAAATTTATATAAGCAAAACCATTCGAAAACATTAAATTGGGTAAAACATTTTGCATTTGTCCACATTGATGAGCCAAGAGAAAATATAAGCCATAATCGAGGCAAATGAAGTCGTACTAGGCAGTGTCGTTTTATTGAGAATAGACGTGCACTTGTAAGCAATATTTTCACCCACAAATACGAAAGGAACTTCAGAAGAGTTTAAAACATCCGGGTGGCAGAGACCTTTTAGGTAAAATGGCAGCAGCATACACAGGACAAAACGAAGACGAGAGAAACACTTTTTGAGTGTTTGTCCGTCAAAGACACGAAGTGAGGGTGCGCCCGAGCCCTCACTTCGCCGGGCCATCCGAAGTCCTACAGTAACGAAAGGTTCCAATAGATGGTGCGCTAGGATGGAACACAGGAAAATTGAATTGACTTGAGGAAACTTCCACCGTGTTTATCAAGGGAAGAGAGAGGCGGTAGTGGAAGAGCCTGAGAAGTGAGGGGTGGAGAGAAGACAGGCACTTACAGGGCAAAGGTGGAAGAAGGCTTTCTCCCTTCGACGGCATTTACCGATAGTTGAGTATATACGCTGGTACTTTTCTCTAGATTCCATTTTTTTTCGTCTTTCCCCTCTTTGACTATATAAGTTTGACCCGATGATAGAAAACTGGATCTTGTTGTCCACGCTGCTCTTTCTGGCGGGAAGAATCCCTGTAGACTGCCAACGCGTTTTGAAAGCCCAGCAGCTCCACATAAAATCAACAACAGTGGTTATCAAAGGAGGTTCCGCAAAGCTCTCAACTCTAACTAAAGTTTAATTACCTAGTTTAATTACTCTCAACTCCATTCTCTCCCTTCTTTTCCCTTTTTTGTCAAACCTCGCTAGCCATACAAAACATAAAGCTGTTCCGCTCAATGTGAAAGCTGCCGGAAGTTCACAGCAGCGATTCGCCATATTGAGTTGTAGCGCCATTATCTCCTCACTGCCAACACGCAATGCAATCCAAATCTGCCACCTTCGCAACGCTCGTGCGCCCCCTACCTGAAATAGTGCCAGCCGGAGTTCTCTTCTCTTTGTGCTTTGTTTTCCTACCGCACCTATCGGCGCTACACTGCTACTTTTTTTCGCTTGCTATCGTAAAAACTAACCCAATGATCGTTCCCAACTAAATGAACGTGGGCGCTTCTGGTTAATCACGTATATTCGACCTCAAATGTACCTACAGTTTTCTTTGCGCTAAACAACCGGGAGAAGTATGAAAAGCGCCAGTGGTTCACGAGTTTCCAACGCCTATGACTATATGAACCGATTAGTTTTCGAAGCCTCTGGGTTACGCGGCGACGTCCGGCGACGTCGTATACGACGAATGTCAAAAAGGAAATGCCATAACGTGGTTCTGAAAGAAAGCAACGACTAGAAATAACAGAGGATTTTAAAACCCGTTGTCACAGTAGGCGTTAAGCATTTATGATCATCGCTCCTGACATGGCGCGACCACACTCATCCCAGGTGTTATGATCTCTGAGAACCGCCGTCAGTTTCCTAACACTATGCCTTCTGTGCTTTCAACAGCAGCAGGTGAACGCTAAGGTACTAGAGGGCCACGGCACATGATATTATGACCACTAGTAGCCTTAACAAGTGCAAACTGTCAGAGTACAATTCAATAAATGCCAAACGTCCTCGAAGAAACTCATTCCACCTTGCAAATTAGCCAAAATTCTGGTCAAATGAACCCATAAAAAATTGGCACCTTATATGGTTGCGTCACCGAAAACGTAGCAAGATAATGGACCTCCGAAAGCCACTGCGGCGTAACAACCCCCAAGCTTTTGTCTTCCCACCACTTACGCTTTTCTCGCTTGCCGCTCCTCCGGTGGCAAATAAAATAGAGGTTTCTCTAGTTTTCTTTCGTGTTTAGAAAAGGTCACTTGACATCTCTCGGTTTTACTCCCACTCCCGTTGGCGGCTATTTTTGCCCAGCAGTAGTCCCCACTTACAAAAACTAAATCCCGTCTTTCTATAGCTCGCCTCTTTTGAACAGTACTTTAAATCCATGTTTATCTCTTTTGTTATTTTAAAATCTTTCCAGCATGCAGTTTTACCTAAAATAGTGCTTGTATTAAAGGCTACGACCTTATACCTTGCTTTACCTATGCCCTAGGCATCATCTGCGGACAGTAATCTTGACATGTAGGAGTTTCCTATGGCTTTGCATATTTATGTATTTCGTTTTCAGGCATTTTTTCGCAAGTCTTCCAGTCATGCGCTTGAATTCAGTGAAAAACAGACATACGGACGTATGGACGGACAGACAGAAAGACAGAGAGACAGACAGACAGACAGACCAACAAACAGACCACAGTATACCCGTTTACATACGCGAATAATGACTACCGTTTTTAAATAGTCTGCTGGCCCGAACTACAGCACTCACTTCCAGGTAGGGTTACAAATGCACGCAAAATTTGAATGGTTGGGTTACACTAACTCAGCATCCCATTTATCTAACAAGAATATGAGTGAAAAATGACCTACTTACAATAGCTGGATACAGGTTACTTAGTGGAGCACGCGTTCCAGTTGGCTGCACCGTACAGTAGCCACGAGCGGGCAACTGATTGGTTGACGTAATGGCGAACACCGTGTAGAAGGAGGAGTCGCTGAAAAAGGTGTGGAAGCACCAATGCCGTTACACATCACAAAATTTGTCACCAAAACCAATCTCTTCAAGGAAGCCCAGAAATAATTCAACAGCTACGATAGCAACTTTGCGCTTATCCGGTTGACCAAGGAGGTTTTGCGTAGGTAGCATCTTTCACGCAGCAGCACAACACTGAAACAGTGTCCTTTCACTTATCCTCCGGTTGTTCCGGCCAAGGTGATATCACATACGTGAATAGCGCCACTCAAACCTATACCCCAAGAATTCGTCAGCCGCAACTAAAACCACCCGTTCTTAACTCTTTTGGTGTTATAAAAGGGAAGCAATATGCACTAGCTCATTTTTCTTGCTATAAACACAACACGGTTTGCGAATGACTTCTACGAGTTTCTACAACTTCTCTATCTGAGAGTAGCAGTTACACAAATGCTGTTGTGATTTTATGTTCCAGAGATATCCACGGGAAAAACACGATAGACATGGAATGATGCACGACTCTAATGGAGATTTTTTTGGTGCCTCCCCATACATGCCGCTGCCAACGAAGCAACCATGATGACTCCATGACACGGTTATAGCGCTGAGCGCAGTTGGCAGGTTGGGGGGGGGGGGGGGGGGGGGCGTGTGAAAAACGTCCCTTTGGGGCCTTGTGAAGCCAGAGCAAGACCGGCGCACCACGTCCAGTTTTCAGTTCACGAGCGAGAGAAGCGAGATTCTTCAGCGTTCTCCCAGATGTCCAAATACAAGTTACACTATCGTGTTAAAAAAAACACTGCTACAGTAGCTTATGCTGTTTCTCTGCCTGTGCCAATGGCTTCATTATTTTCATGCAATATTGTCTCGCATGAACCGTGGCGTCACGAATAGTGGTCGAAGAATTTTTTTCTTAGCTATACTTCGCACTCAGGACCTTTGCTGTAGAAGAAGTGTTGTGCGAAGCCGGGGGTGACCCCATGCAAGATTTCGTAGCAGCGTAAAGAAAAAGTCCTCAATAAAACTCCATTCCGTATTCCCAACGATGCGCTTCTCGCAGAAAAAACCAGCATGCATCAGCACTTCTGTGCACATTTGAAGACATGCGGTCCAAGTGTGTCGCGAATACGCTTGGTATGGCAGAAGCAATTTTGTCCACTACCCTTTGCGCTCGCTGTAGCGCACGTTGATACATGGTAAAAGTCATGGGGTAATTTGAAAACTCACTTTACAACTTTTCTGAAAATTTTCTTGAACATATCCAGCCCATAACCCTCTTTGAATGCGTACAAGCCCAGTCCGATGAAAAGTTTTCTGTCTTCTCCTCTCTTCTGTAATGTTTTCACGTCCTGAAAAAAGATTTTCACTTTATTAGCAAAAACGCGTACCTTACGGGCTAGATTAAAAACTATTGCATCGCTTGGGCGGCCTTCAAAATATATTGCTTAATTTAAAAGCAAGATTTGGGAGTCTGATTGCTATTTGAAAAGGGCCAATCTGATTGAAAAAGGACCAATGGCGGCTAATTGACGTGATATGCACTCGGAGCCCATACACGTCGATGTTTATACTTTCTGTATTGCGACTCTTCACCGCAGCCGTTGTGCACTCATACTCAAAACAATACTAAACACTGAGCGGGGCTTTTTAACAGCCATCTTTTCAACAAGCCCGGCTCAGCTGATTTGCTACATGCTGGCCCTCTTCTTTGGGTGTAATTGGTTTACCGGTAAAAATACGAGATCTGAACACGCGAGAAATGCTGCGGGAAAGAGTTTGTTTATTTGTCCCGCAAAAAGCTTCTATGGGCCTCCAGTGACCAAAATTGTCTGCGGAACCAAGACAACTTCCCCTAAACCGATTCTCCTCCCGACTTCCCCTTCTGGCTACCTCTTGGACACTGTTTTTTCTGCTAGGTATTGCTGTCTCATGCTTTCTGCGTTGTTTGACTATCTTACACTGTGGTAATAAGTAGTTTGTGCATGTTAATGCACTGAAAACCTTCGCCATTTCTTTTTTTGCAGTATGTTCCTTTATTTTTCTTTACCGCCACTTTGTTATCCGTAATTTTTGTACCACATACGTGTACAATAAACAGAATATTAATATCGGAATCTCCAAGGGGAGACAAAATAAAATTTCCTGTCAATCCTTGGAAGCGGAAGCTCAGGTTTGACTCCTCGAAACATCTTACCCTGTTTCCTTCCTGCCTACCAGGCAATACCACCCTTCTGAATTTGGCCCCGTATTCGCTCGTACAAACACTTGCAAATGTTCGTTTTTCTCGTAAAAAATGTTTTCTTGCCACTGTGTTTACGTTGTGAAGTCGGCATAGGTTAATTGATCAGCTCTTTCCAATGTAGTAACTTTTCGACTTGCTATTTTTTCTTGATTTTTCTAAAAGATTTCGCTGATATGCTGTGTAATATCTTTGTACTTCTTCTTTGTTCTTAGTATGGCTTGAAGTATTGCATACACAAATATTAAAGTTTCATGCCTTTTCTCTGCTAACCCATATTCAGCTTTCTAATCAATACCGCACGGTTTAATGAAAGCCATATTCCTCACCGCCAAGAAATGTTTTGCGCTATCCACCAAGATTTCAAGGTCGGGGCCCTTGGCGACGATGTCGAGAACGCCGTAGTTTGCAATGTTGTGACCCCTCTGTGCATGATCGTCGATATCACCGGCTTGGATCTGCGCCAGGTTCACGTTCACGTAGCTGCAGCAACGACGAATTGAATAAGACGTTATGCAATGATGAAAAACGGAGAATCTATACATTTCAAGATTTCGGCCACTCGGCCGAACTTTTGCTGTTCATGAGGTACCGAACCCAGCGAATATCAAGTAAAAATGTTCAATACCTGCGCACAAGAAGACAAATGGAGTTGAACGTTTTGCGCTATCTCACGGAAATATATATTTTTTCGTTATTCACTTACTCCAATACTGATGAGCACTGAATGGTAGAAATATAGACAAGGTCAGAAACACGAAAATATTTTCTCACATCTTAATAAAATCAGGAAGGAAAACTTTTCTTGAACGGCACTTTCATGCGTGCGGGCAATGAAACGAAATGTGCATCATGTGTGATCACGTTTAATGTGCCTACTTCTGACCCAATGTTTTCATTTGTTTTTAGTGTTGTTCGGAGCGAAACTCTTCCCAGGGTTTCTTTTACACTCCAACTACTAGGCATCATTCTCTTGTACATGTTGCGACTGCTGTGTTCGTCACCAAGATCGTCCCGATCAATCATAGCATACAAACTCCAGAAAATTGGCAAATGAAAAACAGATTCACCTCCGAAATGAAAAACAGGGCATTGCTCGCGGAAAGAAGTTCCCGGCCTATACCAGCATGTGGCAAATGTGGGACGAGGCTAGACTGATTCCGGTCCTTTTGCCTTTTCCTCATACAGGGACATTTTTTGTAAAATTAGCCAATGGTAATTGGAGGTGTCATCCCAAATGAGCAGATAAGCTACTTTGCGTTACCAGCAAGCCGCCAAAATTTGGCCCAATGCGCACATATCAGTCAGGGGGATGGCCAGTGACGGTGATGAATAATGATGAAATGGGCACCTACCAGCTATACAACACGGCGGATTGATCAGTTAGTTCGGCAATTTTATAGGGCAATAGTTGGCTACTAATCGGCGCTTATATGCTTGTCTGTCTGGTCAGGTCTCACAAGTAAACACAAAAATTGTTACGCGAACTCAGGAAGCGAGAAGAGGAGCCACCCATGGAGTTTCATAGAATAATAACTAGGCGGGAAATTGGCGCTAGCAACGCGAACACCGAGACGCCGCTCACTCTTCGATAGTAAATACGGGTAGTTCTCGAAGCGGAGTGCGTAGGATCGAAAGAGGCCTATGGCTGTGCAAATTGTGTTTGTTGACAAAAAACACTTGTTCCTGATTCTTTGTTTGCAATATACATGCAAAACAAGAAAGGTAGTGACAAAAACTAGTCTTGTACGAAATTAAAAGGCGTGATTAAATAAAAAGCAGGTGCTGAGTCGAGGACGTTGGTAAAGCAGGTTTGCCATTTGACGCAAACTTTTTAAGAAAACTTTTTGTAAAAGTCTCCGCGCTTGTAATTTTAAATATGAAGAAAAGTTTTGTTTTGCACTCCTAAAAAAAGACACCGATTATGTTTGAAGAAGGTATTTTTTAAATAGGGACATTGATCAAGCTGCATTTTCATCAGTTACCGAGAATGCTAGTCTACGCCCTAGAAGCTGGCGTTCGCACGAAAAGAGTGCCTATTCCAAGAAACCTTCCTAAGCTTCGAAAATGCATTGATCTGCCGAATGAACAGCGCCGCAACTTCTGATTTGGAAGCAACTACGCCTCATACAGCGCCGTCAATTGTGTTTTCATGCTCGCTGTACCGGCAAGGAATTTTAGCGCAACCGATTCGCAACCCTGGTCATATACCTTTTCCACTCAGGGCGGCGTCATTTCGCGTGCAGCATTCAGTTAACGGAGAAAAGCATTTTTCACTCTTCTTCCAACGTAGGCTACTACGTTCATGCAAGTCCAAAATGAAAACGAAAGTGGCTGCACAATTCAAATCATATTAAATTCCGCAAGTTATCGAGAGCCAATCCGTATCCAAAACTACCCATCACGCTAATTACCGTGGACGATCGCAGCACTAGATTCCTCTCTATTTATTTTTGTATGAAAGTGTATGCAGCCGCCACCACAGGTGTTTGCCACCGATTGTATTGGACTACGTATCGGGCGGCTTATTCGTAGCCCTGCCCTCACTTGAAAAGTTGTGAGTATGTTTTTATTCTACATCTCTGCAGTATGCCGCTTAACCGTGCACTTGAGAGTGCGCTCGCAAGAAAGGAAAGTAAGCGCATTCAACATTAGCAAATTCTGCACACAGGCCCTAGATGCACTGTACCGTGAGTTGCTCTTGTCGAAATGACGGCCTGTTGTAGCTTGCATGACCGATTTTTTTTTTTTTTTGTGTAAGTCGATGCTTTTACCATACTTTGCCGCAGTGCCGTAGCCACAAACATTTTAGAGGGTTGGGGGGTCGGGGTATACGCCACTTGGTAAAAATACAAAAAAGGACAAGTTCCTGTTGCCAGGCAATGACTCAGTCGTTTGTCGGTTTTAACAAAGCCAGTGCATTGATACCCCTTTCTGTGTAATATCTACACGAAAAAATGACTGGTCATTACGATACCCCCTAATGGGATATTTGGGTGCGGCTGGTTGAGGAAAGAATTTAAGACGGACATATTTGTATGATTACAGAAAACTTGTATTTCAAGTTCCCGACGGAGCACATGCGTTAGTGTCCTCGCTCGTTCTTCAGCCCTTACTCGGAGTTCTGGCGTCAGCGGTGCTGGGTGTGGGCTCTGGAGGCTCGTTTAGCTGCAGCTGCTGATGAAGCGCGTGGCCCCTTGCCTCGCTCGCAGTTCAGCACTCTCTTCTGATAGCTGCAATGAACTAAATCAGCATTCACTCCTGGGTTCTCTCCCCGGCATTTATGGTGAGCCCCTGCTTCAGCGGCGCGAAGAGCGTCTCGGGAAAGGACCACGATCTGCGTCTTAAGCGAACGCCCATCATCGTCATTTGCACGTCTCCTTCACGTTTTCGCCAAGCCTCACGCAATCGAGCGCCTCGCACGGGCAGAGCATATCGCCCCCACTACCCCATCCCCCCCGGACACTTTAGAATAGAGTGAACTAGAATACTCTACTTAAGAAGAAAGGTTTCACAGCGCCATGGTGAGCCAACCTCCGCTTCAAATTTCCCGACATCCTCTTGCTTTGCTTTCTTTCACTCATCAGTTTTGCCATCGCTTTGACGGTAATGACGACGGCGATTAGGCTAATCCCATGAACGGCCACCAAAGGCCTGCGCCCTAAAAAAAGACTGTTCACCCCCAGTAACGATTTATCAATAGATTGGCATTGTTCTTATCTAAGGCTTTTTGTTTTATTATATCTTTTCGGAATATAAATAGGATGGGCGACAAAATTCTCCGAAAGGGGATAGGAAGGTGCAACGGTCAGAAAATTGCGGGGGTGTTTTGACACTAAAGCGCCCCTCCCCCTACCCCGCCTATGCCAATGCTTGGCCGCACACCCAAATTAGCTTTGCGCTTAGCCTATTCCTAACACAGGTTGCTGCTGTAGAGGTTAACCGTTGACTTTTGCTACTCTTGACGGCCGTTACTTTGAAGGCAACTGATTGTCGATATGCATAATGGCATGTGGGTTAATATGCGCACATTTAAAAGCTGCAAGGGATCGTCTTTCATGTTGAAAACCAAAGAAGTTTCGGTTCAGAATTACGACCCATCAGCTACAGCACTCGGAGTCCCATAAGCACTAAATTGTCGAATAAGCCTCAAACACCAGACGCATGTTTGGTCGCGATGTTTCTGAATGAGCACCTTCTGCTTGCTTTGATTGTTATTGTGCGGTGCTCCATACGCACCGGCCTGCAGGTATCCCCAAAAACTCAGGGAGGGATAGACATCGACCATGCTGAAGCTTATTTCGTTAGCATGTTTCTTGCATGAAGATCTTGTGCTCGCATTGGTTGTTAGTGCACTTAACCACCGCGCAATGACGCTCTAATGAATAGCTTCCGCAAATCACTAATTACACCCAAGGCACGCGGACCGGCAAGCTACGTGTAAAAAAATGCCTAAAAATCTGAGTACAGCACTGGAAAGCTGACAGCATTGCAAAATATGGCCCCTAAGGCCCTGATTTGGATGGGAAAACCACACGGCAAGTTGCATTCGGGGCCGGTTTGTAGCGTGTGCAAACCTGGCGTACACTTAGTTGTGGCTCACCTTGAGCGCACTCTCTAGTGCACTGTTTAGCCGTGAGGGGCTGATACGTCCAGCATAAACGTACTCATAATTTTTCAAATCATATTAGGTGTACGAATAAGCCGTAGGATACCCAGCCAAACGCCACTTGCGAAATGAAGCTAGGGTGGCGAATGCTGTTCCTGCAGTTGCTCCCGCAATAGCCGGCATGTTGGCGCACCGATCGCCGGAAAACGGCCGTGCCCTCATAGGCCTGCAAAAATTTTCGTAAATACGTATTGGCCAAATTTGCACTATGGCCGGATGCTCAGTGCACGCCAGAAATCGTTCTTTTGTTTTCGCGTGGTCAATCATATGCACACTTTTTTTGGAAATATCTCATTTAAAACATCCGCAGGATACCTGAAAACTGGCACTAGTCCGCCTCCTTCTGTCCCCGACTTTTTGTCACGCTTTTTACCATGTCGAAGTGTTTTCACCAACTAGCTCAAATTTCTGCGCTGAAAATCAGAGTTGGAAGTCCGTTGGACCTTCCTAGAATAACGTATTACTTAGCACCGGATCATGCCACGGGTGATCGTAGTACGTCCTCCAACTTTCTTTGAATGTCCATCACACCACACCCCACGAATGTTTGCTGGACGCCATTGCTTCAATAAGGCACACTCTAAGAAATCGGGGGAGCAGTTGAAGAGTCCAACAGTCATTGTACTCTTGCAAGCGTTGGTGGACTCCCCTCGAAGGCTGCGGGGAGTTGGATGCAATGCTCGCTCCCCATGAGGAGGAGAGCAAAACTGACCGCGCACTCTTCTCGTGCGCGGCGGAGTGCCGCCCCAGTTCTGCTCCCGCACCAGTGAAGAGTAAACCTGCGCATCGTCTCCCATCTCCAGTACGAAGAGTAGAATTGCAATTTCATTCTTTTCCAGTGCGGGAGTAAGCATGGAGATGCACTCCTGCCATCTGCGCACACCAACTCATCAGCGATGTTTTATTTGCATACGAATATATTATATAAAGTGGTTGTGTAAAAAGCGCCCGATTACTTCTGCCGCGCATTCTAAACGTGCAAGAATATGAATTCGTGTAACGATTGCTCGCAGCGTTCAGTGGCGGCAGGCGGCAAACCGAAGGAACTAATCTACGGACCGCTGCAGACGGTCGCTTTGAAAGAGTTTGATAGACGTACGCTTGTCCCGCGCCTAGTCGAGCTAAAAAAAACGGATTGTAAATCTGAGATCGATTGAGAAAAATGGTGTTGCAGGAAGTGAAGTCCGCGCTCTTCTGATAGCTCAAGCTGCAAGCGCAACACGAACCCGACCCAACAACCGTGGCTAGTGTCGCCGAGATAGGCATGTACATACGATAGGTTTTATTAGGTTAAATAAAGGAAATCCGTATACATAACTGGTATTAACAGCAATATGGGGCCTATCTGCAAGATCGGAGTGTGAGGAACAGGCGATACCGCTGCGAGGGCATCTCAAATACACCCTCTACGGTGAAAACTATCCCGTCGGCTGACGAGCGACGATAAAAGCGTACACACCGATCGGTTGCTGGAACTCAAGCGCCTTTAAGCAAAGAGAAATGATGACCCCCCCCCCCCCCCCCCCCCGCGGCGGCGCAGGCGTGGATCACGATACGTAACGCGTCGTACATCCGGGGGATCAGGTAACGCGAACCGCCCGAGCAAGCGTGAGAAAGGCACCGTCAGCGAGCCACGAAGTGCGCGTGTTTTCTGCAAAAACCTACACAGGCGGTGAACCCGCCAAGGCCGGACGGGCGACTTACAGGCCGCGCCAGACCGTGATGTCAATGTGCTACGAACGAATTGGGCTTTCAAGCAGACGCTTCGTGCAACATGGGAAGTTGGACCTGCCCTTATCGTCATACTTGCTTCGACACAGTATACGACGCGTGTCGGCTAACTGCTGGCCGCTTGTGCGTCAGCGCGACATCATGCACACGCGAGAAAGTCGTATATTCGTTCATTCGTGCGTGCGTGCGTGTGTGGTACTAGTTTTTCTTTCGGACGAACATCACAGCGGCGACAGCGCTGAGGCCGATTTCGGAACTATGCGCACTGTGTGGCGATGCGCGCGCTATGGCCGGACTGTATCCGCGGCCGTCTCAGGCTTCGCGCCTTGAGCTTGGGATCTTTCGCAGCTATTACGACCTTGGATTTATCTACCGGACGAAGAAACGCTGGCGGGAAGTAGAGGTAAGCCATTAGTTAACCTCGTATTCTTGTCTTGTGTATTTAACGAAGCAGAGTTACTCTCGGTACTTCGGTCCGCGGAAGCGGTTAGTCCTAACGTTTTCGTGACTGATTTTGACCGTTGCTTAGTTTTGAAGGGCGGCTTTGTGTGCAGACAGCGTCGATTCTTGCACCGTTTCAATCCCTGTGATTCGTGAAGTGTTGGTATCCTTGCGGTATGTTTTCGCAGGTAGGAAGCATGGTCGCGCGAGTAGTCGCAGCTAGCGCTACGCTGTACTCTTAGCTCGGCGGCTAGGGTTAGAGTGGCGGCCGTGCAGTAGCTGTGGCTACCTGCGCGGCTCCAAAGAATTGCGTACAATAAGTTGAGTGATAGGAGCGCGTCTAGCGCGTGGTAGTCACTAAATTACAATAATTTTAGTGACCGCCGCGCGTACAGCAGCAGGCTGAAATGCTGTTCAGACAAGTTTTTTTACGTTTTGCTTGAGGGCAGGATGGACGGAAATGGGACTTTTCGGGGCGTACTCACCGCTTTGTTAAGGGGTAATTACATGAGTCTAAGGCGATGAGCGACGCGAGAAACCTCACTCAGTGTGTGCGGCAAACAGGTATTGTGTGCGACACAGACAAGCTAAATATTTTACACATGCCGCTGACGGCGGCGACAGCGGCAGGCGACGGGCCGTCGCCGTCGCGGGTTTATTCCCGGACAGAAGCAGCCCACAAGCGAGCGGCAGCAACGACGACGAAGGGCATTGGCAGCAATGCATATTACTTTTTTTCGTTTGTCGCTGTCGCCCACACTGTTTGTTGTACCCATTACATTACTTTTTTCGCGTCGGTTGTCGCCGTCGCTCGAGCGTTCGGGCGTTCTGATCGTTCAATAACGAGCCTATTGGTTCTCATCAAATGTTACGATCTGCAGCGTGCATGCAACGAAGCGTACTCGAGAATGAAGAAAACAGTAGCTATATGACCCATTAGCAACTTTTCCACGCTAGTCTTGTGAAAGTATAATTGGCCCTACGTTGCAGTCGGCTGAGGACAAAATCCAATGCAAATTATTCAGGGATTATAACCTTACAAAAAGAGTTATGTTTCCTTAAATTTTGTGCAATGTTTTTATACCGGGAACGATAGCGGGGTAAACAGTTGAAGCTACGGACACGTAAGCACTAATGGGTTTGGGGCGCAGTGCGTAGGCAGACAGCTGTAGGGCGCGCTGTCTGACATGACATTGGCCAAGTGGTACAATGAGCGTGGTGGCATCCAAGGTCACCACATCCGCATCTAGACTGGTTACTGCGCCAAGCAGTATGGCATTCCAATACGGGTTCAATGCGTGCTCTCGGCGCAAAAACTAATCTATCACCCAATAAACTTCATTTAACGTTGTCAAACTCGTTCATATTTTTTTATTGTAAAACTTATCTTTGCTGTCCCCCTCTTTCTGTCTATGTAGGAACCACGGGAAGACGCTACTTGCCCGAAGATTTTTTTTTTTTAGAGAGGGAGAGATCCCCTAGGCGTCAGCAGCAGTGGCCGTCGCATTCAAGACACTTCTCCTCACACCCTTGGTCATCGTGGATGGGTTCCCATCCGTTCATTGTGTAATACGCTTCAAAGGCGAAGCGCACCTTCTTGCTTCTGTAGACGTTACTTTGGCTCAAGCACGGTGCCCTGGTCGGTACTGTTCTGAAGGCCGAAACCAACATTATGAAGCAGTCAGCTCGAACGTTAAGGGGTAATTACAGCTCGAACGTGTAAGTCAGTAAGTCAGCTCGAACGTGTTTGTTTTTGATACCAAGTTATGCCTTTTTAAATCTTACTAGCGCATCCTCATTTGAGAACCACCCGCCTAAAAAACCCAGTGGGAATGTTTCCTGCGGTTTCCTATTGTACCACCAAAATATCTGTTGCAAAGTTGCCGTGTCAGTGGCTTTGTATCTTTGTGTTGATTGCACCTTGTAATGCGTTAATAGTAATCCACGCTGAATTGTTTTAGTCCCAGATTTTTCTTTCGCAAAATTTATTTGTAAATATTTTTTATGTGTGCTAAATAAGAGCTGGCTTTTCCAGTCCATGTGAAGCACTCACTGATGTACTAAGGCCATTTTGTTTTATGTTAATACTGTTAACTATTCTCCCACTGCTGTATTTCTACTGACGCTTTTCGTGCTAATGCCAGTACCTTTTTATTTGTGGATGTTAATGTCATTTTTATTGTCGTAATTTAATGTTTGTATTTCAGTGTTTTTAATTGCTTTGCTGCATTTTTATTTGTGAATTTTTCTTGGATGTATCCTAAATAGGCGCTACGTCTCCTGTGTGCATGTGGAGTAGGAACCGTTTTTATGCCGTGATATTTTAATTCCCAATAAATTGCATTTTGTGTTAAATTGCAGAATGAACCGATTGTTGTGGTATTTTGAAAAATAAAGTCTGAGCTTGTTTTTTCTTCTTTTCCATGTTTCAAAATAGCTTGTCCTGTTTTGTTTGCTTGTAACTGCCTATAGTACCATCGTGGGGAAGGGGGGGGGTCTAGTAGCATGCGGAGCGAAAATACGCTGCCTCGCGGGGAATAGCAGAACGCTCTTGAAGCGTAACGAGATGCTTTCCAAGTGAGAGTAGTAGTACCCGTCTGCAGTATCCGGGAACGCCGCCAATAGAGCTTATTTACGCCTAAAGGGAGTGACGGAACGCTGCCTTGGAGATGGCATTGCAATTCCCACACAGTGTTCAAGTACTCCGCTTCGAAAGCAGCAAGTAAATCCCACGGGGAGTGTTTCGCCTCTCGTTCGGCCGCCACGCGCTACTCCTCGGAAGAGTCGCCCAATGCTTCCAAAGGGAGTGAAATATGGGACAAAAGTTTTTACTCCTAGACAGAGTGCCCAGCACTCCTCGAGTTCTTAGAGTGCATACACAGACGCATTTTTCAACAACCAGCGTACAACTATTCATATATGCCAACCACAAGCTGAAGAATTCGCTGTCCTACCAGTTCAGCGTTTGTAGCAAGTTCTACTGCCAAGCAGTATGCCTCTAACCAGCCAAGGAAATTTTAGTGCCCACGTCAGCAGAAAACTCCCACGCTACCACTCGCAACTGGCTACACCCGTCTACATGAAGCACTGACACCGTCTGTCCTCTTGCCGACGAAGCTACGTCCACAGGTGGACACGGGAAGAGAGACGGTTGTTTGTATTCAGCGTTTTGGAAGGGGGGTGGGGCGATTGGGGGTGCGACACCTGGCACATGAGTGAGTGGGAAGCACTGACAGAGATGACGTCTCAGCAGCGCATGCCGCCCTCCTCCTCACCCTTCCAAAGACGCTCCTCTCCGCTTTCTTTCCCCAGGCGCTGCTGCTTTCGGGACGGTGCCCCGGAGAACCCTAGGTAACAACTAACAGAGTCTCTGGTTTCACTCTTTGTAGAGCTATGTATACGTATTCCAGCCACGTTGCATGGGTAATAGTTGTGCGTGTCGTTTGCCGCTTCGCAGTGCAACTACCCTCAGCATGGATTGGTGCCAATTTTGGCCATTGCTATATTGACCCTATTCGACGCTTGTGAATAACGGATGGACATTTTGCAATAGACCTAATGTGTTCAAAATTACTGAAGTGTAAAAATCGCAATTAAAGAAGCCATGAAGAAAAAAAAACAAGTTTGGTGCGCGAATTGCGCGACCTATGCTTGGTTTAGCTGCACAGGACTGCGGCGTGGGGTATTTTCCGACGACACTGGCTGATTGACGCAAGCAACGCTGTCTTACATGACCATATTTGTCGAAACAGCACTCTGTTTTACGAATAAATATTTTCTCCCTGAACAAAATCAAGTCAGGTTCAAATATGGGCAAAAACAAAGGAGAGGCAGAAAACGGCTCTCCAAGGTATGGTGGCCCCAATTCGGTTGACTAATATTAACCAAGGCTTTCAAATCGGCTGCAGAGCGTTCGGTTCCTGTGATGTCATTGCAGACCACGAAAACACACGATCTTGCGGGAAACTTAACATTTTCACGTAAATTGATAAGGTTATCAGTGGATAAAACATCGTTTCTATCCGGACACGCGTTGGGGACACTATAAAACACGAAATCTTTCGAATAAACCAAACTTGCATTTTATCATCAGGGCTCCTTTAAGTTCTCTTCTATGGTGGCTTCGCTGCTAAAACGGACCCACCAATCAAAAATGGCAGTCAGCCCGGTAACAGACTGAAAATGACATTAAGAGTTTTTAGTATGTCGAAATGATTAGCCTACTGCATTAGTATGAGCGATGCGATGTCAATGTCAATCAGTGCACTAAATTTTATAAACATTCAACGCAACCCCGTTTCTTTCAAACAAAAAGCACATGCTCACAAGGTCCGAATGCGTAAATAAAGCCGGTACCCTGACATCGGTGTTTTAACCACTGCGCGAACGGGCCACTTTCATTAAAATCCACGTTTAAGCAAAAGTGATATAGTTTTCGAGGACGCCACCACCGATTTCGGGGTTGAGTTCGGCTGCAAATCAACTTCACGACCCCTCTGCGTGTGAAAACTTTGTGAATTTTTCGCAGAAAAAAAAAATGAAATAAAATGGCTAGTACGCTCAACACATTTGCCGAGATTTGTGAAAGTAGTTTTTCTTTCAGATGACCGGAATACTACATCAAATTCCTACCCATCCTATAAGTCCTGATGAATTTGAGATCAGGTGAATGATAAGTCTCACTCCACTAGTTTACCTTGTGTATTTGATAGGGGAATAAACTCTAGGCTTTGTAGTACAACAAAACCTCAAAGGAGGCTGCCTAGAAACCGGGTACGTAACTCCTAACAATCCGACAAAGACAGGGAGATTTGAACACAAAGAAACGTAAAAGCGCCCCCCCCCCCCCCCCGCGAAATCACCAAGTTCCACATTCGTCAATAAATCGAGTTGGATAGCTGTGATAACAGAAAAATTAAAGCTACTCCCAAATAAAGCTGCTACCCAATGTAAATCAAATTTCCAGCGTTCCAAGCACTCGCGCACCACTGCCTGAAACTGCGCCAGCGGAAGTTGTGTTCTTTTTGTGCTAGCTTTTCCTTCCACCCGTCCGGCGTTGCACAGCCACTTTTTTTCGCTTAGTATCGTAAAAACCAACCCAACGAGCGTTCCTAACTAAATTGTCGCGGTTGCTGCCGGTTAATTACGTATATTTTGCCTTCGCGCTAAGCAGCAAGCAAGCCCCACAAGTTGAAGAGTTTAGAACTGTTATGACTACATAAGCCGCTTGGATTTCCAAGCCCTTCGGTTACACCGCGACGACAGCGGCTACGGCGAAAAGCATCTACGTGGGCCCACCGAGCAAGCTACCACGAACAGGCGCGGGCCTAAGATTCTCTGCACTTAATACGGACAACCTCCTCACGCATTGTCCTGCGCGGGCCATTTCCACCACTTCCGTGATTTCCATTGTCAGGACGGAGCCGTGGCGGCACAGAGTATTGGTCTGCAAATCTTGAAAGCGGCGAAAATACCCCTTGACACTAGGAGAATGGGCTAGCAGGCAGTCTGTGTTATTGTCACCGTTAGAGCTAGATGTCTTGGCGTAGGTGGCGTTTGCCAAGTTTAGTTATTACAGCGAAGAATTGGTGTTCTAACTGATGGCATGTGTAATTTGAAAACGCGCTGAAGGAAAGCCAATTTCCTCTCATGTTGATGATGTGTGATCCCGGGTGAAGAGAAATAAACGCTTCGCGTAATCGGATTCAAACCTGTGTCCCTCGCGTTATGAAGCCTGCATCTTTCCGATTGGTCTATATTCACATGGTCGAAGCTCAGTGTAAACTCAAACGCTTCGTTTCGTAGTCTGCCTGTCTCTTCCTTTCCTCCTTTCCTTTTATGTACCGAATGTGCCTGCCTAGATGCAGATTGCACAAAAACAACTTTAGTTAGCTCTGTCCCCGCCGTTGCTTGTCCTTCGTCTTGCATGTGCTTGTATCCACCGTGAAAACCATGTCTCAACACGCCCTAATCATTCTCCTCTAAACATGCCCTCAACAACACCGGCGTTGTCTCCAAATGTAAATGAGATGAAGGCCAACTCACGTGATGTCAAAAGCCATTCCACCCTGAGTCGAATAATAGGTTCGCATTTCTTTTTTGTATAGGTCCCAGCTCCAGTCGTCACTCACTCCGTGTACCACGCCTCCTTTGTCTATGAAGAGCTTGTAGTAGAACAGGTAGTGACAGAGCCCATCCTCTGGGTACGCGAACGCCTGGGTGGTGTAGGCTCCAATGGTGCACACGAGCTCTTTGACTGTAAGAAATACAAAATTGTTTGGTTTTCAGACCATGACCCACAGTTCGCATTATTACTAACATAATTAAAATGCGCAAGTTTCTTTTTCACTCACTTTGTCCCTATCTATTTTTAAATGGGAATATATTTAAGAGCTATCCAGGGCGGAGATCATTCTTGAACGGAATCAAGAAAGGAACGTTCTCCGCTGTGGCTATGGGGCAAAATAACCTCAACTAGCAATATTACACAAAAAGATGCGGCATGTATAGCGTACGATCCTGTGTACTCTTTAAATACTGAAATACCACACCTATTACATTGGACATCACTTGAACTCCTGGTCACGCAGGAATGTTTGGCAAGGAAGGGGCCCGCTCGCTAGCCCGCCAATAAGCACCCGTAAGCAAGACTTCTCATATTAAAGGTCTTTCCTAACACCCCCGGATAGTCCTGTTCTACTTTGACTCAACCAGAGACCGTACCCCTCTTCACACTCCAGTCGAAGCAGGTGACAGCAATCACTAGAGAGGCAAGCTTTAGAGAAGCTGTTTTTTACCACTAGTTAGGACTCGTACAGTAATTAGAAATCGTAGAGTAATAGAGTAGAGTCCCCTGTCTAGAATCATTGCAGGCGTTTCCCGGACGGCCCTCACCTGCTCTGATGCTGTCCTAAGATCGGAAACACCGTTCCTCACGCTTAAGCCGCACTTGCCGCCAACTGCTCAAACTGGCTGTCAGGTCCCGAGCGATTACCCTGTTGTACCGGTTCACGCGTTGCTCACATGCGGCGGGCTACACTACAGGAGACAAAATCTCTACTGTAATTTCCGACCCTTCCCGCTGCGCAGTCTCAGGGGCTAATGCGTTGCGCGTCGGAGCACAAGGTCCCGGGTTCCATTCCTGGCCCCGGCGGCCGTTTATCTGATCAAGGCTAAAAACAAAAATGCCCGTGTGTGCAAGATTTCGGCGGGCGTTAAAGATCCCCAGGAGGTCAAAATTATTCCGGAGAGTTCCACTATGGCGTGCCTCATCACCTGTGTTGCGTCGGTGCGTTAAACCCTACGATCAACCAAATCAATTATAATTTCCAATAACATTATCGCAGAGATAAAGTTCATTCTCTCCCCTTCTCCCTTAAAAAAACACTGTAACTTTTGAAAAGCCACACTAACTATTTTATTTTCTGGCTACTAAAATTCGTTAAGGGGGCACCCAGATACGCTCTTTCAACTGATATTTCTTTTTCAACTCACTGAGAATTTGCGCAAAAAGGACCTGAGAAAACTCCTTCGCCTTAAGGCAAATGTTTTTTCGTAACCATGTAAAAATACGCCATTAAAGCAAAGCAGAAAATGAATGATGTAGATCTTTTGGCAAGCCGATAGCATGTAGCTTAGCATGCTGGGTGCTTTGAAGTGTCAGAGAAGATTTTCGAGGTAGCCCTCCCTCAAACCTTATGTGGGAATTTTCGACGTGTTCTGGAATCCCACGCAAGGGCAGTTCGGTTTTTCTGCTTGTGCTTCTATTAGTTGAGTTGGCCGTACATTTGGGAACGTCTAAGCTACAGAGTAAGAAGAGGCAGACGGGAAGCTATGACTCCACCCCATCTCCCGCTTGGCCACAAGGACGAGAGCACTGCACTTCGGGAATACTCCGATTGGATGAGTTTGCCGGTGGCACCACGCGACACCTTACAGCGGCGATATAGCGGTATTTCCAAAGCTTTGAAGGCCGCTAGCGTCATTATAGAAACCATAAAATGACAACCATTAGGGATACAGGTCTTCCTGGCGATTTCCAATCACCGGAAAACACAAAAAAGCGAAGACTGCGCCATAGACAAGGACAGATGCTGCCGAGATATAGGTGTTTCGGCAGTGTACGGCTGAGAAAAAGTCGACGTCAACAAAAACTGATTTAATGAAGCGATGTGGTTCTCGTGCCTGTCCTAGCCTCGCGTTTCCTTCGTAATATCCCCTCTTCCGTAAAACGCTATTAATTCCAGCGCATCTTTGGAGGTTCCCAAATCACACAGCAACAGTAACTGACCCTTTGTAACACCTGATATCGCAAGGACGTGCATATAACAGCTTCCAAATCTCCCCGCATCACCACATCAGAACAAAGCAGAGCAATGTATGCGCGCTTTTCATCATCGTCATAATTAACAGCAACGACCTCAATTCCACTGCAGGGCGAAGGCTTCTCCCACTGACTTGGAACAACTCCTGTCCTGCACTGTTCCACTCTGTTGTTGGCCCCCGAATTTCCCTATTTCATATCTCCATGGTGTTTTTTGCCTTCCACTTCTTCGAGACCCATCTCTTGGTGTACTCTCTTTTACCCTAATTCTGCACCGGTTTTCGGTTAGTCTCGCTGCATGGGCAGCCCCAGCGATTTCCTTTTCTTTACTTGAACATATCATCTATTCGAGCCTGTTCGTTTATCCAGTAAGCTCTTTTCTGGTCCCCAAGTCTGACCACAAGGTTATTCCATCTATGGACCGTTTAGCCGTCCTATGTATGCTTTCCATTTGTTTCGTAAGGCGCACAGTGTCCGGATACACCCGGCGCGGTGGCTCAGTGGCTAAGGCGTTGCGCTGCTGAGCACGAGGTCGCGGGTTGGATTCCCGGCCGCGGCGGCCGCTTTTCTGATGGAGGCGAAAAGCAAAAACGCCCGTGTGTACGAGATTTAGGTGCACGTTAAAGATCCCCAGGTGGTCAAAATTAATCCGGAGCCCTCCACTACAGCGCGCCTCATCGCCGGCGTTGCGTCGGCGCGTTAAACCCTACAATCAATCAATCAGTATTACCTACGTATTCACTGGCTGCATATTTTTCTTTTGAGTGATAGAGATCGCTTACTTTTCATTATTTAGGACTATTTGCCGAGTGGTCCTCAGCTCACACCTATTCTGCGCCGGATTTCTCTCTCGCGGTTGGGGTGAGCACAAACAATTGAGCTGAGATAATATTTTTTCACGCATTGGAGCATTTAGTTTCATTAGCTAAACAGGGCGTTTGGGCACGCTTATTCCTCATTACAGTAAATTTATTCATAATTACTTTGGCTGTGCTTTCTCCTTGTAGTTCCTGAAGCATTTATTCCAGGTTTTATGCAGTCGCGCGGATGGCGCTTTCCTCCCTTGACTTGTTTCTAGACCGATTGCCCCTAAAGATAACTCAAAAACATTCTTGCAACGATGAATACTACCGAGAGCGCCAATTCTGCCTTCAAATGTCTGAACCCTTGCAGAAATGAAAGCGTTCTAAATCAGAACTTGTAGCCATACCTATGGCGTGGGTATACGCTGTAGTTTGGGCAAGCAGGAAAAAACGGGCAAACATCGAAGAGTCTTTTGCGTTTGTATTATCTACAACTACCGCTACCCTAAACATAGTCCACCAGATACTCCCACCACTCACATGTATACAGCAGGAGGCAGTGGATGTATTAAAACCGTTGAAATATAAGTTGCAATCGATATTGCGGCCGGAATAGACATGACATCGTAATGCCGAATTCAGCAGGTCCCCTCAAGAAAAATTAGCTTGCTATCGCGTGAACTGTCCTGATATTGTGATGTCCAGTGCTTGTAAGACTCTCCTACTGTCATTTCTAGAGCTGAACGCGACAATATGGCCACACACGTTAGTGATTAGAAATATATGCTTACTAGGTGTTCTTGCTGGGGTGGTTGTTGAGATGGTCGTCGATCGGGCCAAATACACGCCTGCGGAATGAAAATTCATCATCATCTTTTTCTAACCTGCAGAATGAAGCCCTATCTTAATTTCACTGCTGCTCTGCACCCCGAAATCACTCTTGGCCTGGGATTTTCATGTCACTAGTCTTTAGGGCTACCGGTTTACTCCTATTTCTTGCCCCGTTTCTCGTTAGCGATGTTCTTACTTGGGCGGTCCGCCAGGGAGAGCTCCTTGCGGTTATTCGCACTAAAGTCTACTTCTCTCTACATGTGAACTAATATGTTCTATATGGGGCGTATTTATAACCCCATTATGGCACTTAGAATATTTGTTGGAGAACTATAAGACTCACTGCGCTAGGCAGTGCAGACAGCAAATCTTAATTTTCCCAAATATTGTCCCTCACTGGCACACTCTTAAAGCCCTACTATGCTCCCGTTCCGTCACAAACTCGTCGTCACGGAACAAGCTGACATTTTCGCAACCTGTGCGGTCTAGGTAGATGTGCTTTTAGATTTCTCATCGATTCAACTGTAGTTTTTAACCCATCAAAAGGTTTCATGTGGCAAGGACATCCCTGTGCCCCTCACACAAACCCCACTGCTCGCTTTCCGCTATTCTTACATCTGTACGCAGGCGAACCATCACACCTCTTGGACGCAATCTTCAAATAAAAAGTGAGAGCCCCAGAACAGACACTCCTTTAGGAGTCTATTCCTCACGCCGAGAAGTGTCGAAGGTGCAACCGCACATTCACTACGGCGGATCAGTCGCTTCAAACGCTCTTTCGCAATGACTAAAACAATCAGCGCGAACGTTCCTCGGGCCATCCTCTTTGGCTCTATGTATACCGTCTGCCACCACTATAATAGCTACATAGCTTCACTCGAGTCACCACGACCCATACCGTGTAGCCCGGAGTATGTCTTCCGTGGAATATATTACGCTGCCGCTGACGTCTTCGACGGACCTTATCCTCAACGGGGGTCATAATACTCATGTGGAGTGCCTGAAACCATACTCTGTGCCACTGATTTTGTCATGGCTTCTGTCATCGGGAGGGGGGGGGGGGGGAATTTTTCTACCCGAGGGTCAGCAGGAACAGGGAACAGTAGCCACCATCGAAAGTAATCTTACTCGCGCAGCCAAATAATAGCGAAGTCGACGAAACTGTCGGCGGAGCAGATTTCATTCGCGCGGACCGGATCGTGACCATTGCGACACACAAGAACTCTACAATCAGTTACGCAAAATCAGGGACGCCACTCAATCATGTTTTAACTCTCTCTCTCAATTCGGACTCAATTCGGAGCCCTCTTCGTGAATGTGTGTTCTCTGTCCCGGGTTACCTCGTGAAAGTAGAGGTGACTATTCCGCCATTTTGGTTCTGCGCTTCCCACATAGCACATCACTCGCTAGCTTCCATAGGATCACCGTAGCGTTTCCTCCCTGTTTGCGTGCTTTTCAGCCATCTGTGGTGAGTACGTAGGTGTTTGTACGCACTCAATTTCCTATCTTGTATGTCAAGGCCTTTAGGGGACGTCGATGGCTCGTGGGCACCAACGCAGACATGGCGGGCTGTTGATATCGTGTGGACAGACTGCGGGTTTTTGTTCTCCTGCTCGAGGACTTTTGGAATAGATTGTGATGAATTGCTTGGGATAATCTCCGACAAGCAATAACCCGCATTTACCCGGACTGTGAGCAACAGCAAGAGGAAAGTGCATGAACTAGGCGTCGCGTTACGCGTTGGGACGGCTATGGGAGTCGATAGGAAAACTTACTTGGGTAGGCATCGTCGGGAACGCCCGGACCGCCCGGACCGCCCGGACCGCCCGGACCGCCACCCTCATAGTCCAAGTCGTCGTCAGCTGCGTGCAATCAGTTCCGCAATCCAGGCTTATTCTAACCGGTCAGCATGCAACGGCGAAACTTAAATGCAAATTCACACCCCGGAAAACAAGAATATTTAAAAAAATACGAAGTCCTTCAACCATTGTAAAGATGGAAAACCCGCGGAAGGGTATTGGTGTAAAACTATATTGACTAATGTATGGCGAAGTATATTGATCAAAAAGGGGCATATACGCGTAACCTAAATTATGAATTTAAAATAATCAAACATGTTTATCAGGATATTTCTGATAAAAGAACGCTAAGAGCCATTTTGTCCCTCTTCCACAGTAGACCGGCATGCTTCCAAAGAATACGTGAATTCTCCCATACTTGAAACTATACTGTTAACTGATCCAGACAACTAACTCAAAGTCACCGTATGAGACAGTCGTCTTTGCGGCCATTTTTAGTTTACCTTTTCCCAAGATACCTGTATTACATTCCTAGCTACATAGAATTTTATCCTAGTTATGCAGCCAGCGTGTGCGATTCTTTGTCGACGCGACTAGGCAGACGCGCGCCGTTTTGGATAGAACCAAGCGCAAGACAGTTTCGCTCTGAGAGCTCATTGCCCTTCTCCTCTCTGGAAGTGGGTAACCATAGGAGCTGTTTGTAGGTGATTGCTTGACCACACACCCACGCTCAACCCGCGCCGTCAAGCCAAGGAAAGCATTCAGCCGTATTGTGGCCACACCAGTTTTTATCTTTTCTCGTCGCGCAATTCCGGGTCTGGATGGCATCGACCTTAGATTTGCAATGTAGAAAAAGTACAAATACAAGATTTCATGTTTTATAGCTACCCCGCGCTTGTCCAAAAGCAAAAGTTGATTTACTCACAGTGAAATAAATCAAGTTCATGCAAAATTTTATTTCTACCGCCAAATCGTAAGTTCTCGGTTTGTCTGCAATAACATCACAAGAGCCGCTCTGCAGCTGATTCCAAAGCCTTGTTTACCTTTAGTCAACCAATATGGCCTCACCGTGCCGCGAAGGGCTGTTTTTGGCCTTGGCTTTGTTTTCGATCATATTTGTCCCTGGCTTGTTTTTTTAGTGTAGATAATATTTGTTTCGTGAAACACGGTGTTCGCTCGAAAAATATGGTCACGTGACAAACTTTCGCTCGAACCAATCGTGCAGTGTCGTCTGAAACAACCTCAAAGCGCCGCAGGGCTGTGCAGCTAAAACGAGCACAGTACGCGCAGTACCAACACAGTACGAATCGGTACTTGTATGTTTACGTGTACTTTCCTAAATTCCACTGTTTACCCCACCATAGCTCATTCAGCAATAGCTTATTCAGCAAACTTGCAAGCCCTGCCTATTTTGTGTTTGTTTTGGCGGTCTCAGCCAATGGCAGAGCTGTCGCGTATGACATCATAGGTTCTCGTATGAGAAATGAGCTTCTCAGTCGCCTTACCGTTCCCTTTTTTCCCTATAATTGAGTAGCGTATTTGACCAAAGTTTACGTTAAATGTGGTGTCAGACAGATTGTAACCAGGCAGTCTTTCGAATGAACTAAACTTGCGTTTCGTCTGCATGTACCATTTAAGCGTGCTGCCAACGGCTCTATTGTTGTCAGCGGTCCCATTCCGCCGCCATCGCGCACATTGCCGCCATTTTTTTCTTAATTTGTAGTCTTCACTTTTCAGCGCACAACAAGGGAAAGGCAGCTTCTAAATACGAATGAATTACCAGGAAGACTTTGCTCTCAGGTACAATATACGAATCTAATACCAAAACAGAGGGCATTGGATGAGAACAGGTGGTCCAAGAAAGAGGGTAGGCCAAAATGAGGAGGACGATGGCAGCCTTACTATGGCTCTGCATGCAGAAAATTCAGAGACCCTAGCCTATAACAGCTCTTCTGTAGGAAAGAGGTAAGGGGGTTAGGAAGACTTTGGTCGCAACATGGCAGAATTAAGGAGGCGATACGGGGCTTCTGTTGCTGGAGGCGTGTTTGCTTGTCCTTGTGAGTAGTAGTCGTTCAGGGACAATTTTGCTATTATCTGTTGTATATCTAGAAAGTCTAGCGCTGAGCATCTGAAATACGAAAGTACTCCGGCCCTCTAAAATGGCGTTTTATTATGACGCCCAGCGTATACAAAAATGTTTGAGACTTAAGTGTGCATAGTATTGTAACACTACCAGATTAATACGCAGAAAGTTGAGTTCACCCCGGGCTCCTGGTGATATAATTGCAACCATAACCTCGTTTAAATGCACTCATGCGAAAGGCTTACAGAAATCTCCACATAGTGCTAAGAAATGTGCACGAAAAAAGTGCAGATATTCAGAGAATGGTCTACTAATTCGTAGAACTGTTGCGCTTTTTGTCTTCATCGTGTAATATTTCAAGACAGATCTGGGAATGAGTAGCCAACTACGTTGGGGTACTTCCCTGTTTTACAGTTTTCCCTTTTTTTTGCCTGTGATGTACAGTCTTTGCCAAAATTTTCTAGGCCATACAAGATAATTGCGGTTCATTAATAAATCAAAGCGTAATCTTAAAGTTTAGCTCTGACCACACGAAAATTATGACAGTCAGAAGGAAAGCCATAAAAGTACTTTCGCCATGGCCTAGAAAATTTAAAAAAAAGGATGCTCATTTACACATATAACAATCGGGGCTGTTTATTCCGCTAGTACGCATTTTTGTGCAAATCCTTGACGTTACACGATTGGTCTGTTTTCCTAAATTTTACCTGTGCCTCCCTCGTTTCTGATAACATAGTTGTACTGCATGTACATTCGTACTAACTGGTGCTTTTTCCGTCTACGTCACATACGATCATATCATGCTCGGAGCATCAGATATTCATCCTGATTGCCTACACTTTTCTAAGACGCCAGTTCGAACTCTACCGTTCAGCTTGAACTTATTTTAAGCCCACGAAAGGGCACAAGGCTTAGGCTTGTGATGTGAAGGAAAAGAGAGCAAAAACGTGTTAACTATACGAAGAAATAAAGGGCATGATCTGTTTATAAACAGCAAGAACTAAGCATTTACTATCGCAATATATTCTGTTGCACTGCCTCGCCTGTTACTGCACATCGGCGTACTATACCTGTTTAACCGTGGTAGTGCCACGGCCGATTAACCGACTTGCTCCGCCGATTCAACAATAAATCTCATAAAAATTGACTGATATAAACGCCTTTTTAACCGGAGCAACAAAGTATAGAATGCTATCCCAATGGCAACCAGGAAGTGTGCAACAGCTTGAAGACTTGCGTCTCGGAGGAGAGGTGGAGACTCGTGTAGAAATGCTGGCCCAGGCCGTAACATATTTTTTGTTGTTAAAGGAGCCATTAAACAAAAAACAATTTTCTACAGTTTCAAAGAACTACCCCCTGAAATCACACTAAACTTTTTTACACCCTTTTTGGCCCAAAAGGGTGTAGACATCTTGTCCCATGGCTAACACCCTAAAAGGTGTTTTGGCAAAAAAAAGGGCGTACAGATGAAAAAAGGGGGTGTTGAGCTCAACAGCCTTAAAAAAGGGTGTTGATGATGTTCAACACCCTAAAAAAAGGATGTTGAGTCTCACATTCTTTTTTCGAGGTCATGTCTTGCGCAGTGGCAATGTCAAACGGCGAAGCACGCAGCATTCAACACAAACAGCCAATACGCACAGGTGGAACACGGGATGCAGGGGTACAGGGAGTTCACACTTACTTTGCAATACATGTGCTGTTCTTGCTCTTATATTCAGCAGAGGAAAGCGCCCCGATGGAGTCGGTGGGCTTGTCGCAAAAAACTCATATTTTAGCGCTAATTCTTGAAGTCAGGATTTTATTTTGGGAATATACAAATCAACACGCGGATTTGCAAAACCTTTTAAATTACGCGGTAGTTTTTGTGATCCATAACTTATAGAATTTTATTAAATACCATACTAATCTTCCCCGCCACCTCAACACCCTTCAAAAAGGGTGTTCTTAATTTCAACACCCTTTATCCCAGAAGGGTGTAAAGCTACAAATTAGGGTGTTCGAATATAAGAAAAAGAGCGTAAAGAAAAAGGGTGTAAGAAAAAGGGTATAAGAAGAAATTGCCAACTAGGAAAAAACTGAGGCACCTGTAAAGAGTGCACCACCCCAGATAGGGTATTATAACCGTGAAGTCGTCTTTCGAGCTTATTAGAGTGTGAGCACAAGGGGCGTATGCGTATCCGCACCTCTAACTGTACCATTTCAAAGGTAGTTGTTTTTTATTCTAAAAGGCAAAAAAATTGCCGCAGGTTGCAATAGTATTTCAAGAATGGAGAAATAGCATAGCTGGGGTCCGACAAGGCTTGTTTCTCCCTTGGAGCCCTGGACGTTGGAGGGGGGAGAAGGGGGGCACACTGGAACAGCCTTGTAAAATCCGGTTAGACTTGGCCTCACCCCTCAGGGG
Source organism: Haemaphysalis longicornis (assembly GCF_048455015.1). Classification (NCBI taxonomy): domain Eukaryota; kingdom Metazoa; phylum Arthropoda; class Arachnida; order Ixodida; family Ixodidae; genus Haemaphysalis; species Haemaphysalis longicornis. Next base: position 170,044,724 of record NW_027526445.1, read on the forward strand.
TCATCCTAGCTTAGCAAGAACATTGTAAAGCTTAGCAAACATAACAAACTTAGCAACAGCGGAAGAAACTGGGTCTACCCCCAGCTCCGCTATTTTTTTTTTTTTTTTTGCAAGTGCACACCTATTTCACACGGTTTCAAAAACCTACACAAAGCCGAGCGTGTTGCAGTCGGTAAATATCCTTTTTGCCACACGACTACAGTATTTTTAAGTTTGAAGGTTCAAATTGGTGTTTCACGTGCCAAAGCTAAACTTGGGGCATGTGGTGCACCGAATACGGAAGCGAGCGATCGTTGCATATCAGATATTATTTTTTTTGCGTTTGGAAATTTCTTGCGAGTGGAGGAGTATTTGAGGGGATGTCTTATTCTTCATAGCGTTATTATGCATCCAAACACGGCCTTATTCAATGAACAGCTGAACACCTTTTCCACACCATTTGAACACCTCAAGAAAAACCAAGGGTGTTGAAGTTTATCTACACCAGTTTTTTCGAACAAAAAGGGGGTATAGCTAGGAAAAGGGTGTTGAGGCTCAAGAAAAGGGTGTAAAGGCCTCCCAACACCCTTTTTCCACTTATGCTACACCCTTTTTGGCTAAGAGGGTGTAAAAAAGTTTAGTGTGTAATTCACTCAGCCCCATAACACAAGCCAACGGCCTTGTTTTAACGAAAAAACGCAATCAATATAACGAAATTTTCAAATTTAGTACTACAGTGCCGTATTCAGGGCAAGAATGACGTTATACGGGCATGCAAAAAACACAGCTGTGAGTGTGAAACGTGCACGTTAGTATTCAAATGATACAAAGCAAACGGGAATACATGCCACTCTAGAATCGTACAGCGATGTTCATCCATGGTTACATTAGTCGGCTGCCGCAAATCACATGAACCAGATGACGGGCTATCATAGGTTTCATGTGTCAAGGTCACCCCCCGACAGGGGATGCATCAAAACGTGCAAAAAGGATAAAAAAGAACACAGGAACGGAAGTTTGAATTGCGCGCCAGGAGCGCATCAATGAGCGAACCCCAGTGCCTAAACACCGAGGAATCGTGAAATACGGCAGCGCGCTGGTGAGCCAAGTAGACAACGCCGAGCAGGAGACCAGTGGCTAGATGACCATATATAGGCAGGAAAATGCAAGAAGCCGATGAGAGTGCTTCACGAGAGAGCCCAGAGGGGTTAAAAGTGGGGCGCACAAAGAGAAGAGGGAGGCAAGAAACAGGGAGGCAAGAAACCATGGGCCGGCAGGAGCACGTGAGCTTCATGGAATGAGCCAAGGGGACGTGGCCAGGCCAGCGACTATGCCTACCAAGCCCGGGCGGGAGCGGGCCGACTTCGCATCGGCTGCGGCATACTAGGCGCACCACGCACCTGTGTCTTCGTGATCCCAGCAGCGGCGGTCGGGCACCTTCGGCCAACGTCCACGCTCCGTCGTTTCGACGGTCCCGAAAGGCTACGTTCGTGCCGAGACTACCTGGGACCTCCAGCGGCAGTGGCTTTCAGGCGTAGGCACAGAGAACGCCATGTAAGGAACGACCACGCGCATCGAGCGCCGACATCAAGGATCTCCAGTGACAGCGGCTACTAGGCGGTAGCCACCAAGGAAACAAATCAGGAAGCGCGGAGCTCACGCCATCCAAGGAGTGACCGCGTGCATCGATCGCCGGCGCCGAAGCTAGACGAGAACGGCTACCACCGAGTCGCGGCCTCACAACGGGTGTGACACGTTAGCGCTGACGACACAGGGGTAGGCCAGTCCATTAGCAACACAGATGTAGGATACAACTGGCGAGTTGTGGTAGGAAGGACAATAACTAGGGCTCGATTTAATGATTTATATCAACTAATTGTGTAGAACTTTATGTAAATACTTTTAGGTTTTGCGTTAAATTGTATTTCTGGATATTCAATTTGAGGTGTGATTCTTATCGGGGGTGTGCAATTGACTCCTTTAGTGGTTTGCTCAAGGGTTTTTTACGGGTTCATTATTTGTGTGTTTTCTCAAACCCGTCATTGGCTTTCCTGCTTCCACCTCTCTGAGCTGGTAAAGATAACCCCACAATCCATTCACGTGACAATAAAAACAACTGGGGAGCTTGCCAGGATAGATTTATCCTCCACAAGAATATTCCCATCGGGCCCAATCACACATCTGACAAGCTACAAGAATGGCTTCTGTACGGTTGTTGAAGTTGCTTCAAACGCGAGGTTTGAAGAAAGAGCAGTTTTATTAATTGCTCGATGAAGAGTGCCGCAAAGTGCATGAGAAATCGGGTGCAGATATAGAATAATTGCAAAACAAGATAGAACTAGAAAAAAATCAATGTGGCGCCACAAGGAAAATAGTTTTTTATGAACAAGGAAAGAGCGTTGAAGCTGCCGCACGTGACAGTCAAGGCACGCGCTTAGCAAACATAATAGAAAAAGAAAAGGGGCTCTCGCGACAGAGCGCCCGGGAGAAAACACGCCAAGGTAGCGGTGAACGCGCCGCCTGTGAGATGGAAGGCACGCGGAGCATCGATAGCGATGAGTCACGTGAGAAAAAAGAACGCAGGTCGCCGTTCAGGATGAAGCTGAGAGTAAAAAGGAACACAAAGAAAATAATTGTTTGTTTGGACAGCCCGCTGAGAAAAAAGGCGCGTTCGAAGAGCTAGACAGTTAAATTGCCGGGTGTGGCTCAACCACAGGACGAGGGTTTGAAGATGAGCTTGCTGCGAACAGGCTAGTCGAGGACAGCTTGGTGCCGCCTCGTAGCTCAAAGGAATTAGTGGGTGTCATGGTGGCCCAAAGATTAATGATTGATATCGAGGTGCCTGCCGGTTCGTGCACTGGCAGTAACTTAATCAGGCAAGAAGGCTTCATTGACAGTGGGGTAGAAATGCCTATGACTCTTGAGAATATAGTTCTCCCGAAAAAAAAAAACGATGCATATTTTTTAGACAGCTCAGCGGACATCTCAGCGTATATGATTGTCAACGGGGTCACCAATTCGCAGCCAAGGCATTGCAGAGAAGCTAGGACAGCTCCCTGAGACCGAGCTGCTTGTTTTTGATCGAGTCCCGTCTCGAGCAATCTGGGCTAAGCACAGGACAGGGGTTGGTCCCTAGTGAAAAGCAATCCCAGCACACCGTAACATTGCTGAGATGTAATTGCGCGAGAAAAAAATGTCCGTGTTGTAGAAATGGTGGGAAGCAGTGGAGGAAAAGGAGTTTCCATCTTAAGAAGGTTAGAGCGCGTGACCCGAGAGGTGCGAAAAAAGATAAGGTAGTGGCAAAGCTGGTCCACTTATTCCAGGCTACCAAGATGGCATGCAGACGACAGGCTAAAACCCGTAAGAGGAAATAATCAACATCCAGACAAGGTCGCGGGGGCCACGAGATAGGCATTGATTTTTCCGGGAGTAGCCAGCGTACTAACTTCAGAGGAGAGCGGAAGTGCAGACGGCAAAATAAGGCAAAAGAAAGATACCGTGCGATTTTCGTAAAATCCAGAGAACGTTTGCAATAGCAAGGACTGGAGACAGGGCTCGGGTCATACGTCTGGGAGACATGAATTCTGATGAGTGTCAAAGCCGAGCTGACACCATAGCCAAGGGTGCTGAATGGAAGAGGCGGAAAAAGGTGAAGATGAAGCCGTAGGTCAATAAACATAATGGACAACACTGTCCTGACTTGGACAGAAAGGGGACGCACAAATATGACGAATAGGTTTAGCAATAAGGTAAGGCATCAACATGGTATGGCGCAAACGCTAAGGTCTTGTAAGTGTATGAAGCGTACATGGGAGTGGTGTAGTTGAGAAGCGTGTATTGAGTAAGAGCGTTTCCTAATTTGAGATTTAGTAAAGTGCTTGATTTCGATAATGTGTTTGATCACAGAGTGTATGGGTAGGTTGGTGTAAGTGCATGAAGTGCAGATATATAAGAAGCAGTTGCAAAGTGTGGCTTGAGGAGCTGGAGGTCCCAGGTAGTCTCAGCACGAACGTAGTCTTTCGGGGCCGTCGAAACGACGGAGCGTAGACGTTGGCCGAGGGTGCCCGACCGCCCCCGTTGGTGCCACGACGACACAGGTTCGTGGGGCGCCTAGGATGCCGCAGCCGATTCGAAGTCGGCCCGCTACCGCCCAGGCTTGGTAGGCATAGTCGTTGGCCTGGCCACGTCCCCCTGGCTCGTTCCTTGAAGCTCACGTGCTCCTGTCTACCCATGGTTTCTTGCATCCCCGTTTATTGCCTCCCTCTTCTCTTTGTGTGCCCCGTTTTTAACGCCTCTGGGCTCTCTCGTGAAGCACTCTCATTGGCTCCTTGCCTTTTCATGCCCATATATGGGCGTCAAGCCACTGGTCTATTGCTCGGATTTCTCTAATTGGCTAATCAGCGCGCTGCCATATCTTGGGGTGGTCTCGACGCTGGCGTTCGCTCAATATTGCGCTGCTGGCGTGCACTTCAAATTTCCATTCCTTTGTTCTTTTTTCCCGCTTTGGAGGGTTTTGATGCATCCCGTCTCGGGGGCTGGCCTTGACACATGACAATAGCAAGGTTGGCAAAATGTAGCTTTGGGGTCGCCACTGCTTTGTATGTTTTCTTTCTATCTTGATCCTAGTTAAGAGCATCCGATGAAATTCTGGACAGAGCAATCCTATTAATGACCCTAACTTGCATAGTTGGTCTACATGGCCCAATAAAGCAGCTTAGGAATATCAATTAGCGTTCCAGTGTTTGAGACTGCTTTAGCCTCGAGCTGGAGTAGTGAAAATAAGTAAAAAATGAGTGCCTCCTCACCCTCGTGGAAGGAGCCACTTAGAGAGTAGACAAGCAAGACGATGGCGCCTATCAAGGCGAGGCAGATGACAATTCCCACAAAAGCACGGCGGCCTTGGTTCGGTTCCCTGTAAATTATCTAGTTTAGAATGGTATCCGAAGATGTACAGTTCGTTTTCAAAGCTATCAGTGAAACACAAACAATAAAATCGTAATTTTTGCGACCTGAAAGGCATAAAGGCCGAACATTAGAGGAGTGAGGTGTCTTCATTTCAAGCCTTTGAAGATAGGACATTGCTTCACTAGGACTCCCATCCACCTACATTCTTCTATTACCTTTTTTTTTCAATTTCCAGTTACACATATGCACAGTCTACACTGGAAAACATTTTGTAATTACCAAAGAAGGTTTTGTCTAAAAGCTTAAGAAATACACATCCATCAGCGTACACTCCCTGTCCCTACAAGTTGCCTAGTATGGTATTATTAACGCCATTATATTTCGAACAAATGATAGGACAGGCTGCATTTGGGAAATTCTAATCAACAACATATTATGCTCATGTGATCCATCAGGTAAGAATTAATAAACGTGCGGAGAAGTAGGATATAGACCGAAAAATGCAATTCCTTCTGTAGACACGGCCGCACCATCCCCTTCCTCTTGCTTCCTCACAATTGGCGCACGTACATTCTACATCGATGCTGCGAGAGTCCAGATACGTGAAAAGTGCGCGTTACTCCGAGGGTCAATACCGAGACATTTCCACTCTTGCTCCCAGCTCTCCCTCACTCAGTTCTTTTTTCCTCGTCTGCAGACTGATACAACCGGAGGGTCTTCTTGGGAACGGGCTAATGTACAGTCGTCATATACACAGCTTCGTTGTAACATAGGGCCTTTCTGATCTCCACATAAATAACACAGTTACTTGGATCAACACCATTCCGTTTTTAAATGCAGAGCATTTCAGTAACTCACGATGTCACCCGCGTTGACGTCCGTAGTCGTAGTCCGCACCCTTCCCCCTACACTATATAAAAAAATACTATCCGGCGCCTGGTTTCGATCCCTCGACCCTGCGGGCGGAACCAACTGTACATGGTGCTCTACCCACTGCGCCACAAAGCCGACACAGAATGGGAGGCTACGAACGCACCTTATATTCTTGACTCATTTAAACTACGTCAAGAAGCTGCTGATACAACGCATTCACTACCACCAACTCCCCAAACACTAAACGTTAACGCAATACACCCAGCCCCTATGCAACGCATTTACTCGAGTCCCCCTCGTGGGGAGATGGGCCCAATTTTTTTTATTGTTTCACTCAGCGTTCTGAGAATAGCCTTTCAGTAGCCGTTGGCTGAAATCATAAGGGCCTTACTTGCGCGTATTAAAGGTAGAGGGAATACTTACCCTTCGTCTGCGGGGTTGGAAAAAATGGTAAATAGTTGGATACTCATAACTTCCAAAGCGGGCTACTATTACCCCGTGCACAACTACTGTCCTTGGAACCCAAAAGCAAAAAGACATCCATTAAATTCCCTGTAGCTTCTTTTTTTACGGTTCATCTTGATTCAGTGCTCGTTAATTAGAACTGAAACAATTATTTTCTACGAAACCAAGTGATCATCAATACAGAAACCCTGTTAATTACAATTCCATTGCTATTATTGGTCCTCTGGACAACACACCAGTCCACATCAACAGCTAATTGATTACTTTCTTAACAGTTCTGAATGCGGAAGCATTTACATCCAACTGAGCGCCCCAACACCCAACAGATATGCCTGTAATGCGAGTGCCGCCATTTTACAGGAGCGCCCACAGCGCAAGCAGTGCGGAGTGCCCCGTCTGCCCTGAGATAAGTGCGCCGCTGGGTGGGGTAGGTGCTGAAACTAAACCGGTCTACCCAGTTTCAGGAGGAGGACAGCCGATATCTCCGATTTACCCCGCGACTGTGCGTGTACCGAGCCGTTTTCTATCAGCGCACGTTCATTTTATGGCGTTTTTTTCCTTCAGCTGCGCTCTATACAACACGTCACTGTCATTGAAAATTGAGGGGCTTGCTTCATACTCCGTGACCGATGTCACATCACGTCTCGACCAACTCAGAAGAATGGACACGGGAGAATCGTTGGCACGTTTGCCCCAGCACACATTTATTATGCACAACTCCAACCCCTAAGCAAAAAACTACAACAAAAACAATGAACTCAATCAAACAAATACCTAAATACTAATCCCTAACAAAAACCCAAACCAAACGTCGCTCCACTGAAGTCCCTAATAAAGCAAACCGTCCTAGTTCCATTCTATACAACGACCATGTTAACAATCCTAGCAACAATAGTCATATGATACCAAGTCCCTAGCGGATGAGCCTACAACTGTGTCCGTTGCTGACATGTCGTACCCGTTGCGTGGCCGTGATACGCTGGTAGTCGTACTTGTCCGCTGCCGCGGTGCCGGTGGTGTTGGTACCGACGTAGTTGCGCGTGGTAGTCACACGGTGGACCGCTTTTCAGATACCCCTCCTGGTAGCCATCGTAGCAGGACGCAACCCCTGGCCTCGGGGCCGTCGCCGTGGTAGCAGGTAGCATCGGGGAGCTCCGAGAACGTCGCCGCGTGAGGACCGCCAAGGCGTTAGTTGACGGTTCGTGCTCGCAGTACGCAGGCGCCCGACCGTCGCCGCTGGTGCCACCAAAGCACAGGTTGGTGGTACGACGCGGAAGTAGGAGCCGATTCTACGTCGTTCCACTCCGGCCCAGGCTGACGTGGCTCTGGTCGATGCTGTGGCCTCGTACACCCGGCTTGTTCCTCGGACTCGTGCCACCTGACCTTCCTGCTTTGGCGTTCTTCTGATCTCTCCCTCTCTCCCGGCCTGTGCCCCGGGATTAAATAGCCTTTGCCCGGCAGTCGCGGCACTCTTGCATTCGCTGCGCCCGTCTCCCCCGCACGGGTCAGCACCACATTGGTTATTTCTCCATGTGCCTCCATCGCGTCACCTCGTCATTCGTCCGCCCTCTTCGCGGGAAATTTGCATTCTCTTTCTTTGTCTTCATCTTCGTCGGCTTCTGGCTCCGCTATAACACGTCATCTTTATTCCCACGGGAGGATTGCCCCCGGAATCCTGATAACCGACAACACCGTTTTTTTTGGTCAATAAGCCTTATATTCCCTTCGCAATAAACCGAGCACGATGGGAAATGCGCCCTGTAACCACAGGTCTGGCCCTGTGGCCAACATATCCCAGCCAGCGTAAAGCTCTTGTGAAGCAACGAACGTAGCAAAAACACGAAAGAACAGCAAAGTGCTACAAACCGCCACACATACCTTGGGGTGACAACCAAAAAAAAAAACACAATCTGCAGAAATTCAGAGAATTCTCTTCTACTGCGTTGCATTCTTATTTCGCCCGCCTAGATTGTGAGTTTTGCTACACCCAAGTATCGCTATGACGATCAAAAAGCGTAATATTTATTCTTTTTAATTTTTTTCCTTTTTTTTCGCTGGGGACGTAAATTTATATCATTATAGCGATAAGGGCCTTCGCTTCGTTTTTTCTGTTTCTTTTTTAACCCGGAGATTCAAGACATACTGCAGAGTAGGTCCATTCGGGCTATTTTTTATTCGTAATTTCAACGTTCTTTTTCGGACTTTTTTTGTTGATCCTTCGGTTTTAGGGGCGAAGAACGTTAGGGGCTCGACCGTCAGCGTCTCATGTTTTATCGTGTCATGTCGTATTCTCGTGTAGTAACGGCAATAAAACACCGGCACGCTCCCTTTCACACCCCTCGCGTTAGAACGTTTAATCTCTATGAGCAAAAACGCGCACTAAAAGAACACCCCAGGACACTCGATTTCAGTGCGCACCTGCTTGCTTGCTTCTTTTTCGCTCCGTACTCGCTTTAACTTGTCTTTTTGGAATCTCACTTCTCCTCCGTCTCCGTAATTGGGATGTCGCTTATATCAGCGCGCGCCACGTGGCAAGAGAAAGACTTACACTTTTTCAATGAACTTATACACTGCGTGCTTCGCTCCTCCCCAGGTTTAACGTTAGTGTAGACGGTCTGTATTTTGAGGGGAAGACGCGCAATATGCATATTTTTTATTTTGCCAGGTTAATTTTGTTAAAATCTTTTTCACTTTTCTTATTTCCTGGTTTTGCAAAATTCTATCCGACCAACTACATCCCTCTATGGTTTTATAATTAATCATATTTATAATTATAATTTATAATTATTTATAATTATATATATATTTATAATTAATGCGGTGTAATTTTCCGCAAAATATACATTTTGGCGGAAATGTTTGGCTTTACGCAGTTTTTGCCTATTTTGCCATTCTGATTTCGTATTTTGAAGGCGCTTTTCCGCACTTTTTTGTGTATTCAATAGTTTGGGGAGATCTATAGGATGCATGTTCTTGATTTTGAGATCATTTTTCCTAATATTTGATTCATTTACGTTATCTATTTGGGGGGTTTTTAAAGTCCTCTCCGACCAATTAGCCCCATTTGCGTAATTATAATGTATAAAAGTTTAAGTGCCGCTAAATGTGCGTTTCTGTGGGAACGCAGGACGGTACACGTTTCGCAATTTTGCCATATTTTCGTATTTTGAGCGTTCTCTTGCGACTTATTTGTTGTTTTTGTTCTTTTTGTTGCTTTTTGTTTTGTTTTTTTGTTATTGTTCTTTGTTATTTTTTCTAATTTCTTTTTTTTTCGAAATTGTGTCCACCACTTATCTTTACATACTCTATTATAACGATTAAAGGTGGAACCTCTGTTCTGTCCTGTCAGTCCTATCAAGGGGTCAGTCAGTCAGGGTGTCCAGTCACTGCAGGGCATCATTCAGCAAGGTTTTGATGCAGTCACTAGTTATCGCAACAGGGTATGCCTGTCTCCCGCACCTGAAAAATTCCAATTGCTCTTTGCGATTACTCGCTAGGAATGCCAACACAACCGCCTCGTCTCTCGGTAGGCCATCCCATTCCTCGCCTACTATCCTGCCGAATTCTTGGACTACATATCTATGAGTCATGTAATCACCCGATGTGGTTAAAAATTAAACCTTTTGCCATCAGCTTCGCATCTACTGCGCCGCATTGTGAACAAGCACGCGGGGCTGCACGAGGGTCAAGTAAGCCAACTTGTTCATGCCTTAGCTCTGACCAAAAATTTTTTTGAGAATTCTTTATATTATTGCTCTGACTTGTCACCAAAGACTTCAGACTGATGTTGCCCTTCGTACACTGTATAAGGCCGCCCTCAACGCTCCAGTAAATACGTCCACTCAGTGCCTATACAGCACGGTGCTGTTCTTGCCCCTGGGAGATCTCATACACCAACATAAAAAGCGGCAAATGCCACGTCTTTCTAACACAAAACAAGGACACTGGATCCATCACCAAGTTGCTCTCAAACCTATTCACCTCCCTATCATCACGCCTCCGGAACCGGCGCATATAACTTAACGATAGCGTCCATGTCAAAAAACGTTGCAGCTGATACCAATCCAGGGAAACGTTTTGCTCGCATTGTCAATCTTATCCATCCTATTGATTCTTCGATCGCCTCCACAAATGCATCACGGACGCACATCAGAGAAGCCACCTATTCAATCGCGAGGGGCAATGAAGTAGTCACACACAGCCTTGGTCCCTCCACTAATCCCCTACCTATAGCGACTCTAGAAACTCCTCAATAATCGCCAGTATTGAGAACCTCTCTTTAGTACCTTAAGAATATACCGTACACACTAATTCAATGCAAGCTATCCGCATCATTCACATGGGGAGGCTTCCTGAAGAACTTTAGCACGATCAACGCGAAACCATAACAAGACTACATCCCCAAACTGTCTCAGTATTCCTGGTCACACTGTAATTCCCTTCAATAAGGTAGTGCATATCCTCAGCCGCGAACATGCGCATCGGGCGTCTAGGATTCCCTGGCCTCCTATACCGACGTGGAACACTACTCCCTACTACAAACAAGAAATAAAGCCTCACAATAAGAACATCAGAGAAACGAAACTCTTTGTACACTTTTTGTTCCAGACAAGTCTCTCAACACAACGCAAATACGCAATATTCGACGTATACATTTAAATCCTCCTTACTTCTGTCCGTTCCTTTCTCTACGGTATCTGACACTCCCCGACATGTCCCAATTGTCCCGAAGCAAAGGCTAATTTAGAACACTGCTTTTTTCTCCTGCCCCATTGCAATTCGATTCTCCTGTTAAATCTCCCGCTTGCTATGCGCCAATCATCATAATCATCATGCTCGTGTAGACCGTGTTAGTAAAGGATCATCCCCGCTAAGGGCAGCCATGGCCCAGGTCTCGCTTCCCTCGTTCTTCTGTTAATATGTTCTGGTGCCGTTAAACCCGGAAGAATGACCGCACGCAACGACGACGGAGACCACCTACGTCCCCTCCGGCTTGAGGTTCCTAGAACCCCACGATTTCGACTGTTGTTCCGCTGATCAGCTCCGCCCTCAGCCGGAGGTCGGCATGGCTTTCCGTGACCAGCTACCTACGACTGACTGGAATCTTCAACGGGACGCAGATACTCCCCGTCACGTACAGGGTACCATGCTTGGGAGCAACTGTACGTCCCCCGAGTACCAAGCTGGTGACGACCTGGACGCGCTGCCTTCGTTGAGAAAGGTTCTTCGCACTGCAGTTACGAGGCTGGTTAAGGCAGCGACCGCGCTCCGGCAAGCTCCCTCACCATCTGCGTTGGCCTTGGAGTTGGCTATCAACGAGCTCGAACAGAAGGACGCCGAAATCAACTAGGTGAACGATATTGTAGGTGAGTTGCTGGAAAGAGACGAGTTCAAATGTGATTACTACGACATTTTTCGCTACCAGGAGAGGATATGCGGAGCCCTCAGTAGGCTGCAATCGACTTTGAATGATCTGCGGGCAGCCGGAGTTAAGTTTACCGGAAAAGGAACTTCACCCCGTCCACACGACCCCTCCCACGTCAGCTCGCACACGTCGACTTCACCAGATGTCCTGCCGATGCTTCAGGTTTCGACTTTCAACGGTGAGCCACGTGGGTGCAACGGGTTTCGGTGCAGTGTCGAGGCAACGGACCACAGCCACCCGAAATTTCCAGATATTGACTGCGTGGAAGCCTGCGAGGTTGCGTCGCGCGTCCCAGCGAAAGTCAAGCGTGAAGAACCCGAGGCTACGTCTGCCAGCGAGAAGGACGACTCAGCTGCTCCTGTCCAAGTAAATGACAGAACACGTGAGGTAAATGGCGTGAACGAAACGATAGAGCAACTATCGTGTGAGCTTCAGTTCGAGTACATCTTTTACCCAACTTCATTAAGGGTGAACCGTTGCCGGACATTTGTGAAGGCCAGCTAGCACCAAACGTTGCAGCAGTGCGCGAGGTCACACCCATCCAGGAGTCTGAGCCATTCCATCCACCTGAAGGCCTAGAAGCGGAATCACACAGGCTGATCGCTTTGGCTGCGTATGAAGAAACCGTAAATCCGCATTCTGACCGGAGCTAAAGCACGAAAACAAGCATTGCGGAATCGCAAACTATTGAAAAGCGAATCCGAGCCAGGAACAAGAGCCATTTGGGAACACCGCTAGACTCGCTGCTGAGGGGTCACCGCAACACCGAAAAATGGATAATTTCCAGACACCGCTCCTTTACACTTTCTACGGATGACCTGCTGGATTCGAAACGTTTCAGCGAGCTGGACGCCTAGTTTTGGCGCCGTCCGCTTCGGTTTGACGAATCCAGGCGCTGCTAAAAGTTGTACGACGGCAGATACACCGTTGAAAACGCAAGAGGGGACAGAACGACACGACAGCTTTACACGGATTCAAGTTGCGAAACGAACCCGAAACAGTTAGGATTGTGGACTTCGTGTTCATCCTCCCAGCAATTTTATCGTGATCGGAGGAAGAGGTATGATCGGCCGTTTTGAGCCCACGAAGAATCCGGCGAGAGTTGGGCACCATTATGATCGTGTGAGCCTGCGCCTCCAAACCAAACATGCGTTCTCTGCAGGTCCACGACACCGCGAATGGAAAAGTTCCCCTTGAGCCATACTCCGACCATCAAGACTTTCTAGGGAGTCCGCTGGAAGTTGAGAAGATAAAGGAGACATAAAAGGAGACTCCAAAACTGGCAAGTGTAGATTGGCGACTCAGCGTAGAGAAGTCGAAAATATGTCAGGACCGGAACAAGAGCGCGTGTCTCTGCAAGGAGCCCGAGCATCCACTCAAGCTTTTAGAATGGATCGCAAGACTCAGTTCGCGCATGGTTCGAAAAGAGGCGTCAGAAAGAACCACGACGGAATTTGGTTGAGACGCAGTAACGGTGCCACCTGTAGCAGCCAGGAACTAGCCAGTAAAATCCATGTGCAGTACAGCGTTTGTACAGCGGCGGACACAAACGTTTCGTGCGCGGGAGGATGTTAAATCTCCCGCTGGCTATGCGCCAGTCGTCATAATCACCATAATCGTGTAGACCGTGTTAGTAAAGGATCGTCCCCGCTAAGAGCAGCCATGGCCTAGGTCTCGCTTCTCTCGTTCTTCCGTCAATACCCCCATTGTCCACATCCTGCTTCAACGTGGCGCACTTGGCTCGTCAAGGACAAGTCCATGGTCCAGTCGGCGTTGGTGAATGTGGCCCGGGAATTCTCAACACCTGATGTTGCCTTTGAATAAGGTTCTTTCCTGTTCTTCTGTCAATTCTGCGCTTTTGTGGGAATCCAGGGCGTTAAACGGTCCGGGCTGTTGGGGTACACAGCAAAGACTGCTACGCATTAAACTTTGTGCCCTTCCATTCTGTGAAGATTGATCCCCTGTTAAGCTGGACGCGGTCGACGGAGTGCACGAAACAAATCATGTTTGTTTGTAATTTTCTATTCAGGACACTCCCCGCCATTTAGTGGAATGAAACATTGGGCTGTCTGTTTTACTCTTGCGTGGTAGGCGTCTTTGTATCTGTGTAACACACGAACCAATGCGCTCGACCACTGAAGACACCAGATCGGTTGCATTCGGCTGTTTGACGTCCACGTGTATACCCCTCACGTCAGCACAACAGACACGTAAGCAGTGAGGGCATGAAACCTATAACTTCGCGTGTCCCCACAAGTGCACGCACATGAACGTCACGGGCTTATAACAGTTGTAAAAAAGGGGTTGGTGGTGTCGAAAAGGAAACCCGGAGCGGCACCGAGTGAGGCGGCTTCAGCAGAATGAAAACTTCCGAAGGGGGGGGGGGGGGGCGAAATAGATGTACCTCATGATCAAACATACGTACCTGAGACATATGCACTTCATAACCAACCAATAACACCGATGCTCCCTGCCCTTCTCACACCGTCCCCCGACTCGCCAAAGGAGCCGTATACTCACGCGATGGGCAATAGAAACCTCTCTGGAGCATAACTTTTTGATGACAAAGAGTGGAGACATAAGACACCGGAGCAGAATTTTTATGCCCTAAAGGAACCATGAACAAAGAACATAACTTTGTTAACGTTGGAAGAACACTTCATCATTATCACGACAGCCTTCGCCGACTCCAACAGTTTAATTGGAGCCTAGGAGGACGTTTTATATTTAAAAAATGCAGGAGATATTTACAATTTTTCACATTTCGTGCTACAGTGTCGTAATATATCCAGGAGACAGGTAATTAGGCCAGCTGTACAAGGACGTTTTGAGTGGGTTACCTGCGCCATGGAATTCAAGTTATACTATCAAACCGGATTAGCTTCCTTACTGTAATCGCTCATTCAAGTTTCGTGACGGGGGCTTAGGCCAGCGGACTGCCGACACACAAACAAAATTATTAAAGACGATAGTCTTTCTTGGGCTACATCAACCCAGAAATTTTGTTCTCTCTGTATGTCTCTCTGTGTGTCTGTCTATGACTCGATTCAGCCACCCTTTTTTTTTCTTTATTGCCCATCTCGGACAGCAACACTAGGTACTAGGTACAATGACAAAGAAAAAAATCACAGTAATGCCGCCATGCCCCCCAGGGCCGGTGTTGTCATTTAAAATTCTCTAAGCGTAGTCAGGGGTTCAATTTTAGACAACCACTCTGGCGGAGAGTTCTTCGCTCTCTCAACTTCAACAAACTGTGACACACTTTCCCTAAAATACTGTCTCGTTGGCCGCGCGTCGACATCGCAATGTAGCCAAGCCATCCGAGAACGCCAAATGCTGTACAGACCTCGCAACATGACACTGTCAAATGGTACACCATCCTCTCTATCAATGCACAAAAAACGAATACCGTGTGGACTAAGTGGAAAATTTTCCTGGAGTGACCGTTGTAGGACATCCCAAAAGAACACTGCGGCCCAACAATGAAGAAAAACATGCTCCACAGTTTTGGGTGGTTTGCAAATGAGGCAGTCGGTTCGCCATGGAACCGAGAGCCCCCTTTCATTCATCCAAGTAGCGAATGAAATTGTACCCGTGTGCAATTTAAAAAAGAAAGTCTTTGCCCCAGGTGACACTTCCATTCGCTTGACTCTTTTTAACACATCTTGTCCTGGACCTTTGCTGTACAGGATTCAGCCACCCGGCCAAAGTAAAATGTTTGCTCCGCAATAGTCTTATATACTCACAGCCAAATGTGAGCGTCTAAGCCCGGTTTATATGTTCATAATTGTCAAGTTTGTTCAACATGAACAAGACATTACACACATATAAGACCAAAATTTAATACACAAGAGATATGTACAGTGTTCCTTTATTTAAAAAATTATGGATGCGTGGTTTTTTGATAGCAAATTATAATCTACGCCTACTGCAGAAAACCGCCGCCTCCTGGCGGCATTTAAGAAATCACGTGGTAACAGCAGCGGAAGGTTCCACTAGCGAGGTTCTACGTTCGGCTTGGAACGCAGGTGGAGCACGTCAACGCGGTTCTATAAACCTTGTAGTCGGCCGCCTTGATTCACGCGCCTCTCCGTCGTACTGTCGCGCTGGCATCGAGGAACCCTGCCTGTAGCCGTGGAACGCGGTAAATTGAAATCTTGAGGAAACCTTTAGCGTGTTTACGTTGGGACGAGTGCGACGGAACAATAACAGCTTGAGAGGTGAGCGGGAAAGAAAAGGGGGGCACTTTCTTAGCAAATGTCTACAAAGACTATCGTCTTTTGACGACATTTGCAACGAAAGGAGCAGATACGTGGCCAATTTTTTGGTGTCATAAATTGCTGTTAAGAGACTGGGGAGTGGGCACTGCTTCTTTAGTTTTAATATCTCGAGTATTTGTTTCAAGCTTACGGTAGAATTAGTTACAATTTTAGAGCGTAAAATCAGTTTTTTAACGTACCAAACACGCGTTTTGTCTACATTGCCCTTAAAAACCCAATATAAAATAGGTCACTACGCTGACAATGTTAGCAGCACCGCATTCTTCAAACTGTGGAAGACACAATAGGGCAAACACTTGGTGCTTACTAACACAAAAATACCCCAGGGTAATGGACGTGATAATGCACAGAATTAACATCGCAGTGCGCATATCTACAGTGCCATCCGACGGCGTTGCAGCCAAGAGCTGCAGCCAAGAGCTGGAGCCATGCCTAGTGTGCTATTCATGGGAAGGCAACTGTGTAGTACTAAGCTGGCACAGGGCCGAGTATCGGCCGTTGTGTAGAGCTTCCGTTTTATATTCCTGATACCATGAGCGGTGGTTCGAGTCAGGCTCCTGATCCTTAAAAGGAACCTGCAGCACTTACGATAAACGCTTCCAATCTTTCTTTCGCGCCTGGAAACACTGGAAAAGCTGCCACTGCCTTGCAAAGACGCAATTCCAGCGGTCAAAGAACGCCAGGACCGGGAAATAGAGAATAATGGGTTGAGCCAGTTTCAAAGTTATCTCATGGACAATAAAGCTGTAATTTGTTGGCTGCGGTACATTCCAACGTTTTATCCAGGTAGTGGATGTGTTCGTAACTATGTTGGGGGAGCATTTAGGATTTGTTAAAAGTTGAAAAGTATCTGAGGGTCTTTTATTTCTATATTTTTTACTTAAATAGTTCCAGTGGTTATTTTGCTTTATTTAGTTAGCTCCCGGTATTGAAATTATTCCGTTGTACTCATTAGGTTACGCTAGGCTGCTTACAGCACACAATGTTACAGAGAGCAAAGTGGTGCCACATCGGTAATTAGTAATAAAAAGTATGGCTTTGTCGTTGCGTGAGCAGAGCTAAGAATTACTCACGATGGTGTTCAAATCCAATTCCTGTGGGACAGAACAGCAAGAATTTCGTTATAAATGCAGCACTTTGTTAACTCCACTGCTGCGTGAAGTATTCGGAGTATTTTTACAACGTTTGCGCACAGTAATTGATTGTAGAATACTGCATGAAATTTAAAAGATTTGAAATTTTCTTTCCAATGTTGAATAAATGTGCTGCACAAAAAAACAGCAAATCCTCAAAACCAGTGAATTACCACAGCTTGCAGAGAACGTTTTTTTTTTTCAAGTTAGGGCAAGGGCTTGCAAGCTTTCGCAAACATTACTTCCAGCGATAAGAAGCGGAACCGTGAAATTTTCGATAAATAAAAACAATACGGGCTACATTTTCACATCCAAAGTAAAAAAGGCCTCTACCCTAAAGTGCTTCTTAAACTTTACGCCTACAAAGGCTAGCCAATAGCGATGCCTTAGTTCACGGGCTCTTTTACCGTGGTGAAAAAGCAGTGTGCTCCAATGGTGCCCTGCGTCGCTCTCTTTTGAATAGGTGTCAATGCTGATTTTATTGCATAAGCCATATAATAACGCATTACGGTAGAATTTCCGCGTCAGTGTATCAACAAAGGGAGGGAGAGGAGAGGGCAAAACGAGAGAGCAGAGAGAGCTGCCTTTACTGCGCAAGCGACACCACCAGGGTGGTGCCAAGTCGATGCGAGGCTCGTCCCTTGCCTTTGCTCAAGGCGGGAGGACACGAAGGCTCACCACGGACTTCGCGAGGGAAAGGACGAGATGCTCACACATTTTTAAAGATCTACGGATGAGATTTACGTATCTATGAATGATCTACGGTAGTTCTGCAGAAGACCCAGTTCGCGTGAGAAATTAACAAGTTGCAGAAGATGATGTTATGGCTCAACCAGCATGATTGCACGTTTGTGGTCTAGTACCTCGGCAGTTAAACCCTGCGACAGCATTGAGGCTGTAAATATTTGACGAGCTAGTCAGGCTGAGTTATAAAGTGGGATAAGACGAAAAAACGGCGGTAGCCGACCGGCTTACCGTGCGCGCCCGGCACCATTGACATTTCGGACATGTGGGACATGTGGGATTCGTCCTCTGAAAAAAATCGGAATTATCTTACACTGACGGTATCGAGCAAGCTGCCTGCGTTGCATTTAAGGCACACCTTTCTGAAATCGGACAAGGAACACTTGCGTAGCGGAATACTTTGCCGATCACACAATGTGGCGAAGTGATCATAATTGAAATATTCTACATCCACGTACGTACCCATGATGCAGCGGAATCAGGTGTGAAGCAGGAACCAGCTAGATGTAAATGTGAAATCCAGGCTTTGTGTCTTGCGTCACCTGATCGGCCTGCGCAGTAACGGTGAGTGTTCAGCCTGAAATATAAAAGTTATCGTTTATCGGCTGGAGACGATTTAGCTCTATGACAGTGGCCATCAGAAAAAAATTCTACACATACGTCACTGACAAATCAGTGCGCGTGTTTCTGATGTCGTCCTTGCAATCGCAGACATGTGTACCTCCCTGACTCTGTCTCGTTGTTTAAGAACCATGTTTTTTTACTTTTCTAGCCTTTATGTAGTCCTGAGACGTGGTTTCTTTCTTTGCGAACCGAGAATTTTGTTTCAAGGTGATAGATATGTCTTTTAGCAAGATTATGTAGTAAAGAATATAGTTTCAGTTACCTACTGACGACTCAATCATTGCAACACTGCCTGAATTTTTATTGTGTTGTTTTTTTTTCTAGGCGCTCGTATGGGAACGCACCTTCAAACTAAATGATACACTCGGCAAGACAAATGCACTTAGTGCGAAATAAAATATCTTTTCATTGTCAACCAACTCCACTGATTGGTGCCCAAGCCTATGGCTGCACGCTTGACCGAATACAACATGGAATTGCATGAACACTGTTCTATTTTAGTATTCGAGAGCTTACATTGTATAATCTTGGAGAAGACATTTCCCTTTGATGCCTTTTCTACTGGAGGTTTTGAATTATCTGAAGTAGGCAAAAATAAAGCAGTAATACCCCATGATCGTTGGATTCGAGAGCTTAATCATGTTTCTTTTACGTAAATGTGTAAGAGCAATACAGTGCGTCCGTTGTATTACGGACCTTACTTTTTGCATTCCCCGAACAACCTAATAAGAACACGGTGCATGCCTTATATAACTGACGTTAAATTTTGTCATCAACAGAAGGTTCTAATCCTTATACTGTTTACTCCGTTATATAATGGACGTGATGTTCCAAAAACTGCGGACTGTCAGTGTTATCAAGGTCGTTCCGTACTACGGAATGTCCTTTCTTAATATTCTCTCCAGCTTCTTTGTTATGGAAATGTGTCTATCAACATGCAACATCTTAACAGTATTTTTCACCGTAAACTCAGCATTTTTTAACCGTATACAAACCAGAAGAATTTTTCTCTGCATATTTGTGTAGGTAAAATAAAATGCCCTCTGCCAGGCACAAGGTGTCATGTCTTTTACATCTGCGCGGTAGGATTGGGGAATTTTTAGGTGCGGAGTACCTTTGGGCCGCACAAAGTCAGTCCGCGTTTGTGCGCATAGCATTTACAATCGCAATAAAGCACAGAGGCGCTGCCAAGATATGAGCCTGTGTATCATAGACAAGACAGAGTTAGTGTCAGTCGTCTTAACCATTAGGCTACGACCATGAGTTCGCACCAGAGAGTCAAACGGCTTACTTCCTCGCCTGTAACGGTGCGGAGTACCTTAGGACCTGCCAAGGTCCGTCCTCTTCAATCCGTGCGCACAACACCATCAAGCGAAAATCTAGCGAAATTCGAGTTGACCCATGAGGTGCAGGTTCATTTAGGGTATAATCAAGGCGCAACTCACGGCTCAAATCAAATGATGGTCGGGGTCCAAATTGGATGTCATTCATGGCGCAACTTGAGGTTATTTTGAGTCCGCGTACTCCGCACCCTCGCCATGATCCACAGATTGGAAATTCTGCCTTTTTTTTTCTTACAAGGAAAGTTAATTGCCGGCGGGTTAACAAGCGGGGGTAGTTATAATTGCGCGCAGTGATCATCAGTACTTCGGCGAAATATTCCAATGTGCACATTCAGAAATTCCCTATTTTAGCACTTTTTCTCCGCATGTTTGTCTAGAATTCCCTGCAAAATTGTCTGCGTACTCTTTGGGAAGCTCATAGGTCTCTACGTGTTTCCGGTTAGATTTTGGGCATTTGCCAGCGCCACCTGCACTGACTGCTTTACATATATTTCTATGCGGAGCCGTCGTTCACAGAATCACAGTTGCCGTGTGAACGAAATTCTGCTACGTCATCTGCGCAGCTGAATTTGACTATGCATTCCCTGTTTTTAACACAACAGCATACTCACTTTGCATGCTAAACTTTCAACATAAAATTAGCCGTATGAAAAAGAACAAGGCATGTTGGTAAATCGAGGTAATTTAAGCTCAGCAGGGGACTGCTGGCGCCATCTCTCGTCGACAGCACGCGGACTAAGGCGCAACCGAAATACGTAACTGTACAAAGGGTTTCATACAGTAATAACTAGAGGGGAAACTGGCGCTAGTGGCACCGCGAACACGGCGGCGGCGCTTACGCTTCAATCAGAATTATGGGTAGTTCTGTAACCGGAATACGTAGGATCTAAACACGCCTCTGGCTGAGAAAATTGTGTTTCTTGACAAAAAGACTGTTATTGCCCGGTTCTCCGCTTACAAATTACATGGGGAACAAAAATGGTAGTGATGAAAAACCGGTTTTGTACGAAATTAAACGGCGCGTTTAAATAAAAAGAAGACGCGGAATCGAGAAGTTTTGTGGAGCAGGTTTGCCATTTACCGCCAACTACACCAGGCTGCGGACTTTTTTAAAAACTACTTGTAAAAGTTTCGGCACTGGTGGTTCGTAATAGGAGAAGAATAGTTTTGTGCTCGTAAAAAAAAAAGTAACTGATTACATGTGGAGAAGTTATTCTTTCCTGCGACATTCATCAAGCTGCGTTCCTATCAGCCGCCGGTGCTGCTGTTCTACGCCGTAGAAGCCGGCGTTCGCACGGAAGGTGTGGTTGTTCCGAGCGATTCGCAAGCGTCGTCAGCTTCGACAATACATTGCTCTGCCGAATGAGCAGTGCCGCAACTCCTAAGTCGCAGACAACTTCACCGCACATAGCGCCGTCATTTGTGTTTTCGTGCACGCTGTGCCGGCCACGAATTGATAAACCACCCAATTCGCAACTCTGGTTATAAAACCTTCCACACAGGGTGGCGTCAGCGCGCGCGTGGCATGCAGTTCAAGGAGAAACGTATTTTTGATAGCTTCTTCAACAACCTGCGTAGGCAAATGCGTTCATGTAAACCCAAAACGGAAACGAAACAGCCCACAATCTATATTAACTCCCACAAGCCATCGAGCGCCAATCCGAATCCAGAACTACCCATCACGCCCATTGAGGCGTACTATCGCAGCGCCAGATTCCTCTCTTGTTGTTATTGTATGAAACTCTAAGGTAACTCTATACTTCTAAATGATGTATTCAAACTGGCTTCAGCCCTTCCGCCGCTGCTGTTTTCCGCCTTACTGTCTTGTCATGGGGTATTTTCCCTCCAAACCCCCTCCTGTTTTATGAACTGGCGTGGAAGCAGTCTTGGATACTTGTGGCTTGCGGGAACAAGAATGCTTATATTTTAACATGAAACCAAGAAAGTATTAAGGGATCCTTTAAAAGAATCCATAATTATTGCAAGGTCTGGTTTACAGACACTAATTAGATGCAACGCATCTCATGCTCGCCCCTCTGTCCTTCCTGCGTCTGTCCGGCGTTGTCCGAACAGCTGCGCCGCCCCTCCTCTCCTCTCTCCGATAGTGAACACTCTCTCCCAAGCAGTTGCGGGTTGGCGCAGCGCGCTCTCACTCCGTTGCTAGGCGCCGGTGGGCGGAGCTGCGCTTGGCGCTGCGCGCGCTGCGCATGTGCAGTACTCTCTCTCTCTCCGCGCTATCCTCACTTTCGGGCGCTGTGAATATAAAGCAGCATGCCGCGCTCCGGCGGTATCAGTCGACGTTCGTCCGCCCACCTCCCGTTCGCATGAGAATCCCTGCTATAAGCCTAATCAATACGATGGAAAACGCCAGTGGAACCCCCCATGACATGCATTGCATCACACCAGGGTTCCCGCGAGGGGAGGTGGGCGTAATTTTTTTTTTTCCTTTTCTCTCCACGACTACTAAACTCCCTGAATCAAATAAAGATTCTTCTTTTTACTTCTGGCAAAACTTACAGCCGAAAAGTCCCCGTAAAAGGGAAATTCCCCGCACGGAACATCACTGTGTGCACGCACGGTATTTCGGAAGCAAATAATTTGAAATCATTTTCTGTGAGTTTGGCTGTGAAAATGCGATTTCCTGTGAAATTACGTTCTTAGCGGCTATATTCCTTGTACGTTGTCTACGAAAATTTGCAAGAGCGTATCGATGAGCAGAAAATTTTGGGGCTGCGCAAATAATTGATATACAGCGATAACAATGCATTCTGGCCGAATTAAAAACGAAGTGGAGGCGGAGGTACAATCACGATGATATCGCTGGGTCTACAAACACACGTGTGGGTGTCTAAGCACGCAAGACTTCAGCAAGAGTAGCGCTGCACAAAGTGACCAACAGGGTCCCGCCTTCTGCGTGGTAAAGAAACCGGAAGCAGACGAAATAATGACAGAGAGATGCAAGCACTTCGCGATTTATTTAAATGTAAACCGCTGCCCTCCTGTCGCAACATAAAATGAGCAAGATGGAGGAAAAATGGCAAGACCGAGACAAAATGCTCACAAAAAATAGTGCTCGAGGCAGGGCTCATGCGACGCGAGGAAACAGCGTGCATTAGCCACAGGCCAGTGCCTGTTGATACCGTAACTTGGTTCAACTTCAATTCCAAATACCTTCTAGCGCGTACGTTACACGGGTTTGACATAAAATAACCGCGGTATTCCAAGTTGTCGCATGACCTCAGAAATGGTCTCTTCACCTATGATCATTCATTAGTTCTTTGCAGGGGTTAACGCGCCGCAGAAAAACTGGGCTATGAGCCGTGCCGTAGTGGAAGGCTCCGGATTTATTTTGTCCAGGTGAGTACATTTAAAGTGCGTCAAAATCGGGATACGGCCGTTTTCGCTTTTGTCTCCATAAAAAACGCAGCCACTGCGGCCGCGTTCGAGCTCTAGTGCTTGGGCTTAGCATAACAACGCCATAGCCCCTTCACCTTTTCTCGTTGAACACCAACGCGATGCTTGCCTTGACCACGGTTACACTCAACACATAAAAACGCTCCAGGTATATGCTGTTGGAATAATAACTGGTGCTCCGCTCACCTTAGACGGCGACGGCCCTCAGGAACTGGCGAAAAAAAGACGTAGATGGTGGTGGTGGTGGTGCCGTAGATGCTAGCACAGCGACATTGTCAATGGAAGAAGAAGAAGATGGTGATGATCACCTCGATGTGTTTGGGCCGTGCCCATGAAACAG
The DNA here is from genome assembly GCF_048455015.1 of Haemaphysalis longicornis. NCBI lineage: Eukaryota > Metazoa > Arthropoda > Arachnida > Ixodida > Ixodidae > Haemaphysalis > Haemaphysalis longicornis. The sequence continues at coordinate 170,068,249 of NW_027526445.1, forward strand.
GGGACTGGTCACGGTCGAAACATCAAGGGTCTTTCCGTTTTAGCTGATACGCAAGGTTTATTTTGCCGTGACAAAGGTTTATTAAGGTATATACACCACAACCGGGTCTCTTGCTCTACTTGCTACAATGAAATGATCCTTTCAATTGCAGAATAACAAAAAAGCATCAAAGGAACGCACAGTGTAAACACCCGAATCACCCAATAATGGTGTCAATTCAGTTATGCAATCCAAGTTACCTGTAGCAAAAAGAACATGCGGATTGTAATTGGCATTAATAAATACCCATAAGAACAAGCAGGAGCTTGAATACAAGTGAAAAACTGTATTTGGGAGCCCAAATATATTCCTGGAGGTACTTATTAACACTTTTTTGTTGACATCTTATTTGCGTCTATGCTTTCCCTTTCGTTTTATTGTTTTCGGGCGTGAATAATTTCCCACGGTTGTTGAAAATCGACCTTTTTCATCCGTTTGCTGCAAGTACAAGCCGGTTCCTAGACCCACTTGCGTCCTCTATCGGTGTGGGTGGGAACCACTGGCGAGGTGGTTCCCACACCCACCATATAGGGGGCACTGTTCTGGCAGGACAGACTGCCTCTCCCTCGGGCTAGTTGAGGGCACGGTGTAAGAATATTCTTACACCATGGTTGAGGGTATACAGTTTCTTAGCAAGTATACTAGAGAGGAAACTGTGCCTTGTAAGCCATGTCGTGATGGGGGTTCATGGGAAGGCACCCTACTTGGCTTGGGCTTGGCATGACAATTAGATTCTTAAGCCGTTTTGGGGATTTGCTTTCTTCGCTATGAATTTGCACGTTTACGATCTACGAGGCAGCCGAAATCCTCCTTGTTCTGTGGTAGCCCTGTGCGGTGAAACGGCAGGCAATGCGTGATCGCACTTGACGTTGCTCATGCTGCAGTCGAAGGAAGCGGGACTGACCGGGTAATATGCCGCCGCAAAATTTGTAGCTGACGAAAAGAAGAAACAAAACGTACTTCGACGAAGACAAGATACGACCACGGGGATACGACAGATACCGGCGCTTCTATGCCTCCTATCTTGTCATCGTGCACGACTGTTTTACGCCACGTTTTCTTTTTGCTTGTTAAACAAGTTGGCGGTCGGTGCACCGGTTCACCACGAAGGCAACGTTTTAATTCGGACGCTCGAAAAACTTTCCCAACTCTTCAAGCAAATTATTATTTGCAATATTGGTAAAATTATTAAAATCAGAGTTTCTAATGAGTTCCCCCCCCCCCCCCGCCCCCAAATATTAACCTTGTTCGAACTACAACGTCGGCCTGCGGAATAGCAGGCATGACCGTTCCGGCAAAAATACGCTTTACTTCCGTTTTCCTTAGTTTTAAAACAGCCTGTTTTTATTTTCCACTTACATAATTGCGCACTATTCTTCACGTTTTTGTGGCACTTTGTTTAAACATACGGTCACTAACGCGTTTCAATCCAAGCCAATGATGTATAATGGCGGCCCATGACGACACAGACGGCCTTGATGTGAGTCGCATAGACGCTAGCGCCAGATTCCTCTCTAGTGTATGCTGTAAGAAATTCTATGGTTGAGGGATCCTGCCGCCGCTGATGTTTAGCTGTCGATTTCCTTCCACGATTCGTATAATTTGCCTGGAGACGGGGCTGCCGTTCTTACCCTAGCGCCCGTTTACGTTCGCGCTGATACAAAAAAAAACAAAGCTGCTGTGTTTAATTTTATTTTAAACTGGGTTTCCTTTTTGTCACTTTTATTTGTCTGTTTTAAGGCGTGAAAAAAGTCAGCAAGGAGCGTGGCACGCACCACAGCTTCCTTAAAACCAGGATTCTTTGCGGCTGGTGTAGTCCTGTTCTACTCCCGAGCAATAAATTTCAAGTGCTGCACGGACCGCATTATTCTAGGACGATGAACTTTGGAATTCAAAATTTCGAGAATTTTGTTAAGCCAGCACATTACCCCTCAAAGCTTCCGATTCGTGGCCAAACCCACAAGTGGGTATGCTCTAAGACGAAATGAAGTAGAAGGGCAACAATTTCTATTCTGCCACCGTCAAGAAGAAGTTGACCACGAAACATCTGTGACATTCTTATCTAGCAGCTTCAATTTGTAATCACTGGTTCAGTGAGGTCCCACCAAACTTCGGGTTTTCGAGGCACGAGTATTGAAACTCGCACCGTGGAACTCCGGTAATACTACTTTCAAGGGACCGGGAGAAAGCGCCGTATGACCGGGGTGTCGTACGACCGCGGTGCGGGTAAATGCCGGCCTAGTAGTCGGTCTCACGAGATAGGAGTACTAACAACTTATTTAAACTACTCTGCTTCGCGCGTTCTCGCGCAATTTGAGAACCTGTAGCGGAAATCCCAAGTTTTAAAAAAGGTCTTTGCTGTGTCCCCTCCCCTCCACGGCGTCCGAGCTAGCCTGGCGGCCAATCGCAGCGCGCTACGCGACGCCAGTGCTGTCCGGCAGAATTTATAGCCCGCCTCTCCCGCGCCTTGCCGTTTTTTAACACGAAAGTGTTTTATGCAAGGGGACAAGCGAGTGTGAGCCCTCATTCACACAGCCGTCACCTTCTTCGTCACGGCACCGTCACGTCAAGAAACCATGACAGAGACGTAAACGGAGTAGCGTTCGTACTGCAGATCTCCGTAAAAGTATATCGTCTGTCTAGTGATCTGTTTAGCCTAGAATTGAGCGGGCTTAGTCTTAAAAGTAAAAAAAAATTGCTTGGATTTTTTCGTGTGCTAATTTTTCGCTGAATTTAGCCGTAAATTTTTTTCTGATTCGCTGGTTTTCCACCGGGCTTGTTCCCGCCGTGTTGATGGAACGAAAACGTAGTTTGTCTTCCCGTCACCGTCACACCGTTTTCGGAGAGAAATCGCCGAGAAAGCGTCACCCATGACGGTAGACAGTGGCTTGACGGTTACGTGACGGGGTGAACACATTTCACCATCTCCCCTAATGGGAACTATGTGGTGATGCAAAGCATCTCGGAGTTCCGGGGGACGTATCACAGGGGTTCCACTGTATTCGTATTGCTCGTTCCACCTCAGAGCGGGTTCCTGATTTTGTAGATCAGGTGGCCCTAATACAAATTGACCTTGAAAAGGCATTTCATCGGGTCTCTCACGATTTCTTATCCACACATCTGGCAGCAGTCAACTTATGCGACAGGTTTTATAAGGCATTATTCTGTGTTATAATCAGTGCACTACATACCTTATCCTCAATCGTATTCCGTTTTAGCAGATTGCGATCAAGTCGTTGGTCAGACAAGGCTGCCCCCTGTCACCCTTTCTGTTTGCGTTTTACTTGACCCTCTTGGTCTCAGAATTCAGCATAGTGAAAGAGTGAACAATTTTTGCTTAAAATCATCGTGCAATGTTCGGGTGCTTGTTTATGCTGATCATACATAGCTTATTTTTTCGCGGGCAAAAGAAATGTCCAGGGAGCCCTTACAGTGACTAGGTAAGAAGTTCTGTAATGTGTCCTAAGCGGATGTTGCCATGGAAAATCTAAGGGATTTTAACTGCGCAATGGGGAACGAAGCCATCCAGATTTGTTAATGCTATTTGGGGTAGTGCCCTACTTAAGTGCCTAGGCGTGCGTTTGCATCAAATACGGAACACAGGGCCTTATAGATCGCCAGTACTCACGTAAGCTAAGTGTTCATCGCAGGCATGGAATGGTCGAAACCTCTTTGTGCTTTCACGTGCGACAGTGTGTAATGCTGTTCTTGCTACAAAGCTTCTTTGTGTGCTTCAAGTGCTTCACTGTGCGCGATCAAAAGTTTAGTCTCTACATAAAGCTTTAATACATTTATGGGCAGTTCTCATTGGGAAGTTATGCGCAGGTACAACTTGTTTCTTGCTTTATAGGCTGGGGTCTTGGGTTCACGCATTTGTTTGCGCACCAACTTGGGTTTCATTTTTTCTTCTACAAATTGGTTGATCGCCCACTTTTACTAAATGTACTTCAGCAGCGCATAGGTTTCCATTTGCCTTTTTTGCTTATATCTACGGGCAAAGTTACCACAAAACCACCCGGGGGATCTCTCAAGGAGGTTGTGGAACCTTTTAACTTTCTTACCGCGCGGTTTTATTTGCAAGATCTGTTCAGTATGTAAAGGATAAATTATGACGAGCACTATATTTGAAAACAGTTGCCACCATCTTCCGCGAGGGGAACCCTGTGGTGATGCAAGGCATCTCACGGGGTTCAATTCGCGTTTCCGTTATGTTGGTTACCCAAATGTGGTTGAAGTGTAGCGAACCTTAAATGATGCTCAATCACACGTACATATCCAATTACGGTGTAGCAGGCATGTTAGTGTCCATTTCAACTCATCGGAGCAGCAGTCGGAGCAGTAGCAGCAAGAGTGACTGACGGAGAGACTGAGGAGCGCGCTGCAGATGCCGCGTTTATATAGCCGCTCTGCGAGAGAGAGTGATGAGAGAGAGACACGCATGCGCACTAATGCACAGCTGGCATGGCGAGGACAACGTGCTAACGCAGCTGGCGGGCAAGGGGAAAGGGGGAGGGTTGTGGATGAACTGAGAGGGAGAGATACGTATGCGCACTAACGCACAGCTGGCATGGCGAGGAGAACGTGCTATCGCACCTGGCGGGCGAGGGGAAAGAAGGAGGTTTGCGCACGGACGCCGGATGGATAGAGGGATAGGCCGAGTTTAAGAGATGCCTTGCATCTAGTATATTTCCGGTGCCCATTTAACGCCAGCCTTACTCAGGCCACCATTGAATGATTGTAGGCTGTAATGCGCCCACGCATTGGAGGTGATGAGGCACGCCGTAGTGGAGGGCTCCGGATTAATTTTTACCGCCTGGGAATCTTCAACGTGCGCCGAAATCTCGAGCACCCGGGCGTTTCTGTTTTTCGCCTCCATCAGAAAAGCAGCTGCCGCTACCGGGAATCGAACTCGCGTCCTCGTATTTAACCATCCGAAAAGCAATGTTTATAAACGTGAATGATGGTGTGTGCTTCTGCGAAGGAACGTTTGACATCCCCCTGAATGCAGCCACACGGCTACAAAAGAAAGCTATACAGCTTCCTCAGAAACTTCGCAGTACAGGAAAACATTCGTCCTGGTCCAGCATTCGAACCCGGAACCACCGCTTAACCGGAGCAGTCACTCTACCAACTGAACTAAGCAGGAGGCTAGTCGTGTGTAGCGCGAGGGTAATTGATCAACAACTCGAAGTAATGGACAGGTGTTAATCGACCAGATTTGATTTCCCCTAAAACTGGTTCCTGATGAAGTATCTGAGGGAGGTGTATAGCTTTCATTTGTAGCAGTATGGCTACTTACAGGTGGAAATCAAACATTCCTTCGCCGCAATGTAGTCCACCTTGGGAATTTCCCCTAAATATGGTTGATTAATACCTTTCTATTATTTCGAGTTGTTGATCAATTCGCTCTCGTGTTACAAACGACAAGCCTTCTGGTTAGCTCAGTTGGTAGAGTGACTGCTCCAGTTAAGCGGTGTTCCCGAGTTCGATGCCTAGACCAGGACGAATTTTTCTTGAACTGCGAAGTTGCTGAGGAAGCTACATGTATAGCTTTCCTTTGTAGCCGCATGGCTGCATTCAGGTGGATGTCAAATGCTCCTTCACAGCAACTTACTCGACCTTGGGAATTTCGCCTAAATTTCGTTGATTAATTATGTGTGTTCCGCCGAATTGAAAGACGTTTGCATTTAAGCCTCATTCTTCCAGAGTCCAAGTGAAGACATGGCTGCGCGAAAAGGGAGCGTCGATTCCTTGGTCAGGCAATTCTCGTCTATACGATCAACCAGAGACAATTGCTCATTGTTATGTGTTTTGCCGTGTCGCTGTGTTCTTCTGGGAAGTGTTGCAGCGGACTTTCAAGAAGGACATTAAAATTACTCCTCACACCATTCGGTTGCTGCCTTTTCATGATGTTACTCGGCTACCTTATGGCGTATTTGTAGTGCTGGGTTTGTACAGCTTGTTGTAGCTCCGCGTGCCTTACGCGAAATCGAAACTCCCCTGGGCCAAAGAAGTCCGTCTTTAGACAGCTGACTGCGTGCTGTGAGGTGTCTCTGTTGTGCAGAGTGATCCGCTTGTCTGCTAAAACCTTTCAGATGAGTGCATCTGCTTGCCTAACTTTTGAAGGACGCGAAAAGCAAATGGACGTTGGGAACCTCCATCGATACCTGTTAGCTTTCGCGTTGTTTTTTAGTCGTTATGTGTCGGCTTCGTCTCTCTTTGCTCTTACCTGGAAACAGCACATTGGCCCCTGTCCGAGGTACTACTTCATCCAGAACTAACATGGATACGCACGAGATCATCCTTCCCCATGTGCCAACCGGTAACGTTGTCTTGAACACTGTCTTGCCGCATGCGGACTTGAAATGCCGGCAATACAGTGCTCCCGCCTTCCCGACAGTGCTCCCGACTCTGTCTCGCGTGATCAGCCTCCGCTAGGTTTACCGTCTAGGGCAATACCAAATGATCCACGTGTGGATGGTTACTTGCGTCTCGAGCGCCGCCAAGCAAGAGCTAGTCCAGTTCGAGAAGTCCACCGTCAAAGGATTGCAGTGCATGGTGTTTGACTCGGATACAAAGACCGTTAAGATAAAGCTACTATGGGTGCCGCGTAACATCGAAAACCATAGAGTATGAGAAGCGCTCGAACCATGCCGAATCACCCAATCCATTAACAGAGAAATGTGGCGGTGTCCGGGAATGGACCAGCTGTAGACTGGAGCTCACGAGGTGCCCCTTGTACTAAATGTATTCACTTATATATTTGCATACCTGAAGGGCCCAACGTGGCATTACATAAGGTGGATAACATACAGCAGTTATAACAACACAAATTGTGTAAAATATTCTGTGTATACCAAACTAATCAGTCGGACTTCAAAAATACCTATATGCAGAAAAGACCGCAACTAGTATTCACAGAGCACACACATTTCGAAAGCAGTACTTATCGTTTTTCCACAAGTAAAAGATTACAATGACTAAGTTTGGTTATCCATTTCAAGAAAAGCAAGTAATGCAGATAGGAAAGTTGAACGCTGGTTGGTTTGGACAATGCTAGCAGGCAGTGAAATCCACTCATTTATCGACAAAGCAAGAGAGAAAAATTGTTGTTTCTTTGTGCGAGAAAATCCTAGTTCTATCTCACGATCATGCTCGCACGCATGGAAGTGTACGAAGCATGGTGAATGAAAGTTTGATGAAATGGCGAATCCGTGTGGTATAACTTGTGGAAGAAGGATAAGCAGAAAAATTTTATGCGCAATGCAAATTGGGAGAGATTTAAATTTTGCTTAATAGATGAAACTTTCATAACGGGAATAACTTTACAAGATGAACCGTGCGGCTTGTTTTGAACCGATTCAAGCATTTCGATATGGACTGCTGTGGGTGGGTTCCATACTATTGAAGCATATTCTAGGGTAGGCCTGATTACAGCATTATATGCTGCAAGTTTGGTATCTTTGTTCGGGAGTTTCTAAATACGTTTAAGACCACCCAGCTTTCTTAATGCTTTTCCAAACATGTATTCTACATGGCTAGTCCAAAATAAATCGAAATGAAAAAGAATTCATAAATACTGTAGTGGTGGAACCATTTGAATTACTATGTTGTTTCTGGCATACACGTCAGGCGAAGGATTTGCAACTGATGGGAAACGTACGTTCTTGGTTTTGTTAACATTATTTTTTTTTCGTTGTAGGGTTCACCTCACCCACGCCACACTGAATCACCGCAGTGGGCCGACTGAGTCACCACAGTGGGTAACACTAATTTTCATTTGCCCTATGTGGCACCATTCCGATAATTTTGCAGGTCGGACTGCAAGATGGTTATGTCGTTTGGTTTAGTGATGTCCTTGTAGATGACGACATCGTCGGCAAGCAGACGCAGTAAAGAGTTAATGTGGGACCCGATATCATTAATATTGTAACGTGGCGGCAGCACAGACGACAGGAACCTTGGCGAACAATGATGAACGATCTATTTACAGCTATTTACAAGGCGGCCAAGCCAGTGCCCGCGCAGGCAGCGCGCAACCACAGATATTCGTCGTCATCATAGGATGGGATGAGCTAGTCACACTGCGTTGCCCTCTCCATCGTCCTCTCGTGACATGTTGTGACGCAGACTTTGGCCAGCTTCCAGAAAAACTTACACGGAGCATAACCGCACATACACGTGGCCGATCTCTCCCTGTCTAGGTATGTGCTCCGGTGGAAAGTCGCTGGTCGATGACCCACAGAATGAAGGGAAGGCAGGCGAAGTCCGAGTTGCCGCTGGACTAGGTTTGCGCCATCAACCCGCCTCTGTGCCGGTGACTACGATGTCTTTTGTAAATACTCCTTCTTCCTGACAACCTATCTCTACATATTCAGGCGACATCTTTGGTAGAAGCGCTGGACTTCCTGTTTCTTGTACCTCTTGCAAGCGACCCTTCACACCTAAAAGGAACTTAGGAGTGGACGCAAAGCTCGCCGCCACGCGATGCCTACCAATGAGCCCAGATGCCCTTCACCGTTTATCATTGTGTCCCACCCTCGGGACCCCGGCGACTTCACTGGGACGGACGACACTGTTGTAGAAGACTGTTTCCACATGTTCGAACGTGTGAGTGCTCACAACAGATGGGACGACACGCTCAAGCACACCAACGCTGGTTTTTGCTTCAAACTAACGGCAAAGAAATGGTTTGAAGCGAATGAAGCAAGACAAACCAGGTGAGATGTTTTCGAAGAGCTTCGAAAGGCTTTCGCGAAACCCGTTGGTCACCAACTTGCAGCAAAGCAAGAGCTCTGAACCCGTGCTCAAACATCTACTGAAGGTTACATCAGGGACATCCATGACGTTTAGGCCCTATGCTCCAAAGTTGTCGCAGGAATTTCGGAAACGGATAAGGTTCGCCATATCGTCAAGGGCATCGCCGACAACGCCTTTTATCTGCTCATTTGTAAGGATAGCGGCACCGTTGATTCAATTATCAAGGATTGTCGGTGATTTGTGCAGGCCAAGGAAGGCTGTACCACTCACCAATTTTTCCGGCTCCCCCCCGCTGCTGCGACGTCTTCCTGCGATGACCTCCATCTACCCGCTCATTTTCCAAGCAAGCCGGACCCAGTCTCCCCGTATGCGGATATCACCACAATCATACGTCGCGAAATAGAAGCTATGGTCCCAGCCCACACTGCCATATGCTGATGATCGCTGCCAACTCCCTACGATCTCTGTAATCCATGCCGTCGTTCGAGATTAAATGGCAAGCATGGGCCTTCATCAAGACTGCAGTATCAGGATCCCTATCCTCCTGTTACCCAACAATTTCGGCCGGCCACGCACATTAGCCTCCGAGCGCCTTTTGGTAACCGCCGCCGCAATCATGCTGAATGGCGAACGCCTGACGACAGATCAATTTGTTTTAACTGCTACCGTATTGGTCACATTGCTCGTTAGTGTACGATCCGCTGGATTCCGCCCCCTCCCAATGCGTCACCTCATAACGGCTCTCGGTCTTTCTCCTATGGCTACACTCCCGATGCGCAGTGCCGTACTCCGCCAAGCTCGGATACGCAACACTTGAATGCGGACCCTGTGCACACCCGGTTCAACGGCTCACCCTTGCCCCAACGTCACCAGACCCGATCGCCGCAACCTCGCCGCCCGATACTCCTCCGAAAATTAGGCAGTGCAGCTCCCAGAGATGATGCTGCATTTCCGAACTGGTCCGAAAATTCTCTACCTGCTCATTCTGGACAGCACAACTCGTTAGCCCTTCACGTCCATGGTGTACCAGTAACTGCTTTAGTCGATACAGGTGCTCAGTTGTCCGTCATGAGCTCATCCCTTAGCCACCGCCTACGGAAAGTCCTCACGCCTGCCCCGTCCCGTGTTCTGAGGGTTGCCACTGGTGGGATGACCTCCGTAGCCGGAGTGTGTACTGCGCATGTTGGACTGTCCGGCCACGTAATCCCTGTTATGTTTGCTGTCCTGGACACGTGCCCTCATGACGTTATTATCGGCCTGGACTTTCTCGCGGACCACGCAGCCCTAATAGATAGCGGCTCGGGTGTTTTGTGGCTCGAACTACCGAGCCCCCTTGCAACTGATGTCGAACCTCAGCCCCAGCTTCATGCCACTGAGCATATTCATCTGGCCACAAAGGCAGTGACCTACCTTCCGCTGACCTCGTCACCACCCGTGCTGGATGGTGATTACATCGTTTCACTGGTTACAGACGTGTTGCTCAATTGCTACGTGGCTCTCCCGTTTTCGGTCATAATGGTTGCCAGAATCGGATCACACTGCCGTTATTATATTTCGGATTTTCAGCAGAAGTCCTTCCGCAAGGAATAGCGCTTCCCCTACTTTTAGCATTGGATAACTGCGTGATTCTGTCATGTCCCTTCACACAGCCCAAGTTGACGAAGCAAACTACGACAACCTCGCAAATTCAGAGTAGTTCGTGACCATGATTTCTTCGGACCTTCCAGCGCACGACGCTCACGCGCTCCGCTGTCGTCTTTCCAGCCATCGCGACATTTTTCACTTAGACGGCCGGCCCTTAGGTCAGACGGCCGTTGTGACGCATCACATAAACACCGGCGATCGATGCCAGTCCTATACGGCGACGCCCATATCGCATGTCTCAGACCGAGCCAGGTTTCATTCAGCGGGAAGTCGAAGAAATGGTCAGAATGAATTTTATTGAACCCTCCTCTAGAGAATGGGCATCACCGATTGCTTTGGTAAAAAAAAAGCTGTCGACGAAAAAGAGAGAGAAAAAGCCGCTTTTGTACTACCTGGCGGTTTGCACCAATTCAAAGTAATGCCATTCGGACTTTTCAATGCACCTGCCACATCTGAAAGAATGATGGACTGTCTTCTTCGCGTATTCAAGTGGACAACTTGTCTTTCTTACCAGGACAATGAAATTGTTTATTCACCTATATTTGAGATTCCCCTGCAACGTCTCTTGGATATTCTGGGTGTTTTTCGCAGAGCCGGTGTTCAACTGAACTCCAAAAAATGCCATTTCGGGTGCCGCCAAATGAAGATTCTCGGTCACCTAGTCGACTGCACCGGTGTTCAGCCCGATCCCGAGAAGATACGCGCCGTCAAAGACTTCCCCATTCCGCGTTCAGTGCACGACGTGCGCAGCTTTACAGGGCTGTATTGGTACTTCTGCCGTTTTGGCAAGGATTTCGCTGCCATCGCTCGCCCCCTCACTGATCTTCTTACGAAAGATACAGCGTTCTCTTGGGACCAAGCGCAAGCGTCGGCTTTTTCTGCTCAGGCCGACCTCTTCTCCTTTTCAATAAACATTTAATCTCTCTCTCTCTCCCAAGAAGTCACGCGAGCCTCGCAAGAATGAATAGGGCGAAAACTTTCTGTGTTTCACGTACGCAGGTTCAAATCAAATCAAATCAAATCATTTATTTTGCCATCATACATAGTAGATGGGAGGGCGGCGAGAAAAAAGCTGCTCACAGGCAGCTTGACCAGCCCCCAGCCCCTGATTTATTTGGTTCAGCGCAGCTTCACGGTTTCACATCAGTACAGTGCATGTACGTGGCAGTATAAATGAACTGAACACACTGGAGAAAAAAAAATCCTCTCCATTCCTTGGGAGAGTATTCCCAGTATTCCAGGGAGAGTAATGTATTCCAGGTTGCAAAGCTTGTTTATGTGCTGCAAGTACTTCAGTGAGCTCTTTTTAAAGTACAAGTTCTACATAGAATATTTGCGACACTGTTAAGGGTCTGAATGGGAACCTATGCGTACGGACGATTTATTTTGTTCATTAGTCTCGGGGGTACTGGGCTAAACATTTGTTTGCACACAAGCTGGTATCTCGGTTTTTCTTCTATAAAGTGACGCATCATCCACGTCTCCTAAACGTCATTCCCAAGCGAATAGGTTTTCATTTACCTTTTTTTCTTGTCTCCACCGGTGAAGTTAGTACGAAGCCACCATGGAGCTTTTTAAAAAAGGTGGTCGACATCTTTCGTTTCCTTACGGCGATGTTCTCCCTGCAATATCTGTTAAAGCCTTCCAGGAAGGCTTTGCCGACCACTTTATTAGATAGTGTATTCCAAGTTCCGCTTTATCACCATCCTTACATTGGCCCATAAAGACAGTGTTTTGAAGCGTGCCGCACATATGTGTTTTCCTCCAAATGCGAAAACGTATTTCGCTAAGCTGCATACATCAACACTCCCAGTGCAAACATCGTTGCGCGATAAACGAATGTATATTCCTTGGTCTGACAATTGTCGGTATGCAATCAACCTAAAACCATTGCTCATTGTTTTGTTTTGTGCCGGGAAGCTGTGTTTTTCTGTGTTGTGTTGCAACGAACTCTAAAAGGACATGGACATTACCCCTTATACAATTCGGTTATTGTTTTTTCGAGATGTTATGGAGTTCCCGAGGATTTATTTATTGTGATGGGATTGTATAGCTTGTACAAGTGCCGCATGCTGGACAGTCACGCGGAATCCCCTCGCCATACGAAGTTCATTTTTCGGAAGCAGGCTTCGTTGGTGCGGAGCATTTATACGCCGCAAAGTAACGCACCAAATTGGTTGCATCTGTCGGACACGTGTCGCTGCTTGCCGTAGTTTTGAGGACGGATAAGTTTAGCTCCAGTGGAGTGCATATTCCTGGTTGACTCATAGCGTTTGTAGGCCGTAATACGTGCAGTTTTCTATGCAGTAAAGAAAACAAATTTTATCCAGCATTGCTGCTGACCACGTAGAGGAACACGGCGCCGAACTTCCATACAACTCGAAACCACGGTCTGTTTTTTTTTTCACGGTATTTTGGCGCCCTTGCTAATTACGTATAGCAACACAGCGGTGATCTAACAATCAACCTAGCACCTCGTTTCGATTTTTTGCCGTGTTACTGCGCCGTCACTAAATACGTAGAATAACGTGCAGCCCAGTGTCCAACTCAGTATGGCGTTCTCATTTCTGGCCGTATATTGCGGTGTTGCTAATCCCATAAAATAACTTTGTCAGGCTTCCAACCAACTTCGCACCACGTACAGGTTCTTTTTCCCAATTATTGCGCCGTTGTTAACAACGGATAGAATAACACTGTGCCGACCTTCAAACCAGTGGCAACACGTATCGGTTTTGTCGCCGTATTTTTGTGGCTTTGCTAATCGCGTAGAACTTCATGGTGCCGAACTTCCAAACAACTCGGCATAGCCCTCCGGTTGTCCGCGATATTGTGGCGCCGTTGCTATAATCCTTAAGAATAACACTTTACTGGGCTGTCAATCGTTGCTGCACCGCGTTCCAGTTGCTGATCCCGTACGACAACTTTGAGCCGTTCTTTTTTTTTTAATTGCGGCAATTTGCTCTCGAACATAAAATGGTGGGGCACCTGAACCTAAATGTACGCAAACAGGATGTATTCACTGAGACATCCTAAAGGCTGCGCTAATACGGCCCGAACAGCCAGCGTCTGTGTCTTCGGGCAGCGAGGCTGGGGTGAGTCCCACACTATTTAGTACTTGCTGTCGGCAACGTTATATACAACGGCAAGTGCACAGAAAAAGGTGAATATCTGTGGTAGATCCCAACTTGGAGGAAAATGTAAATATCCGGTCAAACGGAGCCCGTCGAACCGGGGCCAGGTGTTGGTGACAGCTGGTTTACGAGCAGCCCCAACGCGAATTCTTCGTAGTACCACCTCCTCACGGCAGGTGAGCCCAACAGGGAGGCTTTCTTCACATGGTGGAACACGTGCACGTGTGGAGCGCCGAAGGTCTTCTTTGTCAGCGACCTAATTTGAAATTGCATCGACTGGAAATAACAGCGTGGCTGCGTCATGGAAGGTATGCGACTCGCCGCCTCCGCCTGCTGCTGTGCAGGGGTGGACGTCCTATAGGCCCAACTTCTCTCCACTCTAAAGCTACGGCTCGCAGCCTTCGCGTGGATGGTTCGGGATATGCGCACTTGATTAAGTACCTTCCGGAGGCCTCGCACGGCTTGCATTTTTTCAGTAAAAATATTGACACATTATGATTGGTCGGGCCTCAGCAGCTCTATAGTCGTCAAGGCGTCGGAAATCCCTTTGAGCTCAGCAAGTGTTGACGGGGGCCTCTGAGGGGTGTAGTAATGGCTGCTTTGATAAAATTGCAAGGCTGGATTTACAACGGCTTTGGAAATACTGCTTCCTGAAATGCTGGCGTTGACGTAAAACGTATCTTTGACAGCACTGGATGGGAGCTGTGGCACAACACGGCTTGACCGATCCAAAGGCTTGCAGTCAGTAATTAATATTCGGGTCCAAAGAGGGGGTCTGGAGAGGGGTCTGGCAGCGTGTTAGTTTGGAGGCCCATATACTACCATAAATTAAGCCCCAGATGTGTATACCGGCGCTTCAAGAGATCGTACGTGTCGCCGGTGGTGAGCCAACTCATCTAGCGTGTTAAGGCTTTCTTCTTCCTGTAGTGTAGAGTTGGGCATTACGTGAGAAAGGCAGGTAATAGTGCTTACCACTTCTCCATTCCTGGCCTGTAGACTATCCCAATCCACCCTTGTCATGTACTGAAACTGAGCCTGGTACGTGATATGCGGCAGCAGGGTTTCACGTACGATAAGCCGACACATGTTTGTGCGAGCCCCTCCCGATTTCATGAAAATCCGGTGAACTAGATGTAGCAGTTAAAAGGCGCCCCTGCGAGATTCCCGGATCCATGGCATAGCTGAGCCAGAGGCCGCAACCTCCAGCTCAAGGATGCGGTGACAAGTAACTTCTGCTACTGCCTCGTCATCAATATTTAGTAAAACAGGACGGTTTATCAGTTTTAAATGCGGAGCATTTCTTAGGCTCGCCTTGTCCTGCGTCGTTGATGGCGGCGCCGTCCACACGCTCACTGCGCATGCACAACTCTCCTTACACCCACAGCTCCGCGATACTACACTATAAAAAAAAGAAATAGTTAGCGGCGCCCGGTTTCGATCCCACGACTCTCTGGTCGCAACGGGAGGTACGCGGTGCTCTTCCCACTACGCTACAAATCCGGGACAGGAGCAAGTGCTACGAACGCGCCTTATGTCCTTGACTGTTTCAAACTACGTCAAGAAGCTATTGATACAACGAAAGCACGTGAAGCTGAACGTCAACGGAAACGACGAACTGAAAACTTTAGAGGGGGATGCTGAATTTCCCGCGGGAAAGCTGTGGCGGGAAGCGCCACGCGCCTTCTAGCTCAAGTAGCCCCGTCCGCAGCGCCTCTGATGCTGATTGTGGCAGGTTGACCCTAGGAAATGGCCAACCAAAGAATCCATCGCGAGATAGGTTCGCGTTCAACCACCGTCGTCATCTTCCCGTAGGGGAACCACCGAAGAAGAAGAAGAACGAGAAGACAAAGCTGCGAAGAGGAGGGCGTGTACATTGCTCTCAGCCGGTGCACCAATGTCAACAACCTTTACCTCGCCAAAGCTGACGGAGACTACCGATTCTACCACAGAGACAACATCGAAAAGAACATGATGGACGAGTTTCGGCGCCTCGAGAACCACCGCCTACTCACCGTAACACAACAGCACTTGCGTGCCTTTGCCACCGGTGTGGACCCGGACGCGGAATTCCCTCTGGCGCTAGTAAAAACCAGATCACTCAACATAACGGCCACACAATGGAACCACACGGAACCGCCACGATGCTTCGCATCCTCATCAGGGGTCCCCACGGGAAGATGGTGTAATTTTGTTTGTCGAGCCATTCGATTGCCGACGAGAAGTAACACGGTCTTATCTCGGGATTTCCTGAGCCCCACTCATTTACACCACGTGTCAACCGTATATAAAGCACTCTGAAGAGCTTGTTCCTGATCGGAAATGTCTGGAAGTATCGCCCAGAGCTTGATGTCACGCGCATAGATGAGGCATTGGAGTTCTTTGAATGGCCCTTGTGTACAAGCAAGCTGGAGAAGGGAAAGGTTGAACAGTATAATGGGTGCCTAGAACGAGCCTTGCGGTACCCCGCGGCATGTTGAAAACGAGCCCACCGCATGTCCTGAAGCTCTAATTGAAAATGTACGGTGTGTTAAGAACGACGTTACAAAAGACACCACAGGCGTCGGCCACCCAAGCTAGCGTAGTATCTGTAGGAATGCTTGATGGCTCACCTTCTCGTACGCTTTCTTCACATCGGGGGCAAGAATGAAACGAATACTACAAGTGCGTCCTCTTAGGCATACGGGAGTAGAGAACGCTTCAAGGCCGTCGTCTGCGCCGATGTGAGGCCCAAAGCCGATCTGAGAGGGATGGTACCAACACGTACTCTCAAGCCACCATGTGAGCCTCGACGCTAGCATACGCTCAGACTTGCTTCATCAAACGAGTACTTCCAGCTGTGCAAATTTTCCGCCACCGCGGGCACCCTCTACAATATCGTATGGGAGTGTTCTCCAAACCCCAAAAGCAAAGAATCCTGCACCCTTCCCGTGAGCAGTGGGAGAAGGAGCTGTGCAGCTCAGGTCTCGGTGGCCAGCTTAGGCTGGTGAGAAGGGCTGTGGCATCAGGGGTCTCTAATGAAACCTTGAACTGAGTGATCCACACCACATTACGATGCTGTTAAGAAAGTTTATCCTCCTCCTCCTGCTTGCATAGGGTACATGTTAGAGCAATCGGCCGAAGATTGCTGAGCGTATACGGTGGTTTTCCTGCTTTCGGGACGCCAATGATTTCTGCTTGGTTCCAGAAAGTGGGTACGCATCCAGTGGCCCAAGCTTTGTTTGCGGTTGTCAGTATGACCTGAAGGGACTTCTATATGCAGTTCTTATAAACTTCGTACTGCATGATATCGGGGCCCGGTGCCTTTTTTGTTCCTGCTGAGTCGATAGCTGCCAACACTTCCGCCTTGATGAATGGGAAGCTAGACCGGCTGCCTCTTCCAGAGTAAGGGGTCGGCCTGCCACAGGGGAAAGGGGTGAAGGTCCACCAAATATCAGAGGAGGCACCAAATATCCACACGATGGCGGGCGGCCCACAATCGGAGCAGGTTATGGTCAGGCATAGGCCGGGCTTCATCTACCCGAAAGATCTGCTTTGATGTGTGCACTGCGCTTTGCAGGATAGAAATCGGGTCATTAGTCTCTTGTTCTAGTGGGGATAGTTGGCATCTGAACTCATCCTAATGGATGACCTGGCAGCATCGACAAAGTCGCGGCACCGGTCGTGCAGCAAGCCTAATATAAAAGGAATGGTGATAACTCGCCCAGCAGTCGACCTCCAACTACCACGAGGGCTCGGTGCGCCCGAGCCACAAAGTAGGGTCCGGATAGTAAGACTGTGAGAGAGAGTATTTTTGCCGTTGAGTGGTGCTAGGAACATCATTTATGAGCTGAACGTTCGCCCCCCTAAATGCGTCTTCAACCAGCTGAGTTGTGGAGGAGATGTGAAGGCCAGCCTAACTGAATTCGACTTGTATGACCATTGCGCAGCCGAGCGTAATAAGATACAAGAAAAACCTCTGAGTGGGTTTTGCGAACTCGCACAGCTACCACCTCTTTCCAAGCGGTGCACCACGCTAGAAGAGGGACCTGGGCTTGTGGCAAGTGGGAAAATACGTATACAATTGCTTTTACAGGGGGTTGTCCGGACAGACACACCGGCGGTACCAAATGCTTGGCGACTTATGTACACTGAACACCAATTTTTTCCAAGCACAGTTAGTTTCTTCTAGCGCAGGGCCCATGCAGAAAATTGGCCAATGTGCGTGCGGTATTTAGGTTAACCGAGCGCACCCTTTAAGCCCCTGCAGTTACACTGGAGAAAGCCGAACAGTTGTATAGACCATGTGGTGCTAGTCATCTCGGGAGAAGACTCTCGAGCCCCCAACCTAAATGCTCTTGCAGCTGGGACACGAACATCAGGAGCTGCTGTGGTGCCATTGGCATCTCCTTTGTGTACACTGGTAAAAACGGTTGTGGGGCAGGTGAAGTCGTGAAAGACGATGGTTGAGCAGGTGGAGTCAACGAGCGCTGCTGGTTGTGTCGGTGAGACAGTATGGCACCTCTTCCCCGGATGCGCTGAATTTCGTTCTCCAATGTTCTGAGACGCTGATCGAACACGTCTAGTGTTTCAGTGTCTTCTGTCATGGTTGTGTCTGTATGCGTGCGTGAAGGGCGACTCTTACTACGAGTGACTTCACTGTAAGTCGGTCTAATTGGGGATCAGTTTCGTCAATTTTGTACGATTGTTCTTCTGTAAGGTTCGGTCAACAGCGCTGCGCAAAGATTTTATACTTCAATTATGGTGATAGTCTGTTGGCGGCGTGAAGTACCGAGTTGTAGGGTCTGGCCTTGTTGAATCTGCTCTGTAGCCTTCCGCTTTGTGGGGCACAGTGAATAGGTAATCTGATGATTTTTTGTCTTGCAACGTCCACAAGTGAACTGTAATGACGTTGTCTCCGCCACTTCCACAAGAGTACATGAGCATGAAGCCTTAATATCTCCGGGGTGGAGGCATTTGTAACAGTACACAGCAGATGGGTGGTTCTGGTGAATGTGAAGGACGCATTCACAGTAGAACATGAGAGGAGTTGAATCGGAGAGTCTTCTTAGTGTTGCAAGACAAGAGCGCCCTTTTCCAACGTAACGGGTAGCAAACGCGCGCATCGAAGGGCACTTCAGGTATTGTGAGACGGTGGCCGGGTCTTCTTCAGCATCTATGCCAGAAAGAACGTACCGTCAAAGATCTGTGCCTGAAGAGACGTAGGCCTGCACCTGTACAGTCAGATCTTTAAAGATCTCAATATTGTGCAGAGATTGTCGAAGGCTGACATCTCCAGTACTATGCACCCAGACAGAAACGGTATTCGTGGGGCAGTGTAAGGCAAAGCCCTTCCATTCACTTAAATGAAGGTAGGCGTCCGCTGCACGCTGAATTATGCGATCAGGGAGCCTGAACATGTTGAAGTTGCCCTTGGGCTTGATTATAACCTTGTATGATGAGTGGGACGGCATGGACTCCGGCAGACGAAAATTAATACGAGGTCGTTACTTCCCAGTGAGACGGCGATGTTTTTGCCATCCTGAGATGGAGTGTCTGGTAGCCTTTTGGAAGCGGTTGACGTCCCAGGCTCTGATGGTAATCGTGGTGTCTGCACTGTTATGTCCATCAGGCAATGTTCAGGAGGCGGCACAGTCATCACCTGAAGCGCCGAGGTTAGCCGTGGTTCGGAAGGACTGCGCCATAGTGTCCATCTGATCATTTCCAAGTACCAGACAGGTGACTTGTGCAGATGCTGCAGTTGACGTACCAATCATTGGCAGCGACGTAGCTGCTGTTTATGCTGCACCGCCTTCCCTCTTCACGTGATGTTGGGCACGAAAGTGGTCTCGGCGGCCGAAAACTAACGGCCGTAAAATTTTGAAAGTTGCTCGCCGGAGAGGTCAGGGGGTGCTGCACTTCCCTCCGTACAGGTGGCTTAGGTGCCAGATGGTCGCGTGTAAATATCGACGCGATGGCCGTTGGTTACAACCTAGTGAAGAACGAGAAAATCACCACAGTGCAGTATTGTTCGCCTATTCCGATTCGTCTTCTTCGTATTCTTCCGTGTGATGTAGTATGTTTTTTTTATTAAAACAAAGCGTTAGTGTAAATAGAAAATTCCCGCGAGCCAATAAAAGAATATGCTGTCACCACCACGAATTGAACCTGGAACTAATAGAGTAACAAAGCCAGAGCACCATGTCTTACCGATTAAGCTACGAGCCCACGCGGAGCCATGGAAGACAAGTGATGCACTCACCAAGCACATCTACGGGTTTACCCCTGCATTCTCGCTGAATGCCACGTGATAGCGATAAAGGAAGCTCACACCAACACATGGCATCTCACTTATACTACTCCAATGTGCTAAAGCCTGTGAGTTCCAGTGTTCACGTAAAAAATCTCAGCTCCTTGTCGTCCGCCCTCACGCCAAACGACAAATCAAACAGCAAATCGAAATACGGTTTAAGGGCCAGGCCATCACTCCAAGCCACAGCATCAATACCCTGGGCATAAATCTTCAGGCCAACACCAAAAGTGACGTATCTTTGGAGCGCCTCAAACACATCATCAAGAAAATCATACACATGATCAGGCGAGTTTCCACCAAGAAGCGAGGCCTCAAGAAATCCGATACCTTTCGATTAGTTCAAGCTTTTGTCCTCTCCAAATCATTTACGTCAACCCCGTCTTCTCCTCGGCATGGAGGTCAAACATACTTTATATAATGATTAAAACGTGGTTGAGCAAGCCATTGGTCTTCCCATTAGTGCGTCCACATCGAGGCTGCTTATCACTGGGCTGTCCAACCCGGTGGAAGAGCTGATAGAGGGCCACCTTTCTATGCAGAAGCTCCGATTGGGCAGAACTGCGGCAGGTCGCCGCATCCTTCACCATATTGGCTGAGCAGCACAGAATGTCACCCCGCTTGATTTACTGCTGGACTTTTGGCGACAAGAACTAACGAACCCCCTTTTCTAACAAATATGAACTCATACGACGATGGTGGCCGACAAGCAGGGGCTCAAGCGCGCAACACCGTCCTCGGTGGGGATCGTGCCGTTGTCTACAGAGACGTGTCCCAACATCGAGGTCTGCAGAACGCCATCATCTTGGCTACCTCCAGCACCAACCTCCTGGCTTGTGCCACACTTAAGACCGAAGACATGACGGCAGCAGAAGACGTCGCCATCACCTTGGCTCTCACTGAAACAGGGGTTCGGAAGGTAGTCGCCGATTCCCAACAAGCCTACCGGAATTACCAGTCGAGTTTGGTGTACGGAGCTGGACTGCGTGTGCTAAACAAACACTCCCCAAATGGTTCCATTCAGCTCATAAGGACACCCGGCAATGCTTCCATGGAGGGCAACGAATACGCCCACCAACAAGCATGCACTTTTACCCCCCGTGCTATGGAGCTAACGAGGACAGTCACCGGCTTGTATCGTTCAGGGACATAACCCTGCATAATCGCCTTCTGTGATAGACCCTACCTTCGCCTTACTCTGACCTTTCTATAGAACAACAAACTACCCTACGGCTCATACAATCCGGCTCCTTCCCACATCCGACGCGTCTTCAATTAATGCACCCGAATCGCTACGACGCTGAATGTAAATTTTGCTCATAAGTAAGAACACTCCGCACCAATTTGGGGTGTGCGACTTTTGCCCTGAGCACCCTCCCCTCTTTGCTTAAACTACCGAACAAGAGCAATGGCAGATGCTGCTGTCCAGCCCTCTCTGCCTACCCAGCTTCAGCTGGTGGACAGAGCACATGCGGCGCAGACTAAATATGGGATACAGTGAAGAAGGAACCACTCCCCTGGGCCGCGCTCTGGGCCGTTCCCAAATCTGAATAGAAGTATTTATTCCTCTTCCCCTCCTTCTCCGTCTCTGCCGCCGATCTCAGACAAGTGAGTTCGTCTAACATTGGGTTTGAGATTCCATATACTTTATAAAAAAAAGAGTTTCCACTCAAGCGCTACACCAATACAAGTCAACCAACCACCGTTCATGTATCATGCAATATTTTACCTTACCTAGAGTATCTCTTTGAAGTAACAGAGGGTGTAGTTAGGTGCATTTGTATTTTTTCTTCGTGTTTTAATATCTTTACAGCGACGTGTGTGAATTTAAGTGACGTCGCATGGTAATCGTTGTGGGTGCTGTTTACAGCTTTGCTTTCCAACCACATTGACAGGGTGGATTGGCGCGAGTTTTTTCCCTGTACTGTGCCAGCAATAAGACATCATCGTCGGTCCTAGGCACGGAAAATAAATTGATTGAATGATTCATTATTACTATTGTTAGAACGCTACAATTGAACAAATTTACCTAGTAATTGTTGCCGTAGCAGTTTAATTACAATTGTGGGTACTTAATTTCTTCTTTACAATATTGAGAAATCGCAGTGCCTAGTTCCGTAAAACGCAGCACACGGCCAGTGACATGCGCTGGAATTTCACTGCTTGTAGTGTTTCCATTCGTATGGCACGCGCTTTGGGTGACAAGCAAATACTTCTATTCCACTCGACACCATATCAGGTTTTTCCTCCTAATATTGCACCCTTGCTAATCACGTAGAAGAACCAGGTTCCGAACATCCAACCAACTCGGCACCTCGTTCGGGTTTTTTCTAATGTCGTAACAGAACCAGGTACCCAACTTCCAGCCAATTCGCGGTTTTTAGCAGTATTATGTCGCCGTTCCTAAACACGTAGAAGAACACGGATCCGAACTGCTAACCAAATTGGCACCACGTTCGGGTATTTTTGCCGTAATATTGCTTCTGTTTCTAATCACGTAGATGACATGGTTCCGAACTTTGACCCAACTTGGCACGCCTATCTGTTTTTTTTTTTCGCCGTTATACAACGCTATTTCTATCCCCTTTGAACATCATGTGGCTGAACATCAAACTCAGCAACACTTTCCGGTTTTTTCGCCGTATTTTTGCCCCGTTGCTAATCACGTAGAACAACACGGTTCCTAACTTCCAACGAAGTCGGCTACGGCTTTTGTTTCGCTGTTCTTGTAGTATGATTTGTCAAGAAAATACAACCTACTTGAAATGCCAGCACCTGTTGATGTTCTCAAGGCCTCTTTCAGCTGCCGCAATTTTCATGAAAACATGAACCCAGGGCACAGGTCTTCAAATTATACCACTGCTTCTGGGAACACCGGATACTTAATATACCACGCCACTTTTGTATCATTACTACCAGATATCTACTGCCAGCCCTCGCAGAGGTAGAACGGAAGTCAGAAGCAAACGCTACTATCATCATCAGCAGCAGCTTATTAAGGTCCACTGTACAACGATGGCCTCTCCCCCTGACTTCCAACCACTCCAGTCTTAAAGGAGCCATGAAGACAAAATACAAGTTCGTGTTATTCGAAAGATTTCGCGTTTTATAGTGTCCCAGCGCTTGCCCGAATGCAAACGACGCTTTGTTCACTGAGAAATTAATGAATTTAAGTTCAAAGTTTGATTTTCCCGCTAAATCGTGTGTTTTTGCGGTCCGCAATGACATCACACACCGCCCTGCAGCCTAGGATCCCTTGATTCACGCGTCCGCAGTACAGGGTGGAGACACGTACACGCTGGCGCCGCCATTTTGTGTTACTCGCTCGCCACCGAAGCAAGTCATTGTATCAAAACCGTGCTACAGTTATCACCACAACGCGGTTAACTGGCGAAGTCTGAACCATCTTATCTGTTTCGCGTTGCTGGGTCACGTGGGAAACGAAAATAACGACTCGTTGAGCACGTTGACAAATTGCAGCGGCACGGGACCGTTCAAAGGGTGTCTCCACCCTGTGCGGCAGCGTTGGCATCGAGGTGTTCGTGCGTTTGTTTACGCTAAACCTAGATGGCGCCAGCATACCATGGCATCCCGTTTTGTGCCTTTGGTTTGCTTTTGACCTTCTTTTACCTGACTTCTGTTCTGGAAGAAAATCGTTGCCTGAAACAGTGCTCGCTCGACAAATATGGCCACGTACGACACCGTAGCGTCAATCAATCGGCCAGTATCGTCTGGCCGATTGATAGTTCCGCTGTCCTGTGCAGCTAAACAAGCATAGTGTGCGCAGTGCCAACAGCAGTACGCATCGCAACTTCTACGCTTACATGTTCTTTTGTAACTTACACTGTTTGTCCCACCATACTCACGGCTTTAAAAAGATTGTGGCCTACATTTAAGCGCAAATAGCTCGCTCAGCAAGATTACAAACTTTGCATAATTTGCGTTTGCTTTTGCTGCCCTCCTCCAATCGCAGAGCTGTCTCAAGTGATATCATAGGTTCTGTTGCGGGAAATAAGCTGGGGGGTCGCATGGCCATTCCCTTTTTAAGTGCGAATGCACTTCTTAAGCGAGCCTGAAGCGTCCGCCGCCGTCCGCATAGCAACAGCTGCGAGTGCGCGCGCTCCTCGTCTTCCTTGGCAACGGGGGGAGATGGGCGCGCGCTGCCTGGCCGCTGACATGGCACATACCCACGTGGGGGATTGGCCAGGAATCGGGCGTGAGAAGGGCTAATGCACCCGCTTAAAGGAGTACTGACACGAAATTTCAAAGCTGACATCCGCTCTAGCAATCAAGTACAACGACAACACAAATAGACGTCTGTGAATAAATGCATCTTTCTTTCTTTGTAGTTGTGTGTGTGTGTGATCTCTCTTTCGCGAACATTACCGAACCGCGCAAATTCAACTCGTGCATTCGCACTTTCACATTCTTCCCCTCGGGGAAATGCGGGGAATTTTTTTATTAATTATGTAGCTTGTTTGAGCTACGTTTACTTTAAAAGTGGTGTCAGTATGATTCTAACGAGATAATCTTGGAATGACCGAAACGTGTTTTCTCTTCATGGCTCCTTTAAGCTGCTCGAGTACACAGCTTACCCCAAAACTTCTGGATTTCATCCCTCCGTCATAACAGTGGCCTTCCGGTTGTTCTACACCCACGTCGTGGTATGTATTTGTCACGTTTTGTGGCACTTTTCGACCAGCTCAGAAGAATGGACACGGGAGAATCGTTGGCACGTTTAGAACAGGACAAATTTATTATGCACAACTCCAACCCCTAAGCAAAATAAACAACAAAGCAAACAAAGAGCTCAGCCAAAGAAATTCCTAAATACTAATCCCTAACAAAAAATCAAACCAAAAGTCACTACAATGAAGTCCCTAATAAAGCAAACCGTACTAGTTCCGGTCTATACAACATCCATGTTAACAATCCTAGCAACAATAGTCACATGATACCAAGTCCCTAGCGGACGGGCCAACCGCTGTCTCCGGCGCTGACGTGTCGTACCCGTAGCGTGGTTGTGACACGCTGGTAGTCGTAGTTGACCGCTGCCGCGGTGCCGGTGGTGGCGTTACCGACGTAGTTGGGCGTGGTAGCCCCACGGTGGACCGCTTTTCAGCTACTCCTCGTGGTAGCCCTCGTAGCAGGAAGCAGCCCCTGGCCTCGGGGCCGTCGCCGTGGTAGCAGGCAGCACCGGGGAGCTCTGAGAACGTCGCCGCGTGGAGACCGCCAAGTCGTTTGTTGACGGTGCGTGCTCGCTGTACGCAGGCGCCCGACCGTCACCGCTGGGGCCACCAAAGCACAAGTTGGTGGTACGACGCGGAAGTAGGAGAGAGAGAGAGAGAGAGAGAGAGAGAGAGAGAGCAACTTTTATTTAGCGTATTTATGCGTGGGAGTGGCTTCACAGTCCAGAAGTCCAGCCGGTGCCACGTCGGTCAACTCCGGCCCAGGCTGACGTGGCTATGGTCGCTGGCGTAGCTTGTTCCTCGGACTGGTGCCACCTGTCCTTCCTGATGTGACGTTCTTCTGATCTCTCTCTCCCTCCCGGCCTGTGTCCCGGGATTAAATAGCCTTTGCCCGGCCGTCGCGGCACCCTTGCATTCGCTGTGCCCGTGTCCGCCACAAGGGTCACCACCACAATGGTCATTTCTCCACGTGCCTCCCCCGCGTCACCTCGTCATTAGTCCGCTCTCTTCGCGGGAAATTTGAGTTCTCTTTCATCGTCTTCCTTTTCATCGGCATCTGGCTCCACTATGACTCGTCATCTTTATTCCCCAAGGGGGTATTGCCCCCTTAATCATGACAGTATTCGGGTACCTTAATAGTCCACCGGTTGTCGGTTCTTATCACTACATGCCAAGCCAAGTCTATTGATTTTTCTTTGCGCTATGATATTTTGTTTATTTATTTGTAGATACTGCGATCTCGTACCGAGACCTTAGCAGGGTGGGTTACATCTTTGTAACGAGTACATTATATGACACAAAGTTATACAGAAACATAGTCGATGGCAGGTAATAGAAACAAAAGACAACAACAACAATCAAAGCAAGTGCGACTCGAATAAAGATAATGAACTTAGTGAAACAACATCATTCGCCAGGTCATTCCAATCTACAATGGTCCGTGTGAAAAAAGAATATTTAAAACAGTTATTTCGCGGAACAAGTGGTGTAATCATAAGGGAGTGCCGTTTTCTGGTAGCATAACCTGAAGAAAAGGTTAAAATGTGCGACGTATCTACACGGTAGTGCCCTTTGACTAACTGAAAAAGAAATTTTAAGCGACAGATGCGATTTCTCTCGGAAACAGATTGGAACCCACTTCTGTTTAGGAGTTCAGTAATGGAGGAGCGACCATATGAGTTATATATAAATCGAACTGCTTTCTTTAGTATTCTTTCTAATTTTTCTATATTATTCCTAGTAAAAGGGTCCCAAACGACGACTGCGTACTCCATTATCGGGCGAACTATTGAATTGTAGGCAAGAAGGCGTAGATCGGGTGTGGCGGACTTTAATGAACGCCTTAAAAAAAAAAGTTCCGAAGACATTTTGCGGTTACAACATCAACATGCTTTGTCCAAGAGAGGTCATTTGAAATCCAAACACCGCGATATTTGTACTCCTGTACTTCTGAAAGTAAAACATTGTTTGCTGTGTAACAAAACCAAAGCGGTCGCTTTTTATGTGTTATTCTCATAAATACCGTTTTTTTTAAAGTTTATTGACATTTACCACTTATCGCACCAAGAAATTACTTTCGCAAACTTTTCGTTTAGCCTGGCCTGATCCTCAACGGCACTAATTTTCTCGTATACTACACAATCATCAGCGTATAGTTTAACTGGAACTGACAGGTCTGTGTCAATGTCATTTATAAACAGCAAAAATAAGAGCCGGCCTAGAACCGATCCCTGAGGGACACCGGAATCAACTGTTACTCTGCCTAAACAAACTTCATTCAGAACAACAAATTGGTTACGGTTCGACAAGTAGGCTTTGATCCATGTTAATATTTTTTCGTTTCTGATTATACAGCCAAATTTGTGCAGTAATTTAGTATGCGAGACTTTGTCAAATGCTTTGCGGAAATCCATAAAAATAACATCGGTCTGTTTACCTTCATTTATTGCCTGTGAAAAATCATGAACAGTTTCAACTAATTGTGTCGTAGTGGAATACCCGTGCCGAAAACCATGTTGTGCATTCGTCAAGACATTGTGTTCGTCGAGAAATTTAATCACGTGTTTATGAATAATATCTTTCAGTAATTTGCAAGTTTTTGATATCACAGAAATAGGGCGGTAGTTGAAAATGCATGCTTTGTCACCATTTTTATGCAAGGGTTTATTTTAGCGGTTTTCCAGTCTTCCGGTAGAACACCTTCATTCAGAGATCTATTATACAGGATGCATAAATATTTTGCGCACCACTCAGCATATTGCTTCAAGAAGGCATTAGAAATACCATCAGGTCCCGTGGATTTTTCAACATCAAGTTGCAGTAGCAAATTAAATACACCATGCTCAGAAATAGAAATATCAGGAACAGGGGGGAGATCCAGACTAAAATGTGGGGGTCGGGCATTGTCCTTCGTAAACACTGCTTTGAAATGACTGTTAAAAGCCGAGCAAGCTATGGTTTGGTCATTCACAAGCTTTCCTTCGATTAAAAAGGAATCAGAAGAGCTGTTGCGGGGGCTAATAGCTCTCCAGAACTTTTCTGGGAAGGATTTATTAAAAGATGGAAGCTGAGTGCTAAAGTACTTTTCTTTGTCTTGCGTAACTTCCTGTTTTAATTTTAGGGTTATTTCTTCAATAGTTGATTTTAATTCATTACCACCGTTCTTTCTCGACTTTTTCTTCAGTCTCTTCAACTTTCGTTTTAGGTGCAATGTATCCCGAGTAACCCAGGGATTGTGTTTCGTGGTTTTTCTTCCTATCAGAGGCACAAATCGCTGAATACACTCACGAACAATGCCTTTAAATATAGGCCATAATGCGTCGACACTGCAAGTGTTATCTTTAAAATTGTCGTAGTGTAAGTCCAACATATCAATGATGAAGTGTAAATCCAACATATCATATCACGTAGTGTAAATCCAACCTATCATATCAATGCAACTTGATATCTTCTACTCTAGTTCGCTGTCTGATCCGGGTCGTTCGTTTCCTGTCCCTGGGTGTTACTCCTAACAATATTTGTTCCATGGCTTCTTGAGAAGAGCTAAGTTTGCTTTGCAGTTGTTTAGAAAGATGCAAAGTTTCAGGCCAATATGTCATAACTGGCCATATGCACTAGCTGTAGACCTTTATTCGAAGTGACATATGTAGCTTACTTTTTCCTATTTATAGTGCTTGCAGAGTGCTCCCCAACCCATACCTATTCTGCGTCGAATTTCTCTCTCGTAGTTTGGGGTCAGCACAAATTATCTGTCCGAGGTAGGTGTATTGTGTTACTTCTACTGTGTATTTTTCCAAGCTGAAGAGAAATTTTTTTGAATGATTATTCGTGATTACTTCAGATGTATTTCTTTTGATTTTTAGCCCCACGGCCGTGCTTTCTGATTGTTGCTCCTAAAGCAATGTTTCACGGTGTTCTGCTTTCTTACTCAGCAATACGAAGTCGTCCACAAACCTCGAATCACTCAGGTATTGCCCGTTTGTCCTTATTCCTATGTTTTCCAAGTCAAGCTTTCCAAACGCCCCTCCAGACATGCTGTGAACAGTTTTGGTGAGATGGTATCTCCGTGTCTAACTCTCTTTTGAATCGGGAATCTATGGTTTTATTTGTGGAGGGTTTTCCTGGACGTGCATTCAATATATATGTTTTCTAGATGTCTTAGAATGCAACCACAGCTAAAGACAAATACTACCCCAAATGGCAGACCAGAACGTATTTCAAAAACCCCGCATTCAAACGTTTATTTCTAGTGAAATTCTGGGAGTATTTTTTGGTCGATCTGTGTTCAAAATACACGCCTCTAGGGAGGATTTGATATCACCAACTGCTTCAGCCTTGCGTTGCATTGCGATATCCCTTAAATGCGCTGATGTCCCCATGTAGTGAAGTTCGGAGAGGGAAAAGTTTGAATTCCTAGCGCAAACACAGCAGGTCGGGATATCGAAGAAATCAAGAGGCTTATATGCAATGGTCATTTTATTCACGTGACGGAGTCATCAATGCGACTTCACACAAATCATGACAACAATTTAATCCTTCAACATCTCGAAGCTTGGTCACGGTATGTCGAAGCGTTTTTTAAGGTTGCGGACTCTGGAGAAGTTATTATTTAGGGGACAGTAGTTCAGCGAGTTGTCAAACTGAATGTTAAACACGACCCAAGAAAACCGGTTGATGATGTCCGGGTTCTTCCAATCGTGGATTATTTGTGCCTGTGGAAAGATGTACGCAGTAAATGTATCACGAAATGACAATTCAGGTATTTCAACCACCAATGATGTACCCTCGTTACGACTCAAAGTACAGTTTCAGCTTTATATGATACCCTTTGAGCCGCAGTAGACGATTCCGTAATACGTTTGACCACCTGGACGTCATTACATACTATGAACTATCGTCAAACGCATTTTTACTTTTCGACCTCATAAAGGAAGCTATCGCCGCTGGGATACCAGACACCGTTGCATCAGTAGCAAAACATTTTACCCCCTGAGCGAACAAAGTGTGTTAGAGTAAATATATTTCGAGTGCTTGGTTAGCAACAGTTTTCAATTGCTAAGTAAAGATGCATCCCTCGTTGACTGCTATTTTGGTTTTCTTATGCACAAATGGGCTTACCCTAATATTTTGCCGATTTCTAACATTTATGGACCTGTAAGAACTATTGAACGGCAAGTTGCAAGGTCGCAAGGAAATTCTCATTCACACCTAGGGTATGGTTTATTCATGTGCACTCGCGCAAATCAATATGTTCATTTACTATTTGTAAATTTCACCTCCAATCGGAGTTGCTTTCTCAGCATACGCTTGAGAGGTATTTAATAGCTCTGCATGCCACCCACTAACATGACACCTCCCATCGAAGACTTGTGTACGAATGGTGCCCACTTTTCGCAACAGACATTTTTATCTTAGTGAACGCAACGGAAGGCGCTAAAATACGCCAAGCAAGCAATGACGCTTTACACGTGCGCAGCGATCAGCAAACTAATTCAGCTATGAAATTGGGTGGTGTCTTCAAAACATGAATGCCTCGCCAGCGCAACCATTCCGCTCAGCTCAAGAAGCGGAAGAGATGGTTCAATGAAAGCCATCGCCCAAAATAAGTACGCGACAACCATTTCGGAAACGGGACCCCACTCAAAACACTCAGTTCAGGAGAAATAGTGACGGCTCTCACGCACAAAATACCGCATGGTGTTGGCCTGCTGTTGCATCTATTGACACACTGGTCCCTACTTAGTAGGGTTCTCGGCACATGCACTTTAAATTTTCTCTCTTAATTCGCTGATCCCAGTTGGCCCGCAATATTTCTCTCTAGTTTTCACCCAGCATGGTGGCTTCGTAGTGGAGGCATCGCGGTACACATCATGGGGTTGTAAAAACATTCTACGGAAGAAGAGGTTCTGTATGTCAGGGAAACGAAAAGGACCAATACACGCGTCTTAAGGCCAAAGTCTCAAAGCTCTGCCAGTAGTGTAAATGTATCTCCTGCAATCGAGTACGCCCTTCTCATAGCCTAGCTCTTCCTTCAGTGCAAGAAAACCCCGATTTCAACCCTTTTCGATTTTAGTAGCTCTTACCGGCAAAGGAGTCTTTGCGGCTACATTCTGCTTACCTTATCTTCCACACTTTGCGCACTCTCCGTGACAAAGACCCGCGTGTTGTCAGTGGAGGAAGCGAATCCAAAGATCCCATACGCACTGTCGGCAAAACGGTTGGATTTGCATACCTAAAGGAAATAAAGGACCATAGCACCACGCTTGCATAACACAAAAGGTAAGTAAAGCTCTTCAGTCTGCGCACAATCTTATGGCCCACATGTACAAGACTACGCGGGCAAATTCTCGGCAATCGTGGACTTTCATCTCTTTCCATCCTTCTAGGCATTGTGCACCATACCAAAAGATTTGGGGAGGTCTAGCGTAAAAAATGACAAATCTACAAAAGCGGAACAAACTTGCAGCCCTAAAACAAACATCCCCAAAACACCTCTAACATCCATGTTACGGCCACTGTAAGATTTACCCGCCGCGGAAATTAAGTGGATAAGGCATTGTACTGCTGAACACAGGGGCGCGGATTATATCCCGGCCACGGTGGCCGCTTTAAAGCTGGAAGCGAAAAGCGAAAAACACCCGTGCGTCGGGATCTTGCCGTACGTTGAAGATCCCCAGGTAGTCAAATTCAACTCGTTGTGCTGCAGTAAGCCGCGCCTTACAGCCCAGGTGTACCTTAGTCATGTTAAGCCCAACAATAAACCAATAAAATAAATCGACCGTAACGCTTATCATTAATATTCCACTCGACAGTGTTTCATCGAAGATACACTGCTTTCTTCAAAGTTTTTCTGTTTCACCCACCCGGGCTAAGAGGCGCACAGTTACGGAGCGCTCGGGATTAACTTTGATAGCCTAGGGATCTTAAACATGCACTTAAATGTCAACACAGGGGAGTTTTTCCGTTTCCCCTAGATCTGAAAAGCAGCCACAGCAACTGGGAAGAAATCATCACCCGTGGATTCAGCACAACTCCTCATTCGCAGAACCACCACGGCAGGACCTGGTGCAGCGTTAGCAACAGTAATAACGCCTGCTTCAACGTGGCTAATTTTTAGCTCCTGCACACGAAGGCAAGCAAGCAAGCTTTCAGTCGTGGTTGAAAACGTATACCGGGCATCCAAGTTTACCGGGAGAAATCTCGGAAATGAAATATAATTTCTCTACTTATTGGAAACTAAGCTCCAGGTGTGTATAAGGTGTTGATGCTCCGATATTTGATGCCTCGATTACGAAGAAAAACCAAGGGCTGAACCATCAGGCAGTAGAAAACTTGGCTTCAGTTTTCGAAGTCATGTCTCCAAAACTTTTCATTACGGGTGTACTATCTTGATCACAGTTGGCATGAACACGGGAGCGCGTGTCATTCTGTACATGGGAGCAGCCTGCCGGCGTTCCGGGTTACTTAGCACTAATGGGCAGTTCGTTTGAAACCAGGCTATGAGTTTATCACACGCATCACGTTACCGAGACGTTCGCTTGTCGTCTGCTCTTTGGTTGTGTAAGCCAAGCAATCCGCTGAGTTGTGAAACCATTGGTAGCGGGCTGCTTTGAACGGCTCGCTCATTCCATTGTAATTAGCAGTCACACAGTTAATGTGCCGCGAAAAATAGTTTTATACCGGTAAAAAGTAGATTTATTTACTGGGAGGAAGGAGAAAACCATCGACCATTTCCTGGACCTTTTTCCCCGAAGAAAACGGTGTTGTGATTCTTTAGCAAAGGCCACGCTTGTGATTAGTATCCCTGCATTTCTTCCAAAAAGCTTGGTGACTAAACGCAACAAAAAGCACAGCAATGGCCCCGCTACTAATTAGAAGTGCGACCTTTGCTAATAAATGAGAACATTTTGTTTTCTTCGGCGGAAATGATCCAGGAAAAGGTCGATGTTTTTCTCCTTGCTTGCAGCAAATAAACTATTTTTTACTGGCACATTCTCTGCATGTCAGTTATATACTATGAAACGAGCGAGCCGTTCAAAGTAGCCCGCTACCAATTTTTTCACAAGTCACCGAATTGCTTACCTTATGCAGCCAAAGAGCAGAGGGCAGACGACAATCGGCATAGCAGACGAGAAGCGAGCGTCTTGGTGACGTGATGCGCACGATAAACACATCGCCTCGTTGCGAGCTGCGCATGCTCGCGAAGTTGCCCGTAACACCGGCAGGCTGCTCCAGCGTTACGGAATGACACGCACTCCCGTGTTCACTCCAACTGTGATTAGTGTTGTACGGATATTTTAACAAGTTCACACATTTTGCAGAATCTTAGCAAAATATGTTGGCGGCTGAGTCCTAAAATTGTTTTCTTTTTTTGTTTTGCTCGTATCTAAATATTCTCCACTTAATATTGCAACAGGCTGATGAGCTCGGCCCTGCGTCCGTAAAACGACACATTGGTCATCGGAATAGCTACAGTTACTGGGTGCAGGCAACCCTGGACAAGCGCGGCGAAAGCGTCGGTACTTTTATTGTGAGACTAGGAATTTCGATAATCAAAAAGTATGTGTACGTGTAGTGGGCATGGTTGGCAAAATAGTCGCAGGCGAAGTTGGGCAGTATCACTGTAAAAGTTTAAATACGGGAATGCAATGCAAGTATTTGAAGATTAGAAAGACAATAGAAAGTGCTCGTTGGGTTTGCAGTCTATTCTAGAAATCGGTAATGGAAATTTTCGAAACTCCCCTATGATTCAACATACTGTTCTGAGAATATTTGGGCTTGCATAGAACGGCATAAGTATTCCAAAAGCAATGAGTCTCGATAATGTTTATTTATACCAATAGCTGATACTAATAGCTGTTCCGCAAGGTTTCTGACAAGGCCTGCTGACAAAGAAGTTTCGGTCTTCATTTTAGCCGTAGGTGCACATATTTGGCGATGTATTTTACACCCCCTTAGAGTGTGCGTTCGAACGAAATAAAGTTCAAAACAGTAAAATTAGAGTTCAAGACTTCATAGTACACGTTGCTCTTCCTGACTACGCATTGTGTGCGCCAAGGTAGAACAAGTTCAAAAGTTCTTATTCTACCTCTGAACGGAGAAGAGCGTCCTTAGATGTGGGAGCATGTCCATTTTGCCCCGTTCCACTTTTGGCCCCAAATCCCTCTCCCTTTATCAAACTTCGCCATGGCGGAGAGTGCGTAGTGAAAGTGGTGCCCTCCGTGTATAAAATCCAATTTATCTTGGCAGCACAGCGACTGTACCAGTGAAGAAGTATTTTCAAATCCTTAAGTTTGTCGGTATTCGCTTAGTGCGTGCTGGCAAAAATGTGGTTTATTGTTCGTTTTTACATGACAACTTTACGAGCATTCAGGATCATATTTATACTGTTATGTGGAGCAGGCTTTTATTAACATGTTTCAAAAGCCATCGCCTACTGCTTAAAGGGACACTGAAGTGAATTTGTCAAGCTCCCGTTTTTGCTTGCACTGCGTAGACTGGCTCAAATTGATTGATTGATTGTAGGGTTTAACGCGCCGACGCAACGCAGGCGATGAGGCGCGCCGTAGTGGAGGGCTCCGGATAAATTTTGACCACCTGGGGATCTTTATCGTGCGCCGAAATCTCGTACACACGGGCGTTTTTGCTTTTCGCCTCCATCAGAAAAGCGGCCGCCGCGGCCGGGAATCGAACCCGCGACCTCGTGCTCAGCAGCGCAACGCCTTAGCCACTGAGCCACCGCGGCGGGTCTGGCTCAAATTAGCACACTTTTCATGGTTTATCCGGTTGACAAATCGGTAATTATTTTACAAAGCGCGAAAGAAGAAAAACTACCATGCGCGGTTTGCGGCGGCCGCACCAACTAAGGCTGTGACGTTGAGAGGAGGGGCGCCGTGATTGGACGATGCCCAAGGTTAGCAATCACACAAGTTTCGGTTTCGGTTTCGGTTCTGTAAAACATAACCAATGGCTTTGTTGGATGGGCATTCTCAATATCTCAGTAATCATCGTACCGCGCTTCTGCCATGTTGTCGGCTGTAAAATGCACAAGATAAGCCTCCCAGGACGGCTTGTAGTCGTAGCATTCACTAGCCGAGACCTACGCAGTGCATGAACGCCCTCCGCGTACCCGCAGACGCCCAAATGTCATGCGCTTTTCCCCCATATTTGGAGCTTGCCTCCCTCGTGCCTGTATCGTAAAAAGCGTGTTCGCACCAGGCCAAGGGTCTGTTCATTCTGGCCTGTGCCCACTGCCTGCAAGCAGTCGGTGCTTATGGCAACAGCACGCCAACGAGAACTCGCTAGCGCGCCAGTGCCAGCCTGCGCGCGTTTTGTGAACTAGTTCGTGTAGCCATGAACGTTGCGGCCCCAAAAAAGGTGAACTCAATATAGAAAACATCGGCGGAAAACAAAAAAGTTAACTTACAAAAAAAAAAGCACGTACCCGGGGGGATTTGAACTCGTGACTCGCAAAACATTTGCGGTGAAGTCCTAGCGCCCCAGACTGCTAGGCCACGGAGCCGGACGCGAATGCCGTGCTAATATAGGGTATATATTGTACAACCGGTTTACACTTTTATTTAGTTTTGGCATTTCAAGCCGCTTAGGTGACTATTTGTTGTACTGCGATCGTGCAGTAAGCATCGCCCGAGTTTCCACAGTAGCTCACGTCTAGCAATTGCATTTCGTAGACGGAAAAGCGTTCGCAGATGCGTAGTCGTGCTGCTGACCGCTGTGCTTGTTCGCCCAGCGCAAAAAAGTGCTTCCCGCGCCCTAGTTTTACGCTGTACGGTAAAAATATCAGTTGATTTTATTTGCTTAGTACCTATATTGACTTCGCTGACTCTTCTCCCGCCTTCAAGAGGCCTTATATTTTCCTACTGGCGTACCAGTCAGCGAAGCGTCGCATGTGCAGCGCTTGTGTGAAGCGACCTTGACTTGGAGCTAGATACAGTGTACAAACAGACCAAGTAAAGAAAGGCACATTCTTCCATTCACAAACGTGTCCTGGCTTCGTTTCAACTAAGCGAACGAATTGCGACCAAGCAATTTTTTTTTAACCTCCTTGATTGCGACGACCCGCCGGCGGCCGGCGGACGAAACGCTGGGCCGACTGACTCTGTCGGCCGGGGAGCCGTGCAGTAGCGCAGCCGTGGCGCAGCCAATTGCCAGCTCATCCCCTCCTGACGTCACACGAAAACGCCACAGAAAATGGGCGAGCGTAAAGAGAGGAGGACAGCGTTTTCGAATTAGTTTTTCTACTAAATAAAATCGCGTAAACGCGCCTAGAGTGGTCGAAACATGGCCTGGGGACTCCGGACTACAATTTGCGCTAGTAATCCCGCAATGTTTACATAGCGCTTCAGTGTCCCTTTAACACCTGAGGCTGTATCAAACTTCAGTCTTTCTTGTCAAGGATGTGCACATGCGTATTCGGTCATGCGGATCTGGCTTTTTTCTAAAGGTGAACGTTAAGTACTGTGTATTCCTTTTGGTGTGAGCATTCTATGTCCTGAAACAAAAAATATTTTGAATCTTTTTGTAACAGCAGAACTGTTTGGGCTTTTAGTTCCGCTGCGGTGGAGCGTTGCCCTAAACCTGAATCCTACCGAGTGCGCGAAAGTGCGCCGCGTGAAGAGCGCCCGGCATCGTCCAGGCTTTCGCTTGAGCTTGCGGTGCGTGAGCTTAAGGCACGTGTGCAGGTCGCAAAAAATACCAACAGAAAATGTCTGCGAGTAAGCCCAGCTAACACGGAATATGCAAAGCAAAAGCTTGGATTAGTATGGTACCTTTAGGTTTCACTTGGTGAACCTTTGATTTACCTGTATTTTTTGTAGTATTCGTCTGAAAACCTGGCTTTGTCTACGGTTGTGGTCCAGCTCCCCGCGTTTTCCATGGCTAAGAGTTGGCTGTTCCTAGATCTAAGCTGCTTGAAACGCAAAGCTGCATGAAATGCTAAAACTAAATAAAAGTGTAAACTGGTTATACATTATATACGCTAGATTTCCAACTCTGGCAGCGCTGGCCAGTGGCCGAGTGTTTTCGAACCCTAGGTGTGTTATTCCGCAAGCCACAAGTTGGAAACCGCGAGGTGCATTCTTTTTTTTTTTTTGGTAGTTGGCTTTTTTGTTTTCGGCCGACTTTTTCTGTACTGAATTCACCATTTTTCCGCTGTGACGCCCACTGCTCCACTAACTAATACGCACAACGCGAACACGCTGACACTGACGTGCTAGCGAGTTCTCGTTGGCGTGTTGTTGCGATAAGCACCGACTTCTTGCGGGCAGTGGGCACAGACCGGAATAAACAGACCCTTGGCCTCGTGCGAACACGCTTTCTACGATACAGCATGAGTGAGGCAAGCTCCAAATATTGTGGGAAAAAGCATGACATTTGAGCGTCTGCGGGGACGTGGAGACCGTTCATCCACTGCGTAGTGCACGGCTAGTGATTGCTACGATTTAAAGCCGTCCTGAGAGGATTATTTAGGCATTTTACAGCGGGTAACTTGGCAGAAGCGTGGTACGACGATTACTGATATATCGAGAATGCCCATCCAACGATACCGTGTAATGTCAAGCATGTTGTTTTACAGAACCGAAACCGAAACTTCTTTGAATGGTAAGCTTGGACATCATCCAATCAAGGTGCATCTCCTCCCGCCATCGGAGAATTTAGTAGGTGTCGCCGCTGCAGACCGCGCATGTTAGATTTTCTTCTTTCGTGCAATATAAAGAAATTACCGACCTATTAAACAGATAAACGATGAAAAGTGTGTTAATTTGAGCCAGTATACGCAGTGCAAGCACAAATGGAAGCTGGACAAATGCACTTCAGCGTCTCTTTAATACCGGAGCTGTTCTGGGGCTGGCCCTGACGGCCGCCTTTGCTGGTATCGTGTCGCAAACTCTCTGGAAAAGGTTTATCCGACGCGCAACAACCTGTTTACTGTATAGAAAAAAATCATGACTACGAAAAGTTCCTGGGCCTTCATAATTTCATGTATAGCGGCTGATCTTGTCACCCCAAAAATGGCTTCCCAGAAATGAATTTGTGTCAGAAGGTGAAGGCTACGTTGAGTAGATTAGTGGAACCTTGGTATTTGTCTGCTTTCTTGTCCACATTGTGTGTTCACAGTGTTGTACGGCGATCTAGGGAGGCAGTATTTTTACTGAAAAAGGCTCCAGCCCTTTTTTTAATCAAAGTATCCCGTCAGAAATCATATGACAACTACCAGCTGATGCTACTCTAATATTATGCTACAAAGCTTTGCTGCTCACTTGTCTTGACAGAGTGGGAGGGTGCTGATTTGTGTTTTCACTAAGCTATACATTTATTTCATTTCGCCAAAGTTTACTACCCCGCCCCCTTAGGGGAAAAGGGCATTGAATTGGACAGAATGAGCTATGGAAGCTGCCTACGCCACGCATGTCGCTTCTATACTAACGCTGTGGTGCCTACGCGCAGGCATGCGCAAACACTTAGTAAAATATATTTAAGCAGATATAGAATGTTTCCAGACATCTCAATAAGCAACGTATGGCTAGAGTATGGATGCCTAACACCGATAAGATTACACGCAAGGGTTTTCACCAAAGGTGGAAGGTATTTTCGCCAACAAAAGTCAGTAAAACAGCTGTCATGTATATACGTGTGTAACCAAGAGATCAATTTGGCCGTGGGCGTCGACCGCAGTTAGTGAGATTTTAAAAGAAAGCGTATATTGCTACGCGTGAGCCATATATTAAATTGCAACAGTAACGGCAACAACAGTTGAAAGGTACTACCATATTTGGGCTGGTAAGACTAGCTGCATCGCATTCTTTATCGGTTATGTCCTTTGATGGCTGCCACGTGAAGTTGTATTTCAGATTGTAAACCAACGCTCCCATTTCCAATGTCACCCCAACTATGGCCAACCCGTTCTCATACTGCGTGGCACTCGTTAGGAGCTCCTTGAAGTCTTCCTGCGCAAGACAAGAAATACGCAAAATAGTTAATCTGAAAGCCACACTATTGGCATGGCAAGAATACCCTCAGGCGAAATGCTGCCAAAATAATTGTTCAGTTCACCCCATGGTAATATTTGCAGCATCAGTGACGCATTTAACACGTAAACAACTGAAAGTACAGATTAAGCAGTGTTCGCTTGCACAAGGAAAGACATAAACAAGCCGTGTTCGTAGCTGCTCCCCTCATTGCACAGTAACGAACGTACAAACGTAGCCTTGGCGCACATATTCGATGGCGATTGCTTTGTTTTTGCGTGCGTAATTGAGTGAGCATGATATGTCGGGTACGTCCGACGTATCTAATAAATACTGCGGGTACGTCTGACGTACGTTTAGACACAGCGTAAAAATTAAATTCAGAAATCTTAGGACCACAAGGCCAACAGGGAAACATAGCGGCTTCTGCTGCACGGTACTACAAGTTTGCGAAACAAGAAACTCAGTGTAGAAAGAATTCGGAAAATCTTCTAAAATAATAAATATCGCTAGATAAAAACTTCTGGGGAGGCATTTGTCCTCCAGTGGACCCAAACTCACTGATGATGGTTATGATGATGATGATGGTAAGAGTAGTCCTGACCCCTTCCTGCGTTCTTTACTCAAAAATGTCAAATTAAAGCATGAATCAAAATCGAGTTCGTTTGATCGCACGTCAATAAAGCTGGGAGGTTGGGCCGTGGACGCAGCTAAAACTTATAAGTTCAGTCAGGTTGGGGGCATGTACCGAAAAAAATACTTTGATTTTTTTGTTACATGTCCCCCGCGGCGTAAATGCAGAGATGTTACAAGCCACGGAGGTGTATTTTAACGATTAGGCAAGCAAGACGCGATGTGTTCTAGAAACGAGCAACGCCGCACAAAGCCTCAAACAGGGACTGCTTCTTTCCATTAGCAGGTGGTCGGCGACAACGCACAGCTATGTCCACTAACCCCTTTGTGAGCTAAGCGCAACATGCACAGCTTACTGGAACACAAACAATCCAAAGAATAAGCGTCACCTGAGCATGAGTGAAAACGTTTTATGGCAGTAAGAACGAAAGGTATTTTATCTTGCTTTCTCGCATAATACGTTTCAGCCGCACTCAGTACGTAAGCTTGTACATTGAATTTCTTTGCGGCCTGCACATTTCCGTCTTGGAGTAGAAAATTTGGACAAAGACTATACCTTCTCTTGATGTCATAGGTGGTAGTCTTTCTTGGGCTACTTAACCCCCAAAATTTTTGTCTGATGGTCTGTATGGATGTCTATTCCTCAATTTAGCTTCTCCATCGAAAGGAAACGTAATTCTGAGACGAGACGTTTATGCAGGCAAAACCATTCGAAAACATTAAATTTGGTAAAACATTTCGGGTTTGTCAACATTGATGAGAGAAGAGAAAATCTAAGGCCTAATTCAGGCAAATGAAGTCGTACTAGGCAGAGTCCTTTTATTGAGAATAGATGTGCACTTGTAGACTCTGTAGGCTCTGTAGACTCTGTAAGCAATATTTTCACCCATAAATACGAAAGGAATTTCCGAAGAGTTTAAACTATCTGGGTGGCACAAACCTTTTAGGTAAAATGGCATTGGTATACACAGGACAAAACGGAGACGAGAGAAACACTTTGTGAGTGTTTGTTCGTCAAAAACACGAAATGAGGGTGCGCCCGAGCCCAGACTTTACCGGGGCATCGAAAGTCCTAAATAAACGAAGGGTTCCAATAGATGGTCCGCTAGGATGGAGCAATAAAAAATTGAATCGACTTGAGCAAACGTCCATCGTGTTTATCGAGGGAAGAGAGAGGCGCGAGTGGAACTGCGTGAGAAGTGAGGGGTGGAGAGAAGAGAGGCACTTACTGGGCAGAGGTGGAAGAAGGCTTTCTCCTTTCGACGACATTTGCAGCTTATTGCGCATATACGCGGGATACTTTATCTAGATTCCTTTTTATTTTTTCATCCTTCCCCTTTTGACTATTTAAGTTTGACCCGATGATAGGAAAGTGGATCTTGTTGTCCACGCTGCCTTTCTGGTGGGAAGAAGCTCTGTAGACTGCAAACGTGTTTTGAAAGTCCAGCAGTTCCACATAAACTGAAAATCAGTGGTTCTCAAACGAGGTTCCGTAAAGCTCTCAACTCTATTCTGCCCCTTCTTTTCCCCTTTTTGTCAAACCTCGCTGGCAATACAAAATATAAAGCCGTTCCGCTCAATGTGAAAGCTTTCTTAAGTGCATAGCAACGATTCCCCATAATGAGTTGTAGCGCCATTGTCTCCTCACTGCTAACAAGCAATGCAATCCAAATTTGCCACCTTCGCAACGCTCGTGCGCCCCCTACCTGAAACAGCGCCAGCCGGAGTTCTGTTCTTTTCGTGCCTTCTTTTCCTCCCGTACCTACCGGCCCTGCACTGCCACTTTTTTTTCGCTTACCATCGCAAAAACTAACCCAATGAGCGTTCCCAACTAAATGAACGCGGGCGCTTCCGGTTAATCACGTATTTTCGGCCTCAAATATACCTACAGTTTTCTTTGCGCTAAACAACGGGGAGATGTATGAAAAGCGCCAGTGGTTCACGAGTTTCCAACGCTTATGACTATATGAAGTGATTAGTTTTTGAAGCCTCTGGGTTGCGCAACGACGTCCGCCGCTACGACGAATGTAAAACAGGAAAAGTCATAAAGTGGTTCTGAAAGAAAGCAACGACTAGAATTAACAGCGGATTTTTAAAACTGATGTCACTGTAGGCGTCAAGCATTTATGATCATCGCTCCTAATATGGAGCGACCACACTCGTCCCAGGTGTAACGATCTCTGAGAACTGCCGTCAATTGCCTAGCACTATACCTTCTGCGCTTTTCACAGCTAGAAGGTGAACGCTAAGGCACTAGAGGGCCACGGCACATGATAGTATGGTCACCAGCAGCGTTAACAAGTGCAAACTATCAGAGTACAATTCAATAAATGCCAAACTTCTTTGAAGAAACTTAATCCACCTTGCAAATTAGACAAAATTCTGGTGAAATGAACCCATAAAAACTTGGCACCTGATTTGCTTGCGTCACCGAAAACGTAGCAAGATGAGGATCCTCCGCAGCCACTCCGGCGTAACTACCCTCAAGCTTTTGTGTACGAGATTTCGGCGCACGTTAAAGAACCCCAGGTGGTCAAAATTAATC
This sequence comes from Haemaphysalis longicornis, assembly GCF_048455015.1. Classification (NCBI taxonomy): domain Eukaryota; kingdom Metazoa; phylum Arthropoda; class Arachnida; order Ixodida; family Ixodidae; genus Haemaphysalis; species Haemaphysalis longicornis. Next base: position 170,109,963 of record NW_027526445.1, read on the forward strand.
CGGAGCCCTCCACTACGGCGCGGCTCATCGCCTGCGTTGCGTCGGCGCGTAAAAAAACCCTACAATCAATCAAGCTTTTGTCTTCCCCCCACTTACGCTTTTGTCGCTCGCCGCTCCTCCGATTGCAAACGAAATAGAGGTTCCTCCAGTTTTCTTTCGTGTTTAGAAAAGGTCACTTGACATCTTTCGGTTTTACTCCCACTCCCGTTTGCGGCTATTTTTGCCCAGCAGTAGTCCCCACTTACAAACATTAAATCGCGTCTCCCTGTAGCTCGCATCTTTTGAACAGTACTTTAAACCCGTGGTTATCTCTTGTTATTTTAAATCTATCCAGCATTCAGTTTACCTAAAATAGTACTTGTATTAAAGGCTACACCCTTATATCTTGCTGTAACTATGCCCTAGGCATCATCTGCAACCAGTAATATTGACCTGAAGGAGTTTCCTATGGCTTTGCATATTTATGTATTTCGTTTTTATTTTTTCGCAAGTCTTTTGGTCATGTGCTTGAATTCATTGAAAAACAGATATAGGAACGCATGGACGGACAGAGAGAAAGACCAAAAGACAGACAGACAGACAAACAAACAGACCACAGTATACGCGTTTATATACCCGAAAATTACTACCGTTTTTAAACAGTCTGCCGGCCCCAATTACAGCACTCCCTTCCAGGTAGGGTTACAAATGCACGCAGAATATCAATGGTTGGGTTACACTAACTCAGCGTCCCATTTATCTAACAAGAATATGAGTGAAAAGTGATCGACTTACAATAGCTGGATACAGGTTACTTAGTTGAGTACGCGTTCCAGTTGGTTGCACCGTACAGTAGCCGAGAGCCGGCAACTCGATGGTCGACGTAATGGCGAACACCGTGTAGAAGGAGGAGTCACTGAAAAAGGTGTGGAAGCACCAATGCCGTTAAACATTTGTCACCGAGACCAACCTCTTCGAGGAAGCCCAGAAATAATTCAACAGCTACGATAGCAACTCTGCGCTTATCCAGTTGACCAATGAAGTTTTGCGTACGTAGCATCTTTCACGCAGCAGCACAACAATGAAACAGTGTCCTTTCACTTATCCTGCGGTTGTTCCGGCCAAGGTGATATCACATACGTCAATAGCGCCACTCAAACCTATATCGCAAGAATTCGTCAGCCGCAACTAAAACCACCCGTTCTTACCTATTTTGGTGTAATAAAAGGAAAGCATTATGCACAAGCTCATATTTCTTGCGATAAACACAACACGGTATGCGAATGACTCCTACGAGTTTCCACAACTTCTCTATCTGGGAGTAGCAGTTACAGAAATGCTGTTGCGATTCTATGCTCCACAGATATCCACAGGAACAACACGACAGACAAGGACTGATGCACGACTCTAATGCAGGTCTTTTGGTGTCTCCCTATACATGCCGCTCCCAACGACGCAACCATGATGACTCCATTACACGGTATAGTGGTTAGCGCAGTTGGCACGTTGTGTGGGGGCGTGTGATAAACGTCATGGTGTGGCCTTGTGAAGCCGGAGCAAGACCGGCGCACCACGTCCAGTTTTCAGTTCGCGAGCGAGAGAAACGAGATTCTTCAGCGTTCTCCCAGATTTCCAAATACAGGTTACTCTATCGTGTTAAAAAACACTGCTACAGTAGCTTATCTTGTTTCTTTACCTGTACCAATGGCTTCATTAGCGTCATGCAATATTGTCTCGCATTAACCATGGCGTAAGAAATAGTGGTCGAAGAATTTTTTGCTTATCTATACTTCGCACTCAGGATCACTGCTATAGGAGAAGTGTTGTGCGCAGCCGTCGTTGACCCCATGCAAGATTTTGAAGCAGCGTAACAAAAAAGTCCTCCATTCCGTATTCCCAACGATGCGCTTCTCACAGAAAAAACGCGCATGCATCAGCACTTCGGCGCACATTTGAAGACATGCGGTCCAAGTATGTCGCGAATACGCTTGGTATGGCGGAAGCAATTTTTCCACTACCCTTTGCGCTCGCTGAAGCGCACGTTGAGACATGATAAAAGGCATGGAATAATTTGAAAACTCACTTTACAACTTTTCTGAAAATGTTCTTGAACATATCCAGCCCATTTCCCTCTTTGAATGCGTACAGGCCCATTCCGATGAAAAGTTTTCTGTCTTCTCCTTGTTTCTGTAATTTTTTGACATCCTGAAAAAAGATTTTCACTTTATTAGCCAAAATCCGTTCTTTACGGGCTAAATTAAAAACTATTGCATTGCTTGGGCGGCCTTCAAAATATAATATTGCTTAATGTAAAAGCTAGATTTGGGAGTCTGATTGCTATTTCTGACACGTTTCATAATACATGTGTATCGGGATTTGTGCTACAACAAACGTTTTCCTCATTTGAACGGAGATTGTGAGCTAGAAATTTAATAAAAATGACCAATGGCGGCTAATTGACGTGAAATGCACTCGGAGCCCATACACGCCGACTTTCTATATTGCGATTGTTCACCGCAACCGTCATGCACTCATAGTCGAAAAATACTAAACACTGAACGGGTCTCTTTAACCGCCATGTTTTAGACAAGCCCGGCTCAGCTGATTTGCTACATGCTGGCCCTCTCCTTCGGGTATAATTGGTTGGCCGGGAAAAATACGAGATCAGAACACGAGGGGATTGCTGCGGAAAACGTTTGTTTATTTGTCCCGCAAAAAGCTTCGACGGGCATCCAGTGACCAAAAATGTCTGCGCAACCAAGACAACTTCCCGTAAACCGATTTTTCTCCCGATTTCCCCTTCTGGCTGTCTCTTGGCCACTGTTCTTTCCTTCTAGTATTGCTGTATCATGTGTTCTGCTTTGTTTGACTATCTTACACTGTGGTAGTAAGTAGTGTGTGCGTGTTATTGCACTGAAAAGATTCCCCATTTCTTTTTTGCAGTATTTTCTTTTAATACTTCTTTACTACCACTTTGTTGTCCATAATTTCCATACCAAATACGTGTGGATAAACAGAATTCTAATGCTGGAGTCTCCAAGGGGCGACAAAATAAAATTTCATGTCAATCCTTTGAAGCGGAAGCTCCGGTTTGACTCCTCGAAACATCTTACCCTGTTTCCTTCCTGCGTACCACCCTTCTGAATTTGGCCCCGTATTCGCTTGTGCAAACACTTGCAAATGTTCGTTTTTCTCGCAAAAAATGTTTTCTTCCCACTGTGTTTGCGTTGTGAAGTCTGCATAGGTTAATTGATCAGCTCTTTCCAATGCAGTAACTTTCCGACTTGCTATTTTTTCTTGATGTTTATAAGAGACTATATGACTACATTTGGCTGATATGCTATGTAATGTCTTTCTACTTCTTGTTTGTCCTTAGTATCCCTTGAAGTTTGCATAAACAAATATAAAAGTTTGAAGCCTTCTCTCTGCCAACCCATATTCAGCGTTCTAATCAATACCGTACGATTTAATGAAGGCCATATTTCTCACCGCCAAGAAACTTTTTGCTTTATCCACCAAGCTTTCAAGGTCGGGGCCCTTGGCAACAATATCGAGAACACCGTAGTTTGCAACGTTCTTGCCCTTCCGTGCATGATCGTCGATATCACTGGCTCGGATCTGGGCCATGTTCACGTCCACGTAGCTGCAGAAACGACCATTTGAATAAGACGTTATGCAATGGTTAGAAACAGAGAATCTATACATTTGAAGATTTCGGCCACTCGGCTGAACTTTTGCTGGTCATGAGGTACCGAACACAGCGAATATCAAGTAAAAAATTTCCCCGCATTTCCCCGAGGGGAAGAATGTGAAAGTGCGAATGCAGGAGTTGAATTTGCGCGGTTCGGTAATGTTCGCTAAAGAGAGATCACACACACACACACAACTACAAAGAAAGAAAGATGCATTTATTCACAGACACCTATTTGTGTTGTCGTTGTACTTGATTGCTAGAGCGGTTCTCAGCTTTGAAATTTCGTGTCAGTACTCCTTTAAGCGGGTGCATTAGCCCTTCTCACGCCCGATTCCTGGCCAATCCCCCACGTGGGTATGTGCCATGCACAGACACATATTTGTGTTGTCGTTGTACTTGATTGCTAGAGCGGATCTCAGCTTTGAAATTTCGTGTCAGTACTCCTTTAAGCGGGTGCATTAGCCCTTCTCACGCCCGATTCTTGGCCAATCGCCCTAAGTGGGTATGTGCTAAAGAAATTAGGAACTCTTCTTGGCCAATCGCCCTAAGTGGGTATGTGGTGCGCATGGATGGACGGCGGTGGACGCGTGATTCAGATTACTTGGCCAATCGCCCTAAGTGGGTGTGCTAAAGAAATTAGGAACTCTTCTTGGCCAATCGCCCTAAGTGGGTATGTGGTGCGGACGGACGGACGGCGGTGGACGCGTGATTCAGGGTCGCTTAAGAAGTGCATTCGCACTTAAAATGTTCAATACCTGCGCACAAGAAGACAAATAGAGTTAAACTTTTTTCCGTTATCCACAGAAATAGATATTTTATGGTTATTAACTTACTCCAATACTAATGATCACCGAATAGTAGAAATATAGACAAGGTCAGAAACAAGAAAATATTGTGACGAGGATGTTCGGCTATGTACTGAGCCCGGCGGTATGTGTCGGGGTCTGTGCTGGAGAGAGGGACTGAGGAGAGTTGAGCAGCTAGAAGAGGAAGTCGACGACGATCGATCTCGACTAGGTTGGTGCGTGAATCCAGACACTCTACTCTGGCTTTTCCCCCTGTAAATACCTTTGCTGAATACAATACCTTCCCCGTAACAATTTGGTGTGATGTGCTGCGTACGACACACGCAGCACGGAGCTCCGCAGCGGACGGCAAGTTCCCCGACCGACGATGGCGCCCGAGGGAGCTACCGCGACTGCATCCCCGTTCATCGTTTTCTCCCAGCAGCGTGACCCGGGCAAGTTCTGCGGCACAGATGATCTTGACCTTGAAGACTGTCTGAAGACGTATGAACGCGTTAGCGCTCATAACAGGTGGGATCCCACCATCATGCTTGTGAACGTGGACAACTCTTCGAGGGGAGCGGCCAGGACTTGGTATCGAACTAATGAAGAGACGGTAACAAGTTGGGACGACTGTATATCCAAGCTGCGCGAGCTCTTCGGGAATCCTGTAGACCGCCAAACTGCCGCGAAGAAGGTACTGGCTTCCCGTGTACAGACCCCTAGCGAGCCTTATGTGGCGCACGTTCTGGACGTGCTATCCTTGTGCCAGAAAGCTGACGACCAAATGGCGGAAGCGGACCAGGTCGCGCATATCCTCAAGGGAATAGCGGACGACGCTTTCAATTTACTCATGTGCAAGGACTGCACAGCCGTGCAATCAGTCATTAAGGAATGCCGCCGGTTTGAGCAGGCGAAAGAATGTCGCCTGACTACAAATTTTACCCGACTTTCGAACACCGCTCCAACGTCGTCGTGCGAGGATCGTTGTCTTTCCGAACATCGACCCCCGGAGACTGACAAGAGCCCAGCTACGACGGGAAGTCTGACCAGGCTTATAAGACGAGAGCTCGAGGCTATGGCCCCCACGAAGCATACCCGTCGGCTCAGTACATAGCCCAACATCCTCGTCACAATATTTTCTCACATCCTAACAAAATCAGGAAGGAAAACTTTCCTTGAGCGGCACTTTCATGCGTGCGGGCAATGAAACGAAATGTGTACCTTGCGTGATCACGTTTAACGTGCCGAATTTGGATTCAATGTATTTATCTGTTTTTAGTGTAGTTTGTAGCGAAACTCTTACCAGGGATTCTTTTACAGCGAAACTACTAGGGATCATTCTCTTGTACGTGTTGCGACAGCTTTGTTCGTCACCAAGATCGTCCCAATCAATCATTGCATACAAACACCAGAAAATTGGCAAATCACAAACACACTCGCCACCTAAATGGAAAAAAGTCATTGCTCGTGGAAAGTAGTTCGCGGCGCATACCAGCTTGTGGCAAATGTGGGGCGAGGCTACATTGATTACAGTCCTTCTGCCTTTTCCCCATATAGGGACATTTTTTGTGAAATTAACCAATGGTAATTGGAGGTGTCGTCCTAAATGGGGAGACAACCAGCTCTGCATTACCAACTAGCCGCCAAAATATGGCCCAATCCGCACATATCAGTCAGGGGGATGGCCAGTGACAGTGATGAATGATGATAAAATGGGCACCTAACAGCTATACAACACCGCGGATTGATCAGTTACGTTTGGCAATTTTATAGCGCAATAGTTGGCTACTAATCGGCGCTTATATGCTTGTCTGTCTGGTCAGGTCTCACAAGTAAACACAAAAATTGTTACGCGAACTCAGGAAGCGAGAAGAGCAGCCACCCATGGAGTTTCATAGAATAATACCTTGGCGGGAAATTGGCGCTAGCAACGCGAACACCGAGACGCCGCTCACTCTTCGATAGTAAATACGGGTAGTTCTCGAAGCGGAGTGGGTAGGATCGAAAGAAGCCTATGGCTGTGCAAATTGTGTTTGTTTACAAAAAACACTTGTTCCCTGATTCTTTGTTTGCAATATAAATGCAAAACAAGAAAGCTGGTGACAAAAACTAGTCTTGTACGAAATTAAACGGCGTGATTAAATAAAAAGCAGGCGCTGAGTCGAGGACGTTGGTAAAGCAGGTTTGCCATTTGACCCAAACTTTTTAAGAAAACTATTTGTAAAAGTCTGCGCGCTTGTAATTTTAAATATGAAGAAAAGTTTTGTTTTCCACTCCTAAAAAAAGACACCGATTACGTTTGAAGAAGGTATTTTTTAATTAGGGACATTGATCAAGCTGCATTTTCATCAGTTACCGGGAATGCTAGTCTACACCCTATAAGCTGGCGTTTGCACGGAAAGAGTGCCTATTCAAAAAACCTTCCTAAGCTTCGAAAATGCATTGATCTGCCGAATGAACAGCGCCGCAACTTCTAATTTGGAAGCAACTACGCCTCATACAGCGCCGTCAATTGTGTTTTCATGCTCGCTGTACCGGCAAGGAATTTTAGCGCAACCGATTCGCAACCCTGGTCATAAACCTTTACCACTCAGGGCGGCGTCATTGCGCGTGCAGCATTCAGTTAACGGAGAAAAGCATTTATCACGCTTCTTCCAGCATAGGCTCTTACGTTCATGCGAGTCCAAAATGAAAACGAAAGTGGCTGCACAATTCAAATCATATTAAATTCCGCAAGTTATCGAGTGCCAATCCATATCCAAAACTACCCATCACGGCAATTACCACGAACGATCGCAGCACCAGATTCCTCTCTGTTTCTGTATGAAACTCTATGCAGCCGCCACCACAGGGGTTTGACACCGATTGTATTGTACTACGTATCGGGCGGCTTATTCGTAGCCCTGGTCTCACTTGAAAAGTTGTGAGTATGTTTTTATTCTACATGTCAGCAGTACGCAGCTTAACCATGCACTTAACCGTCACAAGAAAGGAAAGTGAGCGCATTCAAGGTTCGCAAATTCTGCACACAGGCCGTAGATGCAGTGTACAGTGAGTTGCTCTTGTCGAAATGACGGCCTGTTGGACCATGCATGGCCAATTTTGTTTGTGTACCATACTTTGCCGCAGTGTCGTAGCCAGGAACATTTTAGAAGGGGGGGGGGGGTATACGCCACCTGGTCAAAATACAAAAAAGTACAAGCTCCTGTTGCCAGGCAATGACTCAGTCGTTTCTCTGTTTTAACAAAGCCAGTGCATTAGATGCATCGTTCTGTGTAATATCTACAACAAAAAATGACTAGTGATTACGATACTCCCTAATGGGATATTTGGGTGCTGCTGTTTAGCTGTCACTGCAATATATGTTGAGGCAAAGAATTTACGACTGACATATTTGTATGCTTACAGAAAACTTGTATTTGCATTGGTGGACGGAGCACACGCATTAGTTGCCTCACTCATTGTTCAGCACTCACACTCGGAGTTCTGGCGTCAGCGGTGCTGGGCTTCCGCTCTGGCAGCTCGTTTAGCTGCAGCGGCTGACGAATCGCGCGACCCGTTGCCTCAGTCGCACTTCAGCACTCACTCCTGATAGCTGCAATGCACTGAGGCAGCATTCACTCCTGGGTTCTCTCGACGGCAGCTATGGTGAGCCCCTGCTTCATGGGCGCGAAGTGCGTCTCGGGAAGAGACCACGAACTGCATCTTAAGCGAACGCCTATCATCGTCACTTGCACGTCCCCTTCACGTTTTCGCCAAGCCTCGCGCAGTCGAGCGCCTAGCGTGGGCACAGCATATCGCCCCTTCTCCCTCCTCCCATCCCCGCACACTTTAGAAGAAAGGTTTCACAGCGCCATGATGTGCCAACCTCCCCTCCCAATTCCCCGACATCCTCCTGCTTTGCTTTTTTTAACTCTTCAGGTTTGCCATCGTTCTCTCGATAACGACGACGGCGATGCGGCTTATCCCATACAGGGCCGCCAAAGGTCTGCGCCCTAAAAAAAGACTGTTCACCCCCAGTAACGATTTATCAACAGATTGGCACTGTTCTTATCTAAGGCTTTTCCTTTTATTATATCTTTTTCGGATTGTAAATAGGATGGGCGACAAAATTCTCCGAAAGGGGAGAGGAAGGTGCAACGCTCAGGAAATTGCCGGGGTGTTCTGACACTAAAGCGTACCCCCCTACCCCGCCTACGCCTATGCTTGGCGGTAGACACAAATTAGCTTTGCGCTTAGCCTATTCCTAACAGAGGTTGCTGCTGTAGAGGTTTACCGTTGACTTTTGCTGCTCTTGACGGCCGTTACTTTGAAGGCAACTGATTGTCGCTTTGTATAATGGCATGTGGGCTAATATCTGCACATTTAAAAGAAAGCTGCAAAGGATCGTCCTTCATCTTGTAAACCAAAGAAGTTTCGGTTCAGAATTACGACCCATCAGCTACAGCACTCGGAGCCCCATAAGCACTAAATTGTCGAATAAGCCTCAAACACTAGACGCTTGTTTGCTCGCGATGTTTCTGAATGAGCATCTTCTCCTTGCTTTGATTGTTATTGTGCGGTGCTCCGTACGCACCGGCCTGCAGGTATCCCCAAAAACTCGGGGAGGGATAAACATCGACCATACTGAAGCATATTTCGTTAGCAAGTTTCTTGCATGAAAGTCTTGTGCTCGCATTACATCGACCATGCTGAAGTCGATTTCGCTAGCATGTTTCTTGCATGAAGATCTTCTGCTCGCATTGGCTGTTAGTGCACTTAACCACCGCGCAATGACGCCCTAACGAAGACCTTCGGCAAATCACTAATTGGAACCAAGGCACGCCGACTTGCATGGTACGTGTAAAAAAGTGCCTAAACAATCTGAGTACAGCAGTGGACAGCTGAAACCACGGCAAAATATGGCCCTTAAGGCCCTGATTTGGACGCGAACAACGCACGGCAAGTTGCATTTGTGACCGGTTTTGTAGCGTGTGCAAACCTGGCGTACACTTGGTTATGGCTCACCTTGAGCGCACTCCCTAGGGCACTGTTTAGCCGTGAGGGGCTGACACGTCCAGCATAAACGTACTCATGATTTTTCAAATCATATTAGGTGTACGAATAAGCCGTAGGATACCCAGCCAAACGCCACTTGCGCAATAAAGCTAGGGTGGCGGATGCTGTTCCTGCAGTTGCTCCCGCAATAGCCGGCATGTTGGCGCACCGATCACCGGAAAACGGCCGTGCCCTCATAGGGCTGCAAGAATTTTCGTAAATACGTGTTGGCCAAATTTGGCACTATGGCCGGATGCTCAGTGCACGCCAGAAATCGTTCGTTTGTTTTCGCGTGGTCAATCATATGCACACTTTTTTTTTGGAAATATCTCATTTAAAACATCCGCAGGATACCTGAAAACTCGCACTAGTCCCCCTCCTTCTGTCCCCGACTTGGTACGCTTTTGACCATGTCGAAGTGTTTTCACCAACTATATATCTCAAATCTCTGCGCTGAAAATAAAAGTTGGAAGACCGTTGGAAGTTCCAAGAATAACATATTACTTAGCACCGGAACATGCCATGGTTGATCGTAGTACGTCCTCCAACTTTCTTTGAATGTCCATCCCACCACGCCCCACGAATGTTTGGTGAACGCCGTTGATTCAATAAGACATACAGACGCATTTACAACAACCAGCGTACAACAACTCATACATGCCAACCACAAGCTGAAGAATTGGCTGTCCCACCAGTTCAGCGTTTGTAGCAAGTCCTACTGCCAAGCAGTATACCTCTAACCAGCCAAGGAAATATTAGTGTCCACGTCAGCAGAAAACTCCCACGCTACTACTCGCAACTGGCTACACCCGCCTACACGGAGCACTGGAACCGCCGGTCCTCTTGCCGACAAAGCTACGTCCACAGGTGGACACGGGAAGAGAGACGGTTGTTTGTATTCAGCGTTTTGGAAGGAGGAGGGCGTTTTCGAATGCGACACATGGCACATGAGTGAGCGGGAAGCACTGAGATAGATGACGTCTCAGCAGCGCGTGCCGCCCTACTCCTCACCCTTCCAAAGACGCTCCTATCCGCTTTCTTTCACCCGGTGCTGCTGCGTTCGGGACGGTGCCCCGGAGAACCCCAGGTAACAACTGACAGAGTCTCTGGTTTCACTCTTTGTAGACCTACGTATGGGCATTCCAGCCTCATTGCATGGGTAATAGTTGTGCGTGTCGTTCGCCGCTTCGCAGTGAAACTACCCTCAGCATAGATTGGTGCCAATTTTTGCCATTGCTTTGTTGACCCTATTCGACGCTTGTGAATAAGGGACGGACATTTTGCATTAGACCTAATGTGTTCAAAATCACAGAAGCGTAAAATTCGCCATTAAAGGAGCCATGAAGAAAAAAAAACAAAAGTTTGGTGCGCGAATTGCGCGAACCATGCTTGGTTTAGCTGCACAGGACCACGGCTTTGGGGTATTTTCAGACGACACTGGCAGATTGATGCAAGCAACGGTGTCTTACATGACCATATTTGTCGAAACAGCACTCTGTTTTACGAAACGAATATTTTCTCCCTGAAAAAAATCAAGCCAGGTTCAAATACGGTCAAAAACAAACCGGAGGCAGAAAACGGCTTCCCACGGTATGGTGGCCCCAATTCGGTTGAATAATAGCAGAGTCCTTCAATGTTTACTGGTCACAAAACTGCTCCGTACCTCAATGGGAGAGCATCATATGCTGCGTTTGGCCGCCGCGCGGTGGCGCCACCCTCTCATTGAGGTCACTCCTCGGGCGGCGTTGCGCTGGCTCGAACAGTGGAGCCGCGACGAGTTGTGTTTGTTTTGTGCAGGAAAAAATGTAACGTGCATATCGCGCTCTTGTCGAACATGTGTTGCGTGCCGGGATGTCGTTCCTTGTACAACGATACCACAGAAAATGTTTCCTTGTTCTGTTGACGGAGCGACGGGCAGCTGCGTGAGAAACGGAGGCGCGCCATATCCAAGGCAAGCAACGGGAGGCTTCAGCTTCGACTATAAGTGTGTGAGTCTGTGGAAATGCACTGTGTATGAGAATGGAAAGAGCAATGTAACCTCTTGAGAGCAACCTGGACCTAATATTTTACAAGGCTAACTTAAAGCCGTATTTTTGTCATATCAGTCAGGTTGTAGCGGTGCTTCATTACCTGTTTGCAAACTTGTATTACCATGCGCTCAGACTCGCGTGCAAAAAAGCTTTGGGAAGTGCTTGTGCTTTTACTTTTCATATTTCCCCGAATTATCCCTTAGGGTTCATTTTGTTTGTTTTGTAACCACGCGAGGCCAATTCCGGTTTCTCATTTGGCGTTTCAACCGGAGCGCCCGTTTGCTCTTTTTGTCGTACGTCCCGTCGGGCAACATTGTTTGATATTCAGGAAGGGGTGCCACCTTGTCGCTTACTTGATTTTTTGTTTCTTCGACAATGTTCTCGATCCTATTTCCATGGATCTGAAATTAATTACGTTCCGAGAGTAATGCATGCTTAGCAAACGCCGCGCAACTCGCTTTATCGACGTTCATCTGTGCACGTCACACTGCGGACTGCTTCTTTGACGTTTGTGTTTCATTCTAGTCTTTTGTAGTGCAGGAGCTCGCTAGCTCGCTGCGTTCAGAAAAGCACTGCGTCGTTCTTGGCTAAGTGGCAATATTCTGTTTCCTCCGTGTGCTGCACATCGCAACGCAAAAAAGTAAAATTTTGTACGCTGGACGACCTTCTTTTGTCTCTCTTCGTAACATTGAAATTTTTTCTTGCGTGTGATAAAATCAGTTTTATTGTTCTTTTTTCGCTTCCTGTTTTTGCAAAGATTGCAAAGCGTGGAAGCAGAAAGACACATGGTGCAACATATATCTCTTCGTGTTTTGATCCTTCGCTTTTCTGCAGCGTTTTTAGATGTTCTCAAGTATGTACCCACTTATCGAAACGACAGTACTATTGGGCTATCTGTTATCGTTCTGTGCATTCCAGAGTTATCAACGAATTCATTAAGGGAAGTCTGAACGACGCGTACTTGGTTTCTTTCAGTTTTTTATTGTATTATCGATAGACCCGCAGCAGTCCGTGACTACACAGCTACCGTATGTGTGGTATTTACAACTTTGCTTTAAGAAAAGAAGAAATATAGATTTAAAAATCCGTAAACAAGACTACGCAGCGCTTGTGCCAGAGCACACAGAAGCCGTTGCCGTTCACGGACGAAGTCTACGGTAATTTACTTCGAAAAATCAAACCCCGTTGAAGGCAAGTGATATACACAATGACTGGACTATTCATCGCTAACTACTACGCAAAAAAAAACACACTTAATCAGCGCGCAGACACCAAAAGCAGCGAGCGTTTGCACGCCAAGAGCTGGCCAATACGCCGCACGCGCGGCGGCTGGATGCCCATCGTGCGGCGGTGGCGCCTGTAGTGGCACGCGCGGTCCCTATATGAAACGAGCGCCGAAATTTCGTGAACAGTAAAGCATTGAAGGACTCTGCTAATAGTAACAAGGCTTTCCAATCGGCTGCAGAGCGTTCGGTTCCTGTGATGTCATTGCAGACCACGAAAACACACGATTTAGCGGGAAAATCAGCATTTTCACGTAAATTGGTAAAGTGCTCAGTAGATAAAACAGTGTTTCCACCCGGACAAGCGTTGGGGACAAGCGTTGGGGGGGAGGGGGGGGGGCACGAAATCTTTTGAATAAAACAAACTTGCATTTTCTCATCAGGGCTCCTTTAAGTTCTCTTCTGTGGTGGCTTCACTGCTAAAATGGACCCACCAATCAAAAACGGCAGTCAGCCTGATAACAGACTGAAAATGGCATTAGGATTTTTTAGTATGTCAAAATGATTAGTCTACTGCATTAGTATGAGTAGTGCGAGGGCAATGTCAATTAATGCGCTAAATTTCATGAACATTCAACGCAACCCCGTTTCTTTCAAACAAAAAGCACATGATCACAAACTCAGAATGCGTAAATCGAGGCGGTACCCTGACATTGGGAATTTAATCACTGGGCGAAAGGGCCACTTTCACTAAAAAGCCACGTTTCCGCAAAAAGGATATGGTTTTCTAGGACGAAACCGCCGATTTCGGGGTTGAGTTCGGCTACAAATCAACGTTACGGCCCCTCTGCGTGTAAAAACTTTCTATATTTTTCGCAGAAAAAAAAAATAAAATTAACCGGCCAGTACGCTCAACACATTTGCCGAGAGTTGTGAAAGAAGTGTTTTTTTTTTTTAAGATGACTGGAATACTACATCAAATTCCTACCCATCCTAGAAATCCTGATGAATTTGAGATCAGGTGAATCATAAGTCTCAAAGAAGGTACTGACTACAGTTACGGGGCCCCGTCACTTTAAAATCTGCACTACAGTGACGGGACCCCCTAAAGTTCTGTCCAGAGGAAACACAACTCGCGTAGAGAGCAGTCTCTCTTGATTTTTACTCAACCGGCCGAACCGCTACCGCTCGGTTTTGATTTTGTTATATTGAGGAAGCACCGTCACTGTAGTGCAGATTTAAAAGCGACGGGCCCCGTCACTGTAGTCAGTACCCTTAAAGAAATGTTAAAGCCCCCCTCCCTCCCCCCCTCCCCGCCCCCCTTCGCGAAATCACCAAGTGCCACATTCGTCTATATATCGAGCTGGATAACTGTGATAACAGAAAAATTAAAGCCAATCCCAAATAAAGCTGCTACCCAATGTAAATCAAATTTCCAGCCTTCCAAGCACTCGCGCACCACTGCCTGAAACTGCGCCAGCGGAAGTTCTGTTCTTTTTGTGCTAGCTTTTCATTCCACCCGTCCGGCGTTGCACAGCCACTTTTTTTCGCTTAGTATCGTAAAAACCAACCAAACGAGCGTTCATAACTAAATTGACGCGGGTGCTGCGGGTTCTTACTTAAATTTTGCCTCAAATGCACCTGCAGTTTTCTTCGCGCTGAGCAACAAGCAGATGTATGGCCAGCCACAGCAGTTGAAGAGTTTCGAACTCTTATGACTACATAAGCCGCTTGGATTTCGAAGCCTGTGGGTTACGCCGCGACGACAGCGGCTACGACAGAAAGCCTCTACGTGGGTCCAACAAGCAAGCTACGACGACATGGCGCGGGCTTAAGATTCTGTTCACTTAATACGGACTGCCTGCTCACGCACTGTCCGGCGCGGCCATTTTCACCCCTTCCGCGATTTCCATTGTCAGGATGGAGCGGTGGCGGCACAGAGTATTCGTCTGCGAATTTTGAAAGCGGCGAAAATAGCCCTTGACACTAGGAGAATGGGTTAGCAGGCAGTCTGTGTTAATGTCACCGTTAGAGCTAGATGTCTTGGCGTAGGCGGCGTTTGACAATTTTGGTTATTACACGGAAGCGTGTTCCTACTGATGTCGTGTGTATTTGGAAAACGCGTTGAAGGAAAGCCAATTTCCTCTCATGATGATGATGTGTGATCAGGGGTGAGGAGAAATGAAGAAACGCTTCGCGTGGTCGAACTCAAACCTGTGTCCCTCGCGTTATGAAGCCTACATCTTTCCTATTGCTCCATTTTGACATCATCGAAGCTCAGTCGAAACTCAGACAACGACCAAATATTCCGTCACGACGAAGCCTCACCTCCAACCATCCTCGTTTTTATGCGGAGGGGTAAACGATTCCATCTTTGTTTCGTAGTTTGCCTGTCTCTACCTTGTCTCCCTTGCTTTTATGTATCGAATGTGCATATCTAGATGCAGATTCACCAAGAAGAACTTCGTGAAAACCATGTCTCAACACGGCCTAACCATTCTCCTCTAAACATGCTCTCAACAACACCCTCGTTGTCTCCAAATGTAAATGAGATGAAGGCCAACTCACGTGATGTCAAAAGCCATTCCACCCTGAGTCAAAAAATAGCTTTGCATTCGTTTTTTGTATAAGTCCCAGCTCCAGTCGTCACTCACTCCGCGTACCGCGCCACCTTGGTCTATGAAGAGCTTGTAGTAGAACAGGTAGTGGCAGAGCCCATCCTCTGGGTACGAGAACGACTGGGTGGTGTAGGCTCCAATGGTACACACGAGCTCTTTGACTGTAAGCAAATACAAAAATTGTTCGGTATTTCTGACCATGTCCCACAGTTCGCCTCATTAATAACATAATGAAAATGCGCAAGTTTCTTTTTTCTCACTTTGTCCCAGTCTATGTTTTAATGGGAATTTATTTAGAAGCTATCCCGGGTGAACATCATTCTTGAACGGAATCAAGAACGGAATGTTCTCCGCTGTGGCTGTGGGGCGAAATAATCATATCTAGCAATATTACACAAAAAGATGCGGCATGTACTATAGCGTACGACACTGTGTACTCTTTAAATACTGCAATACCACACCTATTACATTGGACATCACTTGAACTCCTGGACCCGCAGCAATGTTTGGCAATGAAAGGTCCGCTCCCTACCCCGCCAATAAGCACCCGTAAGCAAGACTTCTCATATTAAAGGTTTTTCCTAACTCCCCCGGATTGTCCTGTTCTACTTCGACTCAACCAGAGACCGTACCCCTCTTCACACTCCACTCGAAGCAGGCGAGAGCAATCACTAGTGAGGCAAGATTTAGACAAGCTGTTTTCTACCACAAGTTAGGACTCGTAGAGTAATTAGGAATCGTGGAGGAATAGAGTAGAGTCCCCTGTCTACAATCATTGCAGGCGTTTCCCGGACGACCCTCACGTGCTCTGATGCTGTCCTAAGATCGGAAACACCATTCCTGACGCCCGAGCCGCCCTTGCCGCACACTGCTCAAACTGGCTGTCAGGTCCCGAGCGATTACCCTGTTGTACCGGTTCACGCGTTGCTCACATGCGGCGCACTACACTACAGGAGACAAAATCTCTACTGTAATTTCCGACCCTTACCCGCTGCGCTGGCTCAGGGGCTAATGCGTCGCGCATCGGAGCGCGAGGTCGCGGGTTAGATTCCCGGCCGCGGCGGCCGTTCATTTGATAAAGGCGGAAAGCAAAAACGCCCGTGTGTGCAAGATTTCGGCGCACGTTAAAGATCCCCAGGAGGTCAAAATTATTCCGGAGCGTTCCACTATGGCGTGCCTCATCACCTATGTTGCGTCGGTGCGTTAAACCCTACGATCAACCAAATCAACTATAATTTCCAATAACATTATTGCTGAGATAAAGTTCATTCTCTCCCCTTCTCCCTTAAAAAAACACTGTAACTTTTGAACCCTTGCAGAAATGAAAGCGTTCTAAACCAGAACTTGTAGCCATACCTGTGGCGAGGGTATACGCTGTAGTTAGGGCAAGCAGGAAAGCACGGGCAAACATCGAAGAGTCTTTTGGGTTTGTATTATCTACAACTACCGCTACCCTAAACATAGTCCACCAGATACTCTCGCCACTCACATGTATACAGCAGGAGGCAGTGGATGTATTATCACCGTTGAAATGTAAGTTGCACTCGATATTGCTGCAGGAATAGACATGACATTGTAATGCGGAATTAAGCTGGTCCCCTCAAGAAAAACTCGCTTGCTATCGCGTGAACTGTCCGGATATTGTGGTGTCCAGTGCTTGTAAGACTGTGCTACTGTCATTTATTTCTAGAGCTGACCGCAACAATATTACCACACTGGTTAGTGATTAGAAATATAGGCTTACTGGGTGTTCTTGTGGGGGTCATTGTTGAGATGCTCGTCGCTGGAGTCGGAATCACGACTGCGGAATAAAAATTTATCATCACCTTTTGTAAAACGATGAATAAAGCCCTATCTTAATTGCACTGCTGCTCTGCACCCCGATATCATTCTTCGCTTGGTATTTTCATGTATTCTTTAGGGCTATCGGTTTACTCCTATGTCTTATTCCGTTTCTCGTTAGCGATGTTCTTATTTGGACGGTCCGCCAGTGTGAGCTCCTTGCAGTATATTCCCACTAAAGTCTACTAAAGTCTACTAAAGCCACACTAACTGTTTTATTTTCTGGCTACTAAAATTCGTTAAAGGGGCACCCAAATACGCTTATTTCAACTGATATTTGTATTTCATCTCACTGAAAATACGCGCAAAAGAACTTGAGAAAACTCCTTCACCTTAAGGCAAATGTTTTTTCGTAACCCTGTAAAAATGACGCCAATAAAGCAAATTAGCCTATGAATGATGTAGATCTTTAGGCAAGCCGATAGCATGTAGCTAAGCATTTTGGGTGCTTTGAAGTGTGAGAGAAGATCTTCGAGGTAGCCCTCCCTCAATCCTGATATGGGCCTTTGGGCGTGTTCTGGAATCCCACGCAAGGGCAGTTCGGTTTTTCGGCTTTTGTTTCTTTTAGTTCAGTTGGCCGTACATTTGGGCACGTCTAAGCTGCAGAGTAAGAAGAGGCAGACGGAAAGCTATGACTCCAACCCAACTCCCCCTTGGCCACAAGGGGGAGAGCACTGCACTACGGGAATGCGCCCATTGGATGAGTTTGCTGGTTGAACCACGCGACAACTTACAGCGGCGATACAGCGGTATTTCCAATGCTTTGGAGGCCGGTAGCGTCATTATAGAAACCATAAAATGACAATCATTGTGGTACATGTCTTCCTTGCAATTTCCCATCACCGGAAAACACAAAAAAGCGAATACTGCGCCATAGACAAGGACAGATGCTGCCGAGATATAGGTGTTTCGGCAGTTAGCGGCTGAGAAAAAGTTGACGTCAACGAAAACTGATTTAATGAAGCGATGTGGTTCTCGTGCCTTACCTTGTCTCGCGTTTTCTTCGTAATATCCCGTCTTCCGTAAAAAGCTATTAGTTCGAGCGCATCATTCGAGGTTCCCAAATCACACAGCAACAGTAACTAAGCATTTGTAACACCTGATATCGCAAGGACGTGCATATAACAGCTTCCAAATCTCCCCGCATCATCACATTAGAGCAAAGCGGAGCAATGTATGCGGGCTTTTCATCATCGTCATAATTAACAGCAACGTACTCATGTCCACTGCAGGGCGAAGGCTTACCCCACTGACTTGGAACAACTCCTGTCCTGCACTGCTCGACTCCATTGTTGGCCCCCGAATTTCCCTATTTCATATCTACATGGTGTTTTTTGCCTTCCACTTCTTCGAGACCCATCTCTTGGTGTGCTCTCTTTTACCCTAATTCTGCACCGGTTTTCGGTTAGTCTCACTACATGGGCAGCCACAGTGCATTCCTTTTTCTTAAATTAAACATATCATCTATTCGAGCCTGTTCGCTTATCCAGTAGGCTCGTTTCCGGTCCCTGAGTCTGACTCCTATGGTTATTCCCTCCATGGCCCGTTGAGCCATCCTATGTATACTTTCCATTTGTTTCGTAAGGCGCACAGTTTCACCGACGTAGGCACTGGTTGCATGTTTTTCTTTTGATTGATAGAGCTCGTTTACTTTTCATTATTTAGGACTATTTGCCGAGTGGTCCTCAACTTATACCTATTCTGAGCAGGATTTCTCTCTCGCGCTTGGTGTGAGCATTAACAATTGAGCCGAGGTAATATTTTTTCACGCATTAGAGCATTTCGTTTCATTAGCTGAATAGGGCGTTTGGGCACGCTTATTCCTCATTACAGAAATTTATTCATGTTTATTTTGGCTGTGCTTTCTCATTATAGTTTCTGAAGCAGTTATTGCAGGTTTTACGCAGTCGTACGCTTGGCGCTTTCCTCCCTTGACTTGTGTCTAGACCGATTGCTTCTAAAGATAACTCAAAAACATTCTTGCAACGATGACTGCCACCAAGAGCGACAATGCTGACTTCAAATGCGTGAACCCTTGCAGAAATGAAAGCGTTCTAAACCAGAACTTGTAGCCATACCTGTGGCGAGGGTATACGCTGTAGTTAGGGCAAGCAGGAAAGCACGGGCAAACATCGAAGAGTCTTTTGGGTTTGTATTATCTACAACTACCGCTACCCTAAACATAGTCCACCAGATACTCTCGCCACTCACATGTATACAGCAGGAGGCAGTGGATGTATTATCACCGTTGAAATGTAAGTTGCACTCGATATTGCTGCAGGAATAGACATGACATTGTAATGCGGAATTAAGCTGGTCCCCTCAAGAAAAACTTGCTTGCTATCGCGTGAACTGTCCGGATATTGTGGTGTCCAGTGCTTGTAAGACTGTGCTACTGTCATTTATTTCTAGAGCTGACCGCAACAATATTACCACACTGGTTAGTGATTAGAAATATAGGCTTACTGGGTGTTCTTGTGGGGGTCATTGTTGAGATGCTCGTCGCTGGAGTCGGAATCACGACTGCGGAATAAAAATTTATCATCACCTTTTGTAAAACGATGAATAAAGCCCTATCTTAATTGCACTGCTGCTCTGCACCCCGATATCATTCTTCGCTTGGTATTTTCATGTATTCTTTAGGGCTATCGGTTTACTCCTATGTCTTATTCCGTTTCTCGTTAGCGATGTTCTTATTTGGACGGTCCGCCAGTGTGAGCTCCTTGCAGTATATTCCCACTAAAGTCTACTAAAGTCTACTAAAGCCACACTAACTGTTTTATTTTCTGGCTACTAAAATTCGTTAAAGGGGCACCCAAATACGCTTATTTCAACTGATATTTGTATTTCATCTCACTGAAAATACGCGCAAAAGAACTTGAGAAAACTCCTTCACCTTAAGGCAAATGTTTTTTCGTAACCCTGTAAAAATGACGCCAATAAAGCAAATTAGCCTATGAATGATGTAGATCTTTAGGCAAGCCGATAGCATGTAGCTAAGCATTTTGGGTGCTTTGAAGTGTGAGAGAAGATCTTCGAGGTAGCCCTCCCTCAATCCTGATATGGGCCTTTGGGCGTGTTCTGGAATCCCACGCAAGGGCAGTTCGGTTTTTCGGCTTTTGTTTCTTTTAGTTCAGTTGGCCGTACATTTGGGCACGTCTAAGCTGCAGAGTAAGAAGAGGCAGACGGAAAGCTATGACTCCAACCCAACTCCCCCTTGGCCACAAGGGGGAGAGCACTGCACTACGGGAATGCGCCCATTGGATGAGTTTGCTGGTTGAACCACGCGACAACTTACAGCGGCGATACAGCGGTATTTCCAATGCTTTGGAGGCCGGTAGCGTCATTATAGAAACCATAAAATGACAATCATTGTGGTACATGTCTTCCTTGCAATTTCCCATCACCGGAAAACACAAAAAAGCGAATACTGCGCCATAGACAAGGACAGATGCTGCCGAGATATAGGTGTTTCGGCAGTTAGCGGCTGAGAAAAAGTTGACGTCAACGAAAACTGATTTAATGAAGCGATGTGGTTCTCGTGCCTTACCTTGTCTCGCGTTTTCTTCGTAATATCCCGTCTTCCGTAAAAAGCTATTAGTTCGAGCGCATCATTCGAGGTTCCCAAATCACACAGCAACAGTAACTAAGCATTTGTAACACCTGATATCGCAAGGACGTGCATATAACAGCTTCCAAATCTCCCCGCATCATCACATTAGAGCAAAGCGGAGCAATGTATGCGGGCTTTTCATCATCGTCATAATTAACAGCAACGTACTCATGTCCACTGCAGGGCGAAGGCTTACCCCACTGACTTGGAACAACTCTTGTCCTGCACTGCTCGACTCCATTGTTGGCCCCCGAATTTCCCTATTTCATATCTACATGGTGTTTTTTGCCTTCCACTTCTTCGAGACCCATCTCTTGGTGTGCTCTCTTTTACCCTAATTCTGCACCGGTTTTCGGTTAGTCTCACTACATGG
The DNA here is from genome assembly GCF_048455015.1 of Haemaphysalis longicornis. Classification (NCBI taxonomy): domain Eukaryota; kingdom Metazoa; phylum Arthropoda; class Arachnida; order Ixodida; family Ixodidae; genus Haemaphysalis; species Haemaphysalis longicornis. Next base: position 170,131,160 of record NW_027526445.1, read on the forward strand.
GCAGCCACAGTGCATTCCTTTTTCTTAAATTAAACATATCATCTATTCGAGCCTGTTCGCTTATCCAGTAGGCTCGTTTCCGGTCCCTGAGTCTGACTCCTATGGTTATTCCCTCCATGGCCCGTTGAGCCATCCTATGTATACTTTCCATTTGTTTCGTAAGGCGCACAGTTTCACCGACGTAGGCACTGGTTGCATGTTTTTCTTTTGATTGATAGAGCTCGTTTACTTTTCATTATTTAGGACTATTTGCCGAGTGGTCCTCAACTTATACCTATTCTGAGCAGGATTTCTCTCTCGCGCTTGGTGTGAGCATTAACAATTGAGCCGAGGTAATATTTTTTCACGCATTAGAGCATTTCGTTTCATTAGCTGAATAGGGCGTTTGGGCACGCTTATTCCTCATTACAGAAATTTATTCATGTTTATTTTGGCTGTGCTTTCTCATTATAGTTTCTGAAGCAGTTATTGCAGGTTTTACGCAGTCGTACGCTTGGCGCTTTCCTCCCTTGACTTGTGTCTAGACCGATTGCTTCTAAAGATAACTCAAAAACATTCTTGCAACGATGACTGCCACCAAGAGCGACAATGCTGACTTCAAATGCGTGAACCCTTGCAGAAATGAAAGCGTTCTAAACCAGAACTTGTAGCCATACCTGTGGCGAGGGTATACGCTGTAGTTAGGGCAAGCAGGAAAGCACGGGCAAACATCGAAGAGTCTTTTGGGTTTGTATTATCTACAACTACCGCTACCCTAAACATAGTCCACCAGATACTCTCGCCACTCACATGTATACAGCAGGAGGCAGTGGATGTATTATCACCGTTGAAATGTAAGTTGCACTCGATATTGCTGCAGGAATAGACATGACATTGTAATGCGGAATTAAGCTGGTCCCCTCAAGAAAAACTTGCTTGCTATCGCGTGAACTGTCCGGATATTGTGGTGTCCAGTGCTTGTAAGACTGTGCTACTGTCATTTATTTCTAGAGCTGACCGCAACAATATTACCACACTGGTTAGTGATTAGAAATATAGGCTTACTGGGTGTTCTTGTGGGGGTCATTGTTGAGATGCTCGTCGCTGGAGTCGGAATCACGACTGCGGAATAAAAATTTATCATCACCTTTTGTAAAACGATGAATAAAGCCCTATCTTAATTGCACTGCTGCTCTGCACCCCGATATCATTCTTCGCTTGGTATTTTCATGTATTCTTTAGGGCTATCGGTTTACTCCTATGTCTTATTCCGTTTCTCGTTAGCGATGTTCTTATTTGGACGGTCCGCCAGTGTGAGCTCCTTGCAGTATATTCCCACTAAAGTCTACTAAAGTCTACTAAAGCCACACTAACTGTTTTATTTTCTGGCTACTAAAATTCGTTAAAGGGGCACCCAAATACGCTTATTTCAACTGATATTTGTATTTCATCTCACTGAAAATACGCGCAAAAGAACTTGAGAAAACTCCTTCACCTTAAGGCAAATGTTTTTTCGTAACCCTGTAAAAATGACGCCAATAAAGCAAATTAGCCTATGAATGATGTAGATCTTTAGGCAAGCCGATAGCATGTAGCTAAGCATTTTGGGTGCTTTGAAGTGTGAGAGAAGATCTTCGAGGTAGCCCTCCCTCAATCCTGATATGGGCCTTTGGGCGTGTTCTGGAATCCCACGCAAGGGCAGTTCGGTTTTTCGGCTTTTGTTTCTTTTAGTTCAGTTGGCCGTACATTTGGGCACGTCTAAGCTGCAGAGTAAGAAGAGGCAGACGGAAAGCTATGACTCCAACCCAACTCCCCCTTGGCCACAAGGGGGAGAGCACTGCACTACGGGAATGCGCCCATTGGATGAGTTTGCTGGTTGAACCACGCGACAACTTACAGCGGCGATACAGCGGTATTTCCAATGCTTTGGAGGCCGGTAGCGTCATTATAGAAACCATAAAATGACAATCATTGTGGTACATGTCTTCCTTGCAATTTCCCATCACCGGAAAACACAAAAAAGCGAATACTGCGCCATAGACAAGGACAGATGCTGCCGAGATATAGGTGTTTCGGCAGTTAGCGGCTGAGAAAAAGTTGACGTCAACGAAAACTGATTTAATGAAGCGATGTGGTTCTCGTGCCTTACCTTGTCTCGCGTTTTCTTCGTAATATCCCGTCTTCCGTAAAAAGCTATTAGTTCGAGCGCATCATTCGAGGTTCCCAAATCACACAGCAACAGTAACTAAGCATTTGTAACACCTGATATCGCAAGGACGTGCATATAACAGCTTCCAAATCTCCCCGCATCATCACATTAGAGCAAAGCGGAGCAATGTATGCGGGCTTTTCATCATCGTCATAATTAACAGCAACGTACTCATGTCCACTGCAGGGCGAAGGCTTACCCCACTGACTTGGAACAACTCCTGTCCTGCACTGCTCGACTCCATTGTTGGCCCCCGAATTTCCCTATTTCATATCTACATGGTGTTTTTTGCCTTCCACTTCTTCGAGACCCATCTCTTGGTGTGCTCTCTTTTACCCTAATTCTGCACCGGTTTTCGGTTAGTCTCACTACATGGGCAGCCACAGTGCATTCCTTTTTCTTAAATTAAACATATCATCTATTCGAGCCTGTTCGCTTATCCAGTAGGCTCGTTTCCGGTCCCTGAGTCTGACTCCTATGGTTATTCCCTCCATGGCCCGTTGAGCCATCCTATGTATACTTTCCATTTGTTTCGTAAGGCGCACAGTTTCACCGACGTAGGCACTGGTTGCATGTTTTTCTTTTGATTGATAGAGCTCGTTTACTTTTCATTATTTAGGACTATTTGCCGAGTGGTCCTCAACTTATACCTATTCTGAGCAGGATTTCTCTCTCGCGCTTGGTGTGAGCATTAACAATTGAGCCGAGGTAATATTTTTTCACGCATTAGAGCATTTCGTTTCATTAGCTGAATAGGGCGTTTGGGCACGCTTATTCCTCATTACAGAAATTTATTCATGTTTATTTTGGCTGTGCTTTCTCATTATAGTTTCTGAAGCAGTTATTGCAGGTTTTACGCAGTCGTACGCTTGGCGCTTTCCTCCCTTGACTTGTGTCTAGACCGATTGCTTCTAAAGATAACTCAAAAACATTCTTGCAACGATGACTGCCACCAAGAGCGACAATGCTGACTTCAAATGCGTGAACCCTTGCAGAAATGAAAGCGTTCTAAACCAGAACTTGTAGCCATACCTGTGGCGAGGGTATACGCTGTAGTTAGGGCAAGCAGGAAAGCACGGGCAAACATCGAAGAGTCTTTTGGGTTTGTATTATCTACAACTACCGCTACCCTAAACATAGTCCACCAGATACTCTCGCCACTCACATGTATACAGCAGGAGGCAGTGGATGTATTATCACCGTTGAAATGTAAGTTGCACTCGATATTGCTGCAGGAATAGACATGACATTGTAATGCGGAATTAAGCTGGTCCCCTCAAGAAAAACTTGCTTGCTATCGCGTGAACTGTCCGGATATTGTGGTGTCCAGTGCTTGTAAGACTGTGCTACTGTCATTTATTTCTAGAGCTGACCGCAACAATATTACCACACTGGTTAGTGATTAGAAATATAGGCTTACTGGGTGTTCTTGTGGGGGTCATTGTTGAGATGCTCGTCGCTGGAGTCGGAACCACGACTGCGGAATAAAAATTTATCATCACCTTTTGTAAAACGATGAATAAAGCCCTATCTTAATTGCACTGCTGCTCTGCACCCCGATATCATTCTTCGCTTGGTATTTTCATGTATTCTTTAGGGCTATCGGTTTACTCCTATGTCTTATTCCGTTTCTCGTTAGCGATGTTCTTATTTGGACGGTCCGCCAGTGTGAGCTCCTTGCAGTATATTCCCACTAAAGTCTACTTCTCTCTACAAGTGAGCTAATATGTGATAGGTGGGGCGTATTTCTAACCCTATTACGGCGCTTTCTCAGAATATTTGTTGAAGAACTATTTCCAGGTGTTCTCAAGACTCACTGCGCTAGGCAGTGTAGATAGCAAATCCTAATTTTCCCAAATATTATCCCTCACTGGGACAAAGCACACACTCTTAAAACCCTACTTTGCGCCCGTTCCGTCACAAACTCGTCGTCACCGAAGAAGCTGACATTTTCGCAACCTGTGCAGTCTAGGTAGAAGTGCCTTCAGATTTCTCGTAAATTCAACTGTAGTTGTTAACCCATAAAAAGGTTTCATGGGGCAAGAACATCCCTGTGCCCCTCACACACCCCCCACTGCTCGCTTTCCGCTATTCTTACATCTGTACGAAGGCGAACCAACACACCACTTGGACGCAATCTTCAAATAACAAGTGAGCACCTCAGAAGACGCACTCCTTTCGGAGTCTATTCATCACGCCGAGAGGTGTCGAAGGTGCCACCACACATTCACTACGGCGCATCAGTCGTATCAAACGCTCTTTCGCAATGACTAAAACCATCTGCGCGAACGTTCCTCGGGCCATCCTCTTTGGCTCTATGTATACCGTCTGCCACCACTATAATAGCTACCAAGCTTCACTCGAGTCACCACGGCCCATACCGGGTAGCCCGGGTACGTCTTCTGTGGAATATATTACGCTGCCGCTGACATCTTCGACGGACCTCATCCTCAACGGGCGTCATAATACTCACGTCCAGTGCCTGAAGCGATACTATGTGCCACTGGTTTTGTCATGGCTTTTGTTGTCGGGGGGGGGGGGGGTATTTTCTACCCGAGGGTCAACAGGAACAGGGAACAGTAGCCACCATCGAAATTAATGTTACTCGCGCAGACAAATAATAGCGAAGTCGAAGAAACTGTCAGCTGAGCAGATTTAATTCGCGCGGACCGGATCGTCACCATTGCGACACACAAGAACTCTGCAATCAGTTACGCAAAATCAGGGACACCACTGAATCAAGTTTTAACTCTCTCTCTAAATTAGGACCCAATGGAGCCCTCTTCGTGAATGTGTGTTCTCTGTCCCGGGTTACCTCGTGAAAGTAGAGGTGACTATTCGGCCATTTTGGTTCTGCGCTTCCCACATAGCACATCACTCGCCAGCTTCCATAGGATCACCGTAGCGTTTCCTCCCTGTTTGCGTGCTTTTCAGCCATTTGTGATGGGTACGTAGGTGTTTGTACGCATTCAATTCCCTATCTCGTATGTCAAGGCCTTTTGGGGACATCGATGGCTCGTGGGCACCAACGCAGAGATGGCGGGCTGTTGATATCGTGTGGACAGACTGCGAGTTTTTATTCTCCTGCTCGAGGACTATTGAAATAAATTGCGATGAATTCCTTGGGATAATCTCCGACAAGCAATGACCCGCATTCACCGGGACTGTGAGCAATAGCAAGAGGGAAGTGCACGAACTAGGTGTCGCGTTACACGTTGCGACGGCTATAGGAGTCGATAGGAAAACTTACGTGGGATGCCACCGCTGGGACCGACCGGACCTGAGGACGGTCCTCCATCGCTGCCTTCAGAGTCCAAATCATCGTCAGCTGCGTGGAATTAGTTCCGCAATCCAGGCTCATTATAGCCGGCCAGTATGCAGCGGCGAAACGTACATGCAAATCCACACCCCGGCAAACAAGAAGATTTTAAAAAATACGAAGTCCTTGGAAAACCCGCGGAACTGTATTGGTGGAAAACTATATTGACTTATGTAGGGCGGAATATATTGATCAAAAAGGGGCATATACGCGTAACTTAAATTATGAATTTTAAATATTCTGACATGTTTATCGGGATGCTTTTGACAAAACAACACTAAGAGCCATTTTGTTCCTCTTCCACAGTAGACCGGCATGCTTTGAAAGAATACGTGAATTCTCATACTTGAAACTATACTGTTAACTGATCCAGACAACTAACTCAAAGTCACCGTATGAGAGAACCGTCTTCCGGCCATTCTTAGTGTAACTTTTCCCAAGATACCTTCATAGCATTCCTAGCTACATAGCATTTTATCCTAGTTATGCAGAGAGCGTGTGCGATTCTTTGTCGACGCGACTAGGCAGACGCCCACAGTTTTGAATATAACCAAGCGCATGACAGCTTCGCTTGTTAGCTCTGTGCCATTCTCCTCTCTGGAAGTGGATAACCATAGCAGCTGTTTGTATGGGATTCCTTGACCAGAAACCCGCGCTCAAACCGTGCCGTAAAGCGAACGAAAGCATTCAGCCATATTGTAGCCACGCCAGTTTTTCTCTTTCCTCCTCTAGCAATTCCGGGTCTGGACGGCATCGACCTTACATTTGCATGTAGAAAAAGTACAAGTTCGTTTCCTTCGAAAGATTTCATGTTTTATAGCGCCAAAAGCGAAAGCTGATTTACTCACAAAGAAATAATTCAAGTTCAGGTAAAATTTTGATCCTCCCGCCAAATCGTAAGTTCTCGGGAATGTCTGCAATAACGTCACAAGAGCCGTTCTGCAGCCGATTCCAAAGCCTTATTTACCGTTAATCAAGCAAGATGCCGCCACCATACCGCGAAGGGCCGTTTTCGGCCTTGGCTTTGTTTTCGATCATATTTCTACCGGGCTTGTTTTTGTTAATGTAGATAATATTCCTTTCGTGAAACATGGTGTTCGCTCGAAACATATGGTCACGTGACAGGCTTTCGCTTGCGCGTATCGTGCAGTGTCGTCAGAAACAACCCCAGGGTGCCGCAGTGCTGTGCAGCTAAAACAAGCATAGTGCGAGCAGTACCAACAGCAGTACGCATCGGTACTTGTATATTTACTTGTACTTTCGTAACTTTAACTGTTTACCCCACCATTATTGCTGTTATAAACAATGTGTCCTTAATATAGGCGAAAATAGCTCGTTCGGCAAACTTGCAAGCCCTGCCTAATTTGTGTTTGTTTTGACGATCTCAACCAATCGCAGAGCTGTCGCGTATCACATAATAGGTTCTCTGATGGGAAATGACCTGGTGGGTCACCTGACCATTCCCTTTTTTTCCTTATAATTGTGTAGCTTATTTGAACAAACTTTACGTTAAAAGTGGTGTCAGAAGGATTCTAACCAAGCAGTCTTCCGAGTGAGCCAAACTTGCCTTTCGTATGCATGGACCCTTTAGGCGTCACGTCTATGGCTCTATCGTTTTCGGGGGTCCCCTTCCGCCGCCATCGCGCACATTGCCGCCCTTTTTTTTTTCTTAATTTGTAGGTTTCGTTCTTCAACACACAACAAGAGAAAGCCAACTTCTAAACACAAATAAATTACCGGGAAGACTTTGTTCTCAGGTGCAATATACGCATATAATACCAAAACAGAGGGCACTGGATGGGAACAGGTGGTCGAAGAGACAGGGTACGCGAAAATGAGGAGGATGATGGCAGCCTTACTATGGGTCTGCATGTAAAAAATCCAGAGACGCTAGCCTATTACAGCTCTGCTGTTGGAAAGGGGTAAGGGGTTTAGGAAGTCTTTGTTCCAACATGGCAGAATTAAGGAGGCGACACGGGGCTTCTGTTGCTGGAGGCGTGTTTGCTTGGCGGTGTGAGTAGTAGTCGTTCAGCGACAATTTGGCTATTATCTGTTGTATATCTAGACAGTCTAGCGCTGAGCATCTGAAATAAGAAAGTACTTCTGCCCTCTAAAATGGCGTTTTATTATGATGCCCAGCGTGCACTAAATGTTACAGACATAAGTGTGCTTAGTATTCTAACACTACCACATAATTATGTTGAAAGGTGAGTTCACACCGGCCTCCGAGTGATATAATTGCAACAATAACCTAGTTTAAATGCACTCATGCGATTTTCCTACGGAAATGTCGACATGGTGCAAACAAATGTGCACAAAAAAGGTTTAGATATTCAGAGAATGGTCTACTAATTAATAGAACTGTTGCGCTTTTTGTCTTTACCGTGTAATATTTCAAGCCAGATCTGGGAATGAGTAGCCAAAATACGTTGGGATACTTTCCTGTTTTACAGTTTTCCCTTTTATTTGCCTGTGATGTACAGTCTTTGCAAAAATTTTCTAGGCCATACAAAATAATTCCGGTCCATTAATATATCAAAGTGTAATCATAAAGTTTACCTCTGACCACACGAAAATTATGACAGTCAGAAAGGAAGCCGTTTTCTCATGCTTTCCGCATAAAACGCATCAGTCTTGATTATCCGCGAAAGTACCTTCGCCATGGCCCAGAAAATTTTAACAAAGGATGCTCATTTAACATACAAGAATCGGGGCTGTTTATTCCGCTAGTACGCATTTTTGTGCAAATCCTTGACGTTACACGATTGGTCTGTTTTCCCCAATTTTACCTGTGCCTCCCTCGTTTCTGATAACATAGTTGTACTGCATGTACATTCGTACTAACTGGTGCTTTTCCCGTCTACGTCACATACGATCATATCATGCTTGGAGCATCAGATATTCGTCCTGATTGCCTACACCTTTCTAAGACGCCAGTTCGAACTCTACCGTTCAGCTTGAACTTATTTTAAGCCCACGAAAGGGCACAAGGCTTAGGCTTGTGATGTGTTGGAAATGAGGGCAAAAACGTGTTAATTATACGACGACGGGAAGGGCTCAACCGTTTATAAAATGCAAGAACTAAACATATACTATGGCGATATATTATGTTGCACTGCCTCGCCTGTTACTGCACATCGACGTACTATACCTGTTTAACCGTGGTAGTGCCACGGCCGATTAACCGACTTGCTCCACCGATTCAACAATAAATATCATAAAAAGTACCTGATATAAACGCCTTTTTAATCCGAGCAGCAAAGTATAGAATGCTATCCCAATGGCAACCCTGAAGTGGGCAACATATTGAAGACTTGCGACTCGGAGGAGAGGTGGAGACTCGTGTAGAAATGCTGGCCCAGGCGGTAACATATTTTTTGTTGTTAAAGGAGCCATTAAACAAAAAACAATTTTCTACAGTTTCAAAGAACTATCCTTTGATAATTCACTCCGCCCCATAACACCAGCCAACGGCTTTGTTTTAAGGAAAAAACGCAATCAATATAACGAAATTTTGAAATTTCGTACTACAGTGGCGTATTCAGGCAAGAATGACGTAATACGGGATAGCACAAAAACCAAGCTGTCAGTCGGTGAAACGTGCACGTTAGCATTCAAATGATACAAAGCAAATGGGAATAGAGGCCCCGCTAGAATCGTACAGCGATGTTTATCCGTGGTTGCATTAGTCGGCTCCCGCAAATCACACGAACCAGATTACGGGCTATCATAGGTGTCATGTGTCAAGGTCACCCCCCGAGAGGGGATGCATCAAAACCTCCAAAAATTGAACAAAAAGAACACAGGAACGGAAATTTCAAGTGCGCACCAGGAGCGCATCAATGAGCGAACCCCAGTGCCTAAATACCGAGGAATCATGGTCAAATATGGCCGCGCGCTGGTCAGCCAATTAGAGAACCCTGAGAAGGAGACCAGTGGCTTGATGACCATATATGTGCAAGAAAAGGCAAGGAGCCAATGAGTGTGCGCCAAGAGAGAGCTCAGAGTGGTTAAAAGCGGGGCGCACAATGAGAAGAGGGCGGCAAAAAAATTCACCCGCATTACCCCGAAGGGGAGCATGGGGAAGTGCGAATGCACGGGTGGGAGCTATGAGGGGGAGTTATGTTGAACTGTGTTGGCATTCGGCCGTTAGTTGCATTCAACACCCCGCGTGATCAAGTGGGGATTCACACACCCCGTTAGTCCCTCTTTGGAAATCTTGGTGAATTGAAGTGTATGTTCGAGAGGGAATGAAATCACACACACACACACACACAAACACACACAAGATGCATTTATTCACAGACACCTATTTGTGTTGTCGTTGTACTTGATTGCTAGAGCGGATCTCAGCTTTGAAATTTCGTGTCAGTACTCCTTTAAGCGGGTGCATTAGCCCTTCTCACGCCCCATTCCTGGCCAATCCCCCACGTGGGTATGTGCCATGTCAGCGGCCATGCAGCGCGCGCCCATCTCCCCCCGTTGCCAAGGAAGACGAGGAGATTCCTGGCAAATCCCCCACGTGGGTATGTGCCATCTCCCCCCGTTGCCAAGGAAGACGAGGAGCGCGCGCACCCGCAGCTGTTGCTATGTGGACGGACGGCGGTCAACGGAATTCAGGGTCGCTTATAAAGTGCATTCGCACTTAAAAACGCGGAGGCAAGAAACCATGGAGCGGCAGTAGCCCGTTAGCTTCATGGAACGAGCCACGGGGACGTGGCCAGGCCAACGACTATGCCTACCAAGCCTGGGCGTTAGCATGCCGACTTCGCATCGGCTGCGGCATCCTAAGGGCACCACGAACCTATGTCTTTGTGGCCCCAGCGGCGGCGGTCGAGCACCTGCGGCCAACGTCCACGCTCCGTCGTTTCTACGGCCCCGAAAGGCTACGTTCGTGCCAAGACTAGCTGGTACCTCCAGCCACAGAGGAAACGTCAGGCGCGGAGACCACACCGTCCGTCTAAGGAACGACCACGAGCATCCCGCGCCGACATCAAGGATCTCCCGCGACAGCGGCTACCAGGCGGAAGCCACCAACGAAACAAAGCAGGACGCGCGGAGCTCACGCCGTCCAAGGAGTGACCGCGCGCATCGATGGCCGGCCCCGAAGCTCGACTAGGACGGATACCACCGAGTCCCGGCCTCGCAGCGGGTGCGACACGTTAGCGCCAACGACAGCGGGGTAGGCCAGTCCATAGCGACACAGTCGTAAGATACAACGGGGGAGTGGTGGTAGGAAGGACAATAACTAGGACTCGATGTAAGGATTGTATATGAACTATTTGTGTAGAACTTTATTGTAGATACTTTTACGTTTTCCGTTAAAATGTATTTCTGGATTTTCAATTTGAGGTTTGATTCTTATCGGGGGTGTGCAATTGACTTATTTAGTCGTTTGCTCGAGGGTTTTTTAAGGGTTCATTAATTGTGTGTTTTCTCAAACCCCTCAACGGCTTTTCTGCTTCCACCTCTCTGAGCTGGTAAAGACAACCCCACCATCCATTCACGTGACTATAAAAACAAATGGCGAGCCTGCCAGGATAGATTTATTCTCTCCAAGGATATTCCCATCGGGCCCAATCACACATCTGACCAGCTGCGAGAATGGATTCTGGACGGTTGTTGACGTTGCTTCAAACGCGACGTTTGAACAAAAAACAGTTTTTTTAATTGCTCGATGAAGAGTGGTGCAAAGTGCATGAGAGATTGGGTACAGAGATTGAAGAATTGCAAAAGAAGATAGAACTAGCAAAATCAAGGTGGCGCCACATGTAAAATAGTTTTTTACGAACAAGGAAGGAGTGTTGAACCTTCCGCACGTGACAGTGAAGGCACGCGCCTAGCAAACATAATAGAAAAAGGGACCCCGACATGCCCCCGCGGGAGGGGCACGAGTAAATGCAGAGCATTAGCGGCATTACGCGCGTGGCGGTGGCGATGGGTGTTGTAATGGTGGTGGTAGGGTTGTTGTTGTTAGTATGATTGGGGAGAGAGAGAACGAGACGAGTATTAGGTAACGTCAAGTGTTTACGCCGCTTGAGCTCGGCGTCGGCAGCCCGCCGCCTCGCCGCCTTGTCTTCCGCCGACGATGCCGTTGATGCCGTTGATCCCGAGGATGAAGATGACGATGGCACGATGTCTTGAACTGGTGCCGCGACGCTGAAGTTTGATTGCGTCGCGGTACTAGTTGAAGGTCTTGCTTCCATCGCTTAGTAACTGCGACAACCGCGACGAGAAGAGGGCGAAGCAGAACTAGAGTGCGGCAGACGCGCCGACACCCGGGTTTATATTCCCAACGAACGCAGTAGAGGGAGAGAAGGCGGAGAGAGAGGCGCTATCACGCCACCGTCACGCCACGACGCGCCCGCACCTGCTGTTGCTACGGTGCTTGCAACGCCGGAGCGCGCGCTGCACCTGCTGTTGCAAGCGTGTTGAGGGCGAGGAGGAGTGGGGGAGAGGGCGCAGCTGCCATGGTGCGGACGCCGAGTTACGGACGCATAACATCGTGAGTTAAAGAAATGCTCTGCATTTAAAACAAACGAGGCTCTCGCGACAGAGCGCCCAGGAGGAAATACGCCATGTTAGCTGCGAACATGCCGCCCTTGATATGGAAGGGACGCAGATAATCGACTGCGATGAGTCACGTGAGACAAAAAGAACGCAGATCGCCGTTCAGGATGAGGCCGGAAGTAAAAAGGAACACAGAGAAAATAATTGTTTGTTTGGACAGCCCGCTGAGAAAAAAGGCGCGTTGGAAGAGCTAGACAGTGAAATGGCCGGGTGTGGCTCAACCACATGCCGAGGGTTTGAAGATGAGCTTGCTGCGAACACGCTAAGCGAGGACAGCTTGCTGCCGCCTCGTAGTTCTAAGGAATTAGTGGGTGTCACGGTCGCCCAAAGATTAATGATTGATTTCGAAGTGCCTGCCGCTTCGTGCACTGGCAGGAATTGCATCAGGCAAGAAGGCTTTATTGCCAGTGCGGTAGAAATGCCTATGACTCTTGAGAGTATAGTTCCCCGAAAAAAAGACAGTGCAAATTCTTTAGACAGCTCAGCGTCTAGGATTGTCAATGGGGTCACCAGTTTGCAGCCAAGTAGAGGCATTTCAGAGAAACTAGGACAGCTCCCTCAGACCAAGCTGCTTGTTTTTGATGAAGAGTCCCGTCTCGAGAAATTTAGGCTAGGGACAGGACAGGGGTTGGTCCCAAGTGAAAGGCAACTCCCAGCACACCGTAACGTTGCTGAGATGCAGTGGCGCGTAAAAAAATGTCCGCGTTGTAGAAATCGTGGGAAGCAGTGGAGGAAAAGCAGTTTCCGTCTTAAGAAGGTCAGAGCGCGTGACCCGAGAGGTTCGGAAAAAGATAAGGTAGCGGCAAAGCTGGCACAGGTATTCCAAGCTACGAAGATGACATGCAGACGACAGGCTAAAACCCGTAAGAGGAACGAACGGCTCCGTAATCAACACCCCAGACAAGGTACCGGGAGCCACGGGATAGGCATTGATTTCTCCGGGAGTAGCCAGCGTACTAACTTCAGAGGAGAGCGCAAGTGCAGACGGCCAAATAAGACAAAAGCAAAGAGACCGTGCGAGTTTCGCGAAATCCAGAGAAAGCTCAATAGGCAAGGACTGGAGACAGGGCGCGGGTCATAGGTCCGGGACACAAATGAGTTCTGATGAGTGTCAAAGCCGAGCAGATAGTATAGCCAAGGGTGCTGAATGGAAGAGGCGGAAGAAGGTGAAGATGAAGCCAGAGGTCAATAAACCTGATGGACAACACGATCCTGACTTGGACAGAAAGAGGACGCACAAAGATGACCAATACGTTTAGTAATAAGGTGAAGGATAAACATGGTATGGCGCAAACACAAGGGTGTTGTAAGTGTATGAAGTGTACTACAGTCAAACCCGGCTATAACGAACCCGGATAGAGCGAATTATGCTACATATCGAATAAAAATATTTCAGTTGCGGAAATTCATGGGAAACATATTCCTTGTAACAAAGTTCATATCCGATATATCGAACTCTGCGCGCCGAAAATGGCCGCTGAAATGCACGGTCTCGGAGCGGTGATGGGGATGCGGATTGGCCGAGACCACAAAGCAAGAGTTGCGACTGAGACATTGCGCCTCGCACGGACGACGTGACGCCAGACACTTTCCGTAACTGTTTCCGACGCGCGGGACTCACGACGGAACCCGCGCCGTCAGCGAGTCCGGACCAAGACAGCAGCATCGGTGAACTGCGGGAAGAGCTCCCCCATGTTCCCGATGATGTCTTGAGTGAAAGCAGTCCGACGCTTATAATGAAGCGCTTTCGGGAGTCGATGTGCTCGGCCAATGCGTCTTAGATTTTGGAGGACGCGGACTCGAACTGGTTTAACAATGTTTCGTGTGGAGAACGCTATGCTAGTTGAAGCCGCCAAAACGAAAGTGAAAACAAAAATCACCGCTTTTTTCTTTGCAAAGTAGGCAGTTCAGGCGGAAAGTAGCTTTATTACTTGGAATAAATAGGTTATTTTGGGTATGGTACTGGCTACTGGTACTGGCATGCGGGGATGGTGGAGTTGGGGAGGGCGAGAAGGGGGGGATGGCTCACTCGGATTGCGAACTTGTAACAATAAGTTCCTTATAGGCGGGTCTTGCTATATCGAACTATTGGATATAGCGAACTGATCCCGGCGCATATTGCAATACGCTATAAACGGGTTTGACTGTATTATGAGCAATATGAAAGGGAACACAGGAACGCGTAGAAAACACCCTCAGACCCAGCTATCAGTGATACGAAGCGGCCGCCGCCGGAAACAAAGTGGAAAGGAGTGACGCTGTTCAAACAACTATTCCCATTCCCGCCGTGCGTCTTATCGGCTTTTGGACGATACTATAGTATCGCCGAAACGACGAAAGCTGCTACTTTGTAGATATGCAAGCGTGGTGGGAGTGCCAGCAGTAAGTCGAAGAGCGCCCTCCTTTCCCCCTTTGTTTTTCACAGCGCCGTCCGCGCATCGCTCGGAGTCTGTTTCGAGGCTGTTTCCCACGCTTTCCTGTGTTCCGTTTCATATTGCTCTTAATAGTACATGGGAGTGATGTAATTGAGAAGTGCGTATTGAGAAAGAGTGTTTTCCAACTTGAAATATAGTAAAGTGCTTGATTTCGATAATGTGTTTGAGCGCAGAGTGCATGGCTAGGTTGGTGTAAGTGCATGAAGTGCAGATATAAAAGAAGCAGTTGCAAAGTGCGGCTTGAGGAGCTGGAGGTCCCAGGTAGTCTTGGCACGAACATAGCCTTTTGGGGTCATCGAAATGAAAGTAGACAGAGCGTAAACGTTGGCCGGAGGTGGCCGACCACCGCCGGTGGGGCCACGAAGACACAGGTTCGTGGTGCGCCTAGGATGCCGCAGCCGATGCGAAGTCGGCCCGCTACCGCCAAGCCCTGGTAGGCTTAGTCGTTGGCCTGGCCCCGTGGCGCGTTTTTTGAAGCTCACGTGCTCCTGCCGCGCCATGGTTTCTCGCCTCCCTCTTTGTGCGCCCAGCTTTTAACGCCTCTGGGCTCTCTCGTGGCGCACTCTCATTGGCTCCTTGCCTTTTCTTGCCCATATATGGTCATCAAGCCACTGGTCTCCTGCTCGGATTTCTCTAATTGGCTGACGAGCGCGCTGCCATATTTGACCATGATGCCTCGGGTTTTAGGGGCTGGCGTTCCCTCAATAATGCGCTCCTGGCGTGCACTTCAAATTTCCGTTCCTTTGTTCTTTTTTTCCCGTTTTGGAGGGTTTCGATGCATCCCGTCTCGTGGGGGTGGCCTCGACACATGACAATACGAAAGTTGGCGAAGAGTAGTTGGGGGTTCGCCACTGCTTTGTATGTTTTCTTTCTATCTTGATTCCTAGTTAAGAGCGTCCAGTGACATTTTGGAGAGAGCAATCTTATTAATGACCCTAACTTGCATAGTTGGTCTACATGGCCCAATAAAGCAGCTTAGGAATATCAATTAGCGTTCCAGTGTTTGAGGCTGCTTTAGCCTCGCGCTGGAGTAGTGAAAATAAGTAAAAAATCAGTGCTTCCTCACCCGAGTTGACGGCGCCGCTTAGAGAGTAGCCAAGCAAGCCGATGGCTGCTAGCAAGGCAAGGCAGATGCAAATTCCCACAACAACACGGCGGCCGTCGTTCGGTTCCCTGTAAATTATCTACTTTAGAATGGTATCCGAAGATGTACACTTCGTTGTCAAAGTTAGTAGTGAAACACAAATAATAAAACCATAATTTTTGCGACCTGAAAGGCCGAATATGCGAGAAGTGAGGTGTCTCCATATCAAGCCTTTGAAGATAGGACATGTCCCAACTAGGACTTCCATCAACCTACATTCTTCTATGACCTTTTTTCAATTTCCTTTTACAAATATGCACAGTCTACACTCGCAAACATTTTGTAATTACCAAAGAGGGTTATGTCGAAAAGCTTAAGAAATACATATCCATCAACGTACACTCCCTGTGCCTACAAGTTGCCTACTACGGTAATATTAAACGCCATTATATTTCTAACAAATGGTAGGACAGGCTGCATTTAGGAAATTCTAATCAACAATATATTATGCTCATGTGATCAATCAGGAAAGAATGATTAAACTTGCAGGAAAGATAGACCGAAAAATGCAATAACTTCTATAGATACAGCCGCACCATCCCCTTCCTCTTGCTCCCTCACAATTGGCGCACGTGGATTCTACGCCGATGCTTCGAGAGTGTAGGCACGTGAAAAGTACACGTTACTCCAAGGGGCAAGACCCTGACTTTCCCTCTCCTCTTGCTCCTAGCTCGCCCCCACTCGGTTCTTTTTTTTCTCGTGTGCACACTGATTCCTTCGGAGGACCTTGTTGGGAACGGGCTCCTGTACAGTCCACATATACACAGCTTTGTTGTAAAATAGGGCCTTCCTGATCTACACATAAATAACACCGTTGCTTGGACCAACACCACTCCATGTTTTGTTGCTTCACTCAGCGTTCTGAGAATAGCCTTTCAGTAGCCATTGGCTCAAATCATAGGGGCTTTATTAGCGCGTATTAAAGGTAAAGGGAATACTTACGCTTCGCCGGCTGGTTTGGAAAAAATGGGAAATAGTTCGGTACTCATAACTTCCAAAGCGGGGTACTATTAGCCCATGCAGAACTACGGTCCTTGGAAACCAAAAGCAAAAAGACACCCATTAAATTACCTGTAGCTTCTTTTTTTACGGTTCAGCTTGACGCAGTGCTCGCTACCTAGAACCGAAACAATTATCTCCTACGAAAACAACTGATCATAAATAGAGAAACCCTGTTAATTACAATTCACATTGCGATTATTGGTCCTCTGGACAACACACCAGTCCACATCAACCCCAAATTCATTCCTTTCTTATCAGTTGTGAATGCGGAAGCATCTACATCCAATCGAACGCCCCAACACCGAACAGATATGGCTGTAATGCGAGCGCCGCCATTTTACAGGACATCCCCAGAGCAAGCAGTGCAGAGTGCCCCATCTGCCCTGTGACAGGTGCGCCGCTGGGTGGGATATCTGCTGAGACCAAACCGGTCTACCCATTTGAGGAGGAGGACCGCCGATATCTCCGATTTACCACGCGGCTGTGCATGTACCAAGCCGTTTTCTATCAGCGCACGTTCATTTTCATGGCGTTTTTTTTTCTTTAGGTGCGCTCATGCAACACGTCACAGTCAACGAAAATTCAGCGGCCTGCTTCCTAGTCCGAGACCGACAACCCCGGTTTTTTCGGTCAATGGGTCTTTTGAAGCCTGCACAGTAAACCAAGGTAACCGCTTTGACTCCGAACAACGCCTGAATTGGGATTCAGCTATCTTCGCATTCACTGTCGTTGCCAAACACGTCGAAAAGGGGACTTTCAGCCGCCAGGCGTAGCCACGATGGGAAAATGCGCCCGGTATTTACATGTCTGGCCCTGCGGCCAACGTATTTCAGCCAGCGTAAAGACATTGTGAAGCGACGAGCGTAGCAAAAACCCGGAAGAACGTACAAACCGCCACAAATAACTTGTGGTGAAAAAAAAAAAAACAATCTGCCGAAATTCAGAGAATTCTCTTCTAATGCGGTGCATTCTTATTCCGCTCGCCTATATTGTGAGTTTCTTTAAACCCAAGTATGACTATGACTAGCAAAAAGCGTAATCTATTTATAAGTTTTCTTTCTTTTTTTTGCTGTGGACGTAAATTTATATCATTGTAGCGATTAAGCGATATTCCCCTCTCTGCTTTTTGTCCACCAGCATTATAATCTTCTTTTCGTCCCTTGACAGCCTTGAAGTTAACTTCCTCTGTCATACCCTCAAATCCTAGGGCTTCTGGAAGCCCAATATTCCCTTCATGTAGATTTGGATGGATACCCTCACATTCTAACAAGCCAAAAGGAAAGCCTGAGCGCCACCTAGTGGGGCGGCTTCACCAGAATGCAAACTTCGGAGGGGGAGAAGGCGGGCGACATATATCTACCTCATGATCAAACATACGTACCTCCTACATATGCACCTCATAACCAATCAATAACACCGATGCTCCCTCACCTTCTGACACCGTCCCCCGACTCGCCAAAGGAGCCGTATAAGCACGCGGTGGGCAATAGGAGCGACTCTGGAGCATAACTATTTGATGACAAAGAGTGGAGACATAAGACACCGGAGCAGAATTTTTACAGCTTCAAGGAACCATGAACAAAGAACAGAACTTCGGTAAACTTGGAAAAACACTTCATCATCATCACGACAGCCTTGGCCAACTCCATCGCTTTAATTGGAGCCTAGGAGGACGTTTTATATTTACAAAACGCAAGAGATATTTACACTTTTTCAAATTTGGCCATGTCGTACTATATCTAGGACAGTGTCGTAATATATCCAGGAGAGAGGTAATTAGGCCAGTTGTACAACGACGTTTTGAGTGGGTTACCTGCGCCATGGAATTCAAGTTATACTATGAAACAGGATTAGCTTCCACACTACAATAACTCATTCAAGTTTCGTGAAGGGGATTTAGGCCATATGACTGCCGATCACACAAACAAAATTATGTGGTGTCATAAATCGCCGTAAAGAGACTGGGGAATGAGCACTGCGTCATTTGTTTTATTATCTCGAGTATTTGTTTCAAGCTGACGATATAATTAGTTACAATTTTAGAGCATAAAATCAGTTTTTTTAACGAAAAACACGCGTTTTGTCTTCATTTCTCCTAAAAACCCAATAAAAGAAATAGGTAACTACGATGGCAATATTAGCAGCCCGGCATTCTACCAACTGTGGAAAAAACATTAGGGCGAGCACTTGGTGCTTACTAACCTAAATATACCCAAGTGTAAAGGACGCGATAATGCACAGAATTAACAGCGCAGTCCGCATATCTACAGTGGCGTCCGAGCGCGTTCCAGCCAAGACCTGCAGCCATGCCTAGTGTGCTATTCATGGTAAGGCAACTTTGTAGTACAAAGCTGGCACAGGGCTGAGTATCGGCCGTTGTGTAGAGCTTCCGTTTTGTATTCCTGATACCATGGGGGGTGGTTCGAGTCAGGCTCCTGACTCCTTAAAGGGAACCTGCAGCACTTTCAATAAACGCTTCCAGTCTTTGTTTCGCGTCTGGAAACACTGGGAAAGCTACATGTATCGCCAACACAGAGCGGCACTGCGTGATTCGCTCGTCGCAGCACAGTCGCGCTACGCCTCTGCTTTGCTTTTACGGCTTTTTTTTTAATTGGAAATCGAATGCATTCTTTGCTGCAAATGAAAGAAAGTCGGCCAATAGCTGCCACAGCGTTGCAAAGACGTAATACCAGGGTTCAAAGAACGCCACGACCGGGAAATAGAGAAAAATGTGTTGAGCCAGTTTGTAATTTATCTGTTGGGCAGGAAAACTGTAATTTGTTTGGCTGGGGTGCATTGCGACCCTGTAATTCATGTACTGGATGTGTTGGGTAACTACGTTCTGGAAGCATTTAGGATTTGGAACAAGTTGAAAAGGTGCTTTAGGGTCCCTATATTTGTTTATTTTTTACTTCATTAGTTCCAGTTAAGGTTTTGCTGTCTTTAGTTACCTTCCGGTATTGAAATGATTCCTTTGTACTCATTAGGTTACGCTAGACCTGATTAGAGTACACCATGTTACAGAGAGCAAAGTCGTGCCACATCGGTAATTTGCAATAAAGATTACAGCTTTGTCATCGCGTGAGCAGAGTTAAGGATTACTCACTTGGCTGTTCAGGGTATCCAATTCCTGTGGGACGTAACAGCAAGAATTTCGTTAAGAAATGCTTCACTTTAGTAACTTCACTGCTGCGTGAAGTATTCTGAATATGTTTGCAATGTTTGCGCTGAGTAGGATACTGGAGGATACTACATGAAATTTACAACAAGGAGTTTTGAAAGTTTCTTTCCACTGTTGAATAAATGTGCTGCGCAAAAAAAAACCCAGCAAGTCCACAGAACCAATGAATAACCACAGCTTGCAAAGAACGTTTTTTTTTTTTTTTCAAACTTAGGAGAAGGGCTTGCAAGCTTTCGCAAACATCACTTCCAGCGATAAGAAGCGGAACCGTGAAATTTCCGATAAACAAAAACAATACGGGCTACATTTTCACATCCAAAGTCATAAACGCCTCTACCCGAATGTGCTTCTTAAACTTTACGCTTACATAGGGTAGCCAATAGCGAGGCCTTAGTTCACGGGCTCTTTTACCATGGTGCAAAGGCAGTGTGCTCCAATAGTGCCCTGCGTCGCTCTCCATTGAAAAGGTGTCAATGCTCATAATATTGCATAAGCCATAGATGACTCATAACGGTAGAATTTTCGCGTCAGTGTATCAACAAAGGGAGGGAGAGGATAGGGCAAAACGAGAGACTAGAGAGCGCTGCCTTTACAGCGCAAGCGACACCGCCAGGGTGGCGCAAAGTGAAAGTGAGGCTCGCCCCTTGCCTTTGCTCAAGGCGGGAGGACACGAAGGCTGACGACGGACTTCGTGAGGGAGCAGGAGGAGAGGCTCTCGCAATAATAAAGATGTACGGATGAGATTTACCGATCTGCGGATGATCTACAAAAGATCTGCAGATGACCCAGTTGGCGTGAGAAATTACCAAGTTGCAGAAGAGGTGTTATTGCTAAACCAGCATTATTGCATATTTGTGCTCTAGTACCTCGGCAGCTAAACAGTGCGACACCATTGAGGCCGGGAATATCTGACGAGCTAGTCAGGCTGAGTTATAAAGTGGGATAAGACGAAAAAACGGCGGTAGCCTACCGGCTTACCGGACGTGGCCGACATCATTGACATTTCGGACATTTGGGATATTTGGGATTCGTCACCTGAAAAAAATAGGAGTTATCTCACCCTGAAAGTATCGAGCAAGCTGCGCGCGTTGCATTTAAGTCACAGATTTCTGAAATCGGGCAAGGAACACTTGCGTAGCGGAATACTTTACCGATCACACAATGTGGCAAGGTTATCATAATGTGAATATTCTACAGTCACGTACTTACCCATGATGCAGTTGAATCAGGTGTGAAGCAAGAATCAGCTAGATGTAAATGTGAAACCCACGCTTTGTTTCCTGCGTCACCTGATCGGCCTGCGCAGTAACGGTGAGTGTTCAGCCTGAAATGTAAAAGTTATCGTTTATCGGCTGTAGATTTTTTAGCTCCAAGACAGTGGTCATCACAAAAAGAAAACTTTCTGCACATACGGCACTGACAAATCAGTGCACCTGTTTCTGATTTCCTCCTTGGAATCGCAGACATGTGTGTCTCCCCCACTCTGTCTCGTGGTTTAGGAACATTTTTTTAAAATTTTCTAGCCTTTCTGCAGTCCTGAGACGTGGTTTCTTTCTTTGCGAACCGACAATTTTGTTTCAAGGTGATGGATATGTCTTTGAGCAAGGTTATGTAGAAAGCATGTAGTTTCAGTTACCTACTCACGACTCAATCATTGCAACACGGCCTGAATTTTTACTGTGTTATTTTTTCTAGGCACTCGTATGTGAACGCACCTTCAAACTCAGTGATGCACTCGAAAAGACAAATGCACTTAGTGTGAATTAAAATACCTTTTCATTGTACACCAACTCCACTGATTGGTGCCCAAGCCTATGGATGCACGCTTGACCGAATACTACGAGGATTTGCGTGAACTCTGTTCTATTTTAGTATTCGACAGCTCACATTGTATAATCTTTGAGCAGACATTTCTCTTTGATGCCTCTTATACTGGAGGTTTTGAAATATCTGAAGTAGGCAAAGATAAAGTAGTAATACCGCATGATCGTTGGATTCCGCCGCATGATCGTTGGATTCCGGAGCTTAATCATGTTTCTTTTACGGAAAGGTGTAACAGCAATACAGTGGGTCTGTTGTATTACGGACCTTACTTTTTGCATTCCCCGAACGAACTAATAAGAAAATGGTGCATCCCTTATAAAACTGACGTTACATTCTGTGATATACAGATAGTTGTAATCCCTGTACTGTTTACTCCGTTATATAATGGACGTGATCTTCAAAAATTAAGGACCGTCAGTGTTATCGCAGTCTTTCCGTACTACGGGATGTCCTTTCTTAATATTCTCTCCAGCTTCTATGTTATGAAAATGTGTCTATCAACATGCAATATCTTACCAGTACTTTTCACCGTAACCTCGGCTATATTTTAACAGTATACAAAGCAGTAGAATTTTTCTCTGCAAATTTGCGTAGGTAAAATAAAATGCCCTCTGCCAGGCACGAGGTGTCATGTCTTTTACATCTGCGCGGTAGGATGGGAGTATTTTTTAGGTGCGGAGTACCTTTGGACCGCACACAGTCCGTCCGCGTTCGTGCGCATAGCATTTACAATCGTAATAAAGCACACAGGCGCCGGCAAGATATGAGCCTGTGTCTGGTAGAACAGACAGAGTTAGTGTCAGTCGTCTTATTCATTAGGCTGCGACCATGAGTTGGCAGCCGAGAGTCAAATGGCTTACTCCCTCGCCTGTAACGGTGCGGAGTACCTTAGGACCTGCCAAGGTCCGTCCTCGTCAATCCGTGCGCACACCACCATCAAGCGAAAATCTAGTGAAATTCGAGTTGACCCATGAGGTGCAGTTTCATTTAGGGAATAATCAAGGTGCAACTCACGGCTCAAATCAAATGACGGTCGGAGCCGAAATCGGATGTCATTTATGCCGCAACTTGGAGGTTATTTCGATTCCGCGTACTCCGCACCTTCGCCATCATCCACGGATTGGAAATGGGGCCTTTTTTGTTTCTTACAAGGAAAGTTAATTCCCGGCGGGTAACAAACGGGGACGCGTTATAATCGTACCCGCAGTGAATATCAGTACTTAGGCGAAATATTCCCATCTGTACATTCAGAAATTCCCAATTTTTAGCACTTTTTCTCCGCAGGTTTGTCTAGAATTCCCTGCAAAATTGTCTACGTACTGTTTCGGCAGCTCATAGGTCTCTACGTGGTTTCCTGTTCGATTTTTGGCATTTGCCAGCGCCACCTGCACTGACTGCTTTACATAGACTTCTAGGCGGAGCCGACGTTCAGAGAATCACAGTTGCCGCGTGAACGAAATTCTGCTACGTCATCTGGGCAGCAGAATTTTACTATGCATTTCATGTTTGTACACAACAGCATGCTCGCTTTGCATTCTAAACTTCCAAGTTAAAATTAGCCGTATGAAAAAGAACAAGGCATGTTGGTAAATCGAGGTAATTTTAGCTCAGCAGGGGACTGCTGACGCAATCTCTCGTTGACAGCACGTGGACTACGTAGCCGACCAACGTTACTAGATCTATTCCAGTTGTAAAACTCCGCCTGAAAGCCGTGCGTGAACGTGACACCTGTTCGTTTACGCCCGCGTGGTGGCGCTGCTGCCACGGTCAGCCTAAGGTCCCTAAAATTACTAAGGTAGCGCCATCTTTAGATCTCGCCGCCTTTCGCCCTCGCCCGCGCTCCTCTCTTACTTCGTTTTTTGCCATTTTCTTTTTCGCCGGCGAACGCCGCGCGCCATTGGCCAAGGGAAAAGTCACGTGGTTTTGTTTTTTTTGCTCCGCCGCCGGGTCGCCTCGCCGGCTGGGACATTGCGCAACGCCGCCGCTGCGACGCCATTGCTGGCTTCCGAGCCACCGTCGCCACCGTGCTTCAGTACCGGAATTAGCTGCTCGCTTCGAAAAAATGTCGCACCGGTGTCGTTTTAGGTTGCTTCTCGGTGTCGATGTGTTGTGCCTTAGGCAGCGCGAATATCGTCAGGCAGGGCACAAGACTTCGTTATTCCGTCCGGGAAACGCGACGCAGAAAGGAGAAAAGTTTGGTTGCATAGATTTGAACGGGCATACTTCAGGCCGACGCTACCATCACTCTTTTGCGAGGTAAGTTTCTGAATGCTTGTTCTTGCTCTGTTAAATTCTGCGCGAGCTTGAGCGGTCACTTACGAAGAAATGCGTATTCCCTTCGCGACCGTCGTCCACGTTTTGTTCTGAGTAGGCATTGCGCGCAGCGCCGAGTTCGTCCCGTCGTAAGCTTTGCTTTGGATAAGAGGCCGTGTATTTGTCATGTGCGCGCTTAACTTCCAGCATCAATATCAGCGGCGTAGCATGTTCAGTCAGTTGTCGTAAGGGTTTCGTGACGCGAGAATTGTTCACCTGAATTCATGCTTGTTTTGGCCGACGGCAGCTTGCGTCTGACCATGTATCGTGTGCGTTCCGAGTGCGTGTACGCTCTTTTTGGCGTGAAGTCATGTTTTGTGTGTTAGCTACCCGGGTGGTATTATAATCCCGTTGTTATGACATCGGAGTGATTTGCTGCGTAATATGGGCTTGGTCGGTGCGGCGCAAATTGAGGCTGTTGCGAGAAAAAAAAAATTGCGGCTAGGTAAAACAATTTAAGGTCAGCTAATATAGTGACCGCGCCGTTGACGTACGTTTGATGCGCAATTTCTGTTATCGCTTTATTAAATTCTCGCACGTTTGAATGAGCACTTCAAATGCATATTCGCACCGTAACGGCTGTACGCCCTTTCTTCCGTGTATGCACAGAGGAACGTTAATTACGACTTACGTTTGCATTACACGTGATGCCGTACATTTGCAGTGTGCGCGCTTACTTCATCTTAGTAGTCAATGGCGCAGCGTATCCAGTCATTGCGATTTGAACCAAAACACACTGGGCGACTATATTATTTTCAGCAGACGTATTTTTGTCCAGCAAAGCGCTTGCTAAACGGGTTTAGTGTAGCGAGTTGAGCGGATGCGGCAGTGAGCAGATGCGCGAACACGAATTTGACCATGCTACGGTAGAACGGTCACTAACTCCCTTCTGCAATGCATTATTGCCTATATTTGCGGAGTGTTTGTGGCGCATCTCAAACTCGGTGGCGACATTTCTTTTCCCTTCTCAATAGGATTATTTCACGGATCAATTTGAGCAACGGATATTGGAGAAGCTTGGCGTTAAAAAAACTAAACCCAAATGCCACTCCCAACACTTTTTCTCACGGGAAGCCACGTCAGCAGCACAAGCCACCTGCACGACGTCATTACGGACGTTTGTTCCAATAAAATATCTATTTGCTGGCACCAATTCATTTTTGTGATTTATTGTTTTCTCTTGATAATCATCGTGACATTGGTCCTCTTTCGAATTTCTTTCGGGTGTATCCCTGTGTTAGTGCAATGTACAAATCTGCCAGAATATATCCCAGCACAAAACAATTCTGTCCAGGCGCCTCCATTAATAGCGGCTGTAAACGACCGCGCCCGGTGAAAAAACGTATTGCATGATTAATTAACTGCAGTAACTAGTTACATAATTTGTACCTAGAGGGACTGTAATTTCAGTTTACCCGATCGATTGATCGCAGTCTTCTCTGGCGCGTATTCCCAGAATTACAAGTCTGCGTTTTTCACTAGGTTCGCACATGAACGTACGGCCGCGAGTGTAGTTTAGTGTATCCGGCTGCGAAGTCGGGGAAGCAGGGGCTTTTCACGTCGCTGTACGTGCACACACGTACAACAGCATGTGTATGTTTTTAGTCTACTCACAGCAGCCTATAACGACATGAAGGTGAAGGAAACATTTCTACAAAAACGGCAAAGCACTCTAAACTGCGCGTAATTAAGGTAGGCTGTAGGTCGTTAGTAAAAGCGGGCGCAGAGTGAACGCCGCTGAGGATACACAATTATCGGAAGAAAGGCGAGTGCAAGGACGCAAGCGCAGCGCTCGAACTACGGCATTTGCGAATGAAGCGCACTGTATACTGCCGCGAACCGTGCGCAAGACCTCTGTGCAGTGATTGCACGACCACAGTCACGCAGTTTGAAATGTCCACGCTCGATCCTTTCGCATTCACGAGCTATCCTGAGGTGTTACAGAATGCCGCACACGTAAACAAAAACCGCGCTCTGCGTATGCGCCAGCGGCATCCGCCCCGCAAATATCCCCTTGTAGACAAAAATATAAAACAAAACACTATCACTCAGTGCGTGTTGGTAAAACGGGGCTCTAGAAATCCTATAAATGCTACCAAAGAGCGATTTCGGCGCGAAAACAAGAGCAAACTGCAGCGAGCGCCCTGAAGCGTAGCGAGGGCGTCTGCTCTCAAGTGGCCAACAAATATGGCGGCCCCGCCACGGAGTTAAAGGGACGGCGGCGCCGCGGGTGAGGGGAGAGAAAAAAGAGGAGGGCAGCGGAGAAGGAGGGAGCAGTTGGCGCTACCTTAGTTCTTTCAGGGACCTTAGGTCAGCCGGATTGGTCGGCTCGGCGGGCGCTTCCTATTGAAGCACTCCGCAGTAACCGGGAAGCAAATGGGTTCTTTCCGAGTTGATTGTGTCATAATTTCTGGTTTTAAGCTGGTGGGGCAGGTTCAAAACGTATATGTTTACGTTCTCGACGTAGGTAAATGTCTGTACTGACGCTGTGGTCTGGGTACGCAGTGCTACGGTGCAATGCCACGCAGTGCTCGGAGCCGACGAGCCCGTCTGACCGCTGTATGGCTCTCCCTGTTCGTTCTGCGCGCTACAGTGCATACAATGTTTAGCAGTTGCATGTAAAGCCACAAGTATGGTAGGCAATCTCGCGAGAGTTTTTGAGGGTCCTCTGAACTAAAATACCGCTAAGATGAGCAAAGCATCGATAAATGACGTTGGACACCCGCGAGAACTATCTGAAAATTTGAAACGCCAACTTCAGCCGAAACTGTAGTATTAAATTTTTGCGACTTCACACTTCATCCGGCATAAACTTATGTCTGCAAGGTGCTGGTTCACAATGCAGCAATGCGCCGTTTAAAGACAAACTCGAACGGATGTTTTTGAAACGGTCGAGTCAGAATTTCAGGATTTCATCTCGTGTGGCAGGTTCGGGCTTATATTTGGGTGCCTGGTGCGCGAAAATTTCAGTATTAAGCAAATTCTGCGGGCTGGGCCCACAACGCCAGCGAAAGCGAGGGAGGCGGCAGGCATATAACAAAAACAACACCTGCTTGATAGTTAATTTCCTGGTGGTCTGTTTTTGCACGCTAGCAATTTTTTTATGACGTGAGAGCGGCTGTGTCGGGAACGTTCTCTGTCGGGTAACTTTCATATTAAATTAGATTATAACCTCGTCTGCATTCTCGCGCTCCTACGCGGAACAGGTTCTAGGACATCTGCGCTGCTTGAATTTCATTTTCTAACCAAATCCTTCCTAACTACGCAAAGAAGCATTTTTTTTCGATTTGTGTACAATTAGTGCCTGTAGCATTTCACGGCGGTCTTCATATGCACGATAGCAAAGCCTCTAAACTTCTAGAGGAATTCTCCCACATGTTAGATGAAAAGAACAGTCGAAGAGGGCACGAGCTACGATTGTAGGTACTATTTTATACGTTTCACATGCGCGGTCAAAGCAGGCTAGATTCATGCAGCCGCTGTCATCTCTGGAAATGCTTCCCCATAACAATAATGGGCGCATGTGAAAATGCGGTTTGCATAGTAAGCGTACAAATGTTCTATCAGTGCTCAACGTGATGGAAGCCGTACGAAAAAAAATATCCAGAAAGAGCTGGGCCATTCGTGAAGGCGTAATGGGTCCTTGGGTAGATTCCTCTTTTCGCTCAAAAATCACGCTAAACTGTGGCTACTGCTTCAAAAAGTAGCAAAGCAACACGAAACGTTAACTCACGAAGCACACGGATTCGATTCCCAGCCGCTGCGGCCGCTTTTCTGATGGAGGCGAAAAGCGAAAACGCCCTTGTGTTCGAGATTTCGGCGCAATTTAAAGATCAACAGGTGGTCAAATAATTCGGAGCCCTCCACTACCGCGCCTCATCGCCTGCGTTGCGTCGGCGCGTGAAACCCTGTGGTTCGGGATTGATTGATGAATCAATCAATCAGAAACCACAGAAGGGCATTTGGGGAGCGCAGGGCGTATGCGAACAAAAATGCCACCCACGCACAAACTCCCTCCAACATGCGGTTTCACCCGACGGCTGCGTTCCGAAGCCAGCGGACCGGGCCGACCTAGCGTTCCAGTATATAGCTCCCGCAGGGAGCTAAAGGCCGAATCGCATGGAGCGTTTTTTCACGCGATTCGCGCGCGTCGGTGTTACTCGTGCATTTTTTCGACGCCCGCGTCGACGATTCCGCGACCGCAGCAGCATCTGCCTTGGCTAGATTTTGACGCGCATCGCGCGCGGCAGTGGGAAGAGCCTGGCAACTTGCGCCAATGGGGAGGCGCGTGCCTCATGGCGGCGGTTTCGAAGCGCTCGAGACCGCCGGCTGGCTCCTCCGGGGATGTTTAGGCTTACCACCCCAGCAGATATTGAATGGGCGCTTTCACTAGCGGCGCGGATGATGTTTTTTAGTACCGTTTTCACCCACATTATAAGCTCCTTTACCGCACAAGCAACTTCGTTCGTGCCTTGAGCGGCATTTGAGAGAGCGCTTAGAAGTAGTCGCTCGAGCTCCCGACATCACTTCGCTGCCGAAGCCGCCGCCATGTTGCCGCCGCCGGCCGCGGCGCCGCAGCGTGCGGGTGTTTACGCGGCAGCGTCAGCGCGCCTGTGGCGTGCGCGGCGCGTTTTCGCGAGCAGAAAACGCTCCATGCGGTTCGCGCTTAGGAGTTGCGCGACCCTTTTCCACGCGCTGCCGTGATGACGTCACTCCGGGTATCCATGCCGCACAGAGAAGCCCCCACTACGCCTGTGCCGCAGCCGCCGACGCGGGCCGCCCCGCGCCCCCCCAAGGAACAGCAGCAGCACCAGCGTGAGCGACACCGCAGGAATCCAGCGTAGCCGCCGTAAGGCGCCGCCGACCGAAGCGCCCCCGCCGCGCGTCAGCCGCTATCGGAAGCGTGGCGGCGAGGCTCCTACACTCGCGATGGGTGGCTTTCCCGCAGTAATTCGGATAACAAGATGGCGGGCGGTCGCGCAACTTCGCAACTCTTAGCTCCCTGAGGGAGCTATATAGAGGAACTCTACGCCGACCGTGTCGCGCGCGCCGCCACGCGGCGTCAATGGAAAGGCGTCACGTGCCGCGCCGGAGTTTTATAACTGAAAGGATCTACAAACGTAGCCGACAGCACGCGGACTACGTACTACGGACTACGTACTACGTACGCACGCGGACTAAGGCACACCCGAAATACGTAAGTGTACATAGAATTAGAGGGGAAACTGGCGCTACTGTCAACGCGAACATGGCAGCGGCGCTTATGCTTCAATGGGAATGATGGGTAGTTCCGGGACCGGAGTGCGTAGGATTAAAACAAGCCTCTGGCTGCGCAAATTGTGTTTTTTGACAAAAAAACTCTTATTGCACGGTTTACGCTTACAAATTACATGGCGAACAAAAAAGTTTCTGAAGAAAAACCGGTTTTGTACGAAATTAAACGGCGCGTTTGAATAAAAAGCAGACGCGGACTCGAGGAGTTTTGTGGAACAGGCTGCGCATTTGCCGCCAACTACAGCAGGCTCCAGACTTCTTTAAAAGCTACTTGTACAAGTTTCGGAGCTGGTGGTTTGTAATAGGAAGAGAAACGTTTTTTGCTCATACAAAAAAGAAACCGATTACCATTGGAGAAGTTATTCTTGCCTGCGACATTTATCAAGCTGCGTTCCTATCAGCCGCCGGTGCTGCTGCTCTACGTCGTAGGAGCCGGCGTTCGCACGAAAGGTGTGGCTGCTCCAAGCGATTCCCAACCGTCGTCAGCTTCGACAATACATTGCTCTGCCGAATGAGCAGTCCCGGAACTCCTAATTCGCAGACACCTTCACCGCACCATAGCGACGCGTCTTTGTGTTTTCGTGCTCGCTGTGCCGGCAATGAATTGATAAACCACCCAACTCGCACCTCTGATTATAAAACATTCCACTCAGGGTGGCGTCAGTGCGCGCGTGGCATGCAGTTCAAGGAGAAACGTATTTTTGATAGCTTGTTCCAACACCCCGCGTAGGCAAATGCGTTCACGTTAACCCAAAACGATAACGAAACTACCTGCAATCTATAGTAACTTCCACAAGCCATCGAGGGCCAATCCGAATCCAGAACTACCCATCTCGCCCATTCAGGCGTACTATCGCAGCACCAGATTCCTCTCTAGTTGTTATTGTATGAAACTCTATGGTAACTGTATACTTCAAAATGATGTATGCAAACTGGCTTCAGCCCTTCCGCTGCTGCTGTTTCCCGCCTTACTGTCCTGTTGTCATGGGGTATTTTTCCCTCCAAACCCCTTCTGTTTTATGAAGTGGCGTGTAAGCCGTCTTGGATGCTTGTGGCTTGCGGAAACACGAATGCCCATATTTTAAAATGAAACCAAGAAAGTGTTAAGGGGTTCTTTAAAAAAATCAATAATTAATATAAGGTCTTGTTTACAGAAACTAATTTTCCTTTTGTCTCCGCGGCTCCTAAAATTCCCCGAATCAAATAAAGATTCCTCTTTTTCCTTTTGGCAAAAATACAGCCGGAAATTCCCCGTAAAAGGGAAAATTCCCCGCACGGAACATCACTGCGTGCACGCACGGTACCTAGAAAGCAAATAGTTTGTGATTATTTTCTGTGAGTTACGCTGTGAAAATGCACTTTCCTGCGATATTACTTTCTTAGCGTCATGTTTCCTTGCACGTTTTCTACGGAAATTTTCGAAAGCGTAGCGATGAGCAGAAAACTTGGGGGCTGCACAACTAATTGATATGCAGCGATAGATAACCATACTGGCCGATTAAGAAACGAAGTGGAGGCCGAAGTACAATCACGATGAGATCGCTGGGGCTACAAACGTACACCTGGCTGTCTAAGCAGGCAAGACTTAACTTCAGCAAGAGTAGTGCTTCACACAATGACCAACAGGGGCCCGCCTTATTCGTGGTAAAGAAACCGGAAGCTGAAGAATTAATGAAGGAGAGCTGTACCCACTTCGCGATTTATTTAAATGTAAACCGCTGCCCTCCTGTCGCAACATGAAATGAGCAAGATGGAGGGAAAATGACAAGAGCGAGACAAAATGCTCCCAAAAAATAGTGCTCGAGCCTGGCCTCATGCGACGCGAGGAAACAGCGTGCATTAGCCGCAGGCCAGTGCCTCTTGATGCCATAACTTGCTTCAACTTCCATTCCAAACAACTACTAGCTCGTATGTTACAGGGGTTTGACATAAAATAACCGCTGTATTCCAAGTTGTCCCATGACCTCAGAAATTGTCTCTTCACCTATGATTCACTGCAGGGGTTAACGCACCGCAGAAAAATTGGGCTATAAGCCGTGCCGTAGTGGAAGGCTCCGGATTGATTTTGAGCAGGTGAGTATATTTAACGTGCGCCAAAATCAACACACGGCCGTTTTCGCTTTTGTCTCCATCAAAAAGCAGCCACCGCGGCCGCGTTCGAGCTCTCGTGCTTGGGCGTAGCATAACAACGCCATAGCCTCTTCACCTTTTCTCGTTGCACATTAACGCGATGCTTCCCTTGACCACGGTCACACTCTACACATAAAAACGCGTCCAGTATACGCTGTGGGAATACACAAATCCATAACTGGTGCTCTGCTTACCTTAGACGGCGTGGGCCCTCAGGAACTGGCGAAAAAAGACGCGGATGGTAGCACATCGAAATTCTCAGCGGATGAAGAAGAAGATGGTGATGATCACCTCGATGTGTTTGGACGGTGCCCACGAAATAGGGGACTGGTCACGGTCGAATCTTCGAGGGTCTTCCCGTTGTAGCTGAAAGGCACAGTTTATTTTGCCGTGAGAAAGGTTTATTAAGGATATATACCCCACAATCGAGTCTCCTGCTCTACTTGCTACAATGAAGTCATCCTTTCCATTATAGAATAACAAAAAAGCATCAAAGGAACGCACAGTGTAAAAACCCAAATCACCCAATAATTGTGTCAATTCAATTATGCAGTCCAAGTTACCTGTAGCAAAAAGAAGACGCGGATTGTAATTAGCCTTAATAAATACCCATAAGAACAAGCAGGAGCTTTAATACAAGTGAAAAACTTTTTTTCGGAACCCAAATATATTCCTGGAGGTACTTAGCCACACTTTTTCTTTGACATCTTATTTGCGTCTATTCTTTCGCTTTCGTTTCATTGTGTTTTGGTGTGAATAATTTCCCACGGCTGTTGAAAATCGAGCTTTTTCATCAGTTTGCTGCAAGTACGAGCCGGTTCCCAGACCCACTGGCGTCCTCTATCGGTGTGGGTGGGAACCACTGCGAGGTGGTTCCCACACCCACCACATAGGGGGCAGGCACTGTTTCATACAACCTCCTTGGGGCAGGACAGACTGCCGCTCCCTCCTGCTAGTTGAGGGATACTGCCACCGCTGATGTTTAGATGCCAATTTCCTTCCGCGATTCGTACAATTTGCCCGGAGACGGGGCTGCCGTTCTTACCCTAGCGCCCGTTTACGTTCACGCTGATACAAAAAAAAAACCAAAGCTGCAGTGTTTATTTTATTTTAAACTGGTTTTAATGTTCATCCTATTCATTTGTCTGTCTTAAGGCGTGAAAAAAGTCAGCAAGGAGAGTGGCACGCACCACAGCTTCTTTAAAACCAGGGCTCTTTGCGGCTGGTGTAGTCCAGTTCTACTTCCGAGCAATTTCAAGTGCTGCGCGCGCCGCATTATTCTAGGACGTTTAAGTTTGGAATTCAGAGTTTTAAGAATTTCGTTATGCATGCACATTACCTCTCAAAGCTTCCGATTCGTGGCCAAACCCACATGTGGGTATGTCGTACGACGAAATGAAACACAAGGACAACAATTTCTATTCTGCCGCCGTCAAAAAGAAGTTGACCACAAAATATTTGTAACATTCGTATCTAGGAGCCTTCAATTTGTAATCACTGGTTCAGTGAGGTCCCACCGAACTTCGGGTTGTCGAGGCACGAGTATTGAAACTAGCACAGTGGAACCCCGGTAATACTACTTTCAAGGAACCGGGAGAAAGCGTCGTATGACCGGGGTGTCGTACGACCGCGGTGCGGGCAAATCCCTGCCTATATTCGGTGACAACTTAAGAACGGCACCGGAAGTTGCCGCTGTGCCTTATCACCGTAGCCGAATGTTTCTCCGCGCGGCGCAAGTAAGGCGTTACTGGGAATATTTTGAACATGGCGTGAGCCGTTCCGGTGATTTTGTGGACTTAATATGCTCATAAACGACTCCAGTGACGACAAACAAACTGCGTGAGACAAGGCAGACGATATCACGCATTCATAGCAAACCCCTTTAAAAACGCCCGCGCACTGACGTCACGGGTCCGGCGCTTTGGCGGAGTGATACACTACATGAGGTGGTGCCGTTCTTGACTTGTAACCGGCTGTAGTAGTCGGTCTCACGCGATAGGAGTACTAACAACTTATTTAAACTACTCTGTTTAGCGCGTTCTCGCGCATTTTTAAAACTTGTAGCGGAAATCCCAAGCTTTAAAAAAACGTCTTTGCTGTGTCCTCTCCCATCCACGGCGTCCGAGCTAGCCCGGCGGCCAATCGCAGCGCGCTACGCGACGACCGTGCTGTCCGGCGCTATTTATAGCCTGCATCTCCCGCGCCTTGCCGTTTTTTAACACGAAAGTGTTTTATGCCGGGGGACAAGCGACTGTGAGCCCTCATTCACACAGCCGTCACCTTCTTCGTCACGGTACCGTCACGTCAAGAAACCGCGACACAGACGTAAACGGAGTAGTGTTCGTACTGGAGTTCTCCGTAAAAGTACAGGATCGCCTGGCTAGTGATCTGTATAGCCTAGAATTGAGCGGGCTTAGTCTCAAAAGTAAAAAAAAATGGCTTTGATTTTTACATGTGCTCACTTTTCGCTAAATTTACCCGTAAAAATTTTTCTCATTGGCAGATTTACCACGGGGCATGTTCCCGTCGTGTTGAAGGAACGGAAACGTAGAGTTTGTCTTCCTGTCACCTCAACACCGTTTTCGGAGAGAAATGGTCCGAGAAAGCGTCACCGATGACGGTAGACGGTGGCGCGACGGTGACGTGACGGCACGAAAAAATTACACCATCTCCCCGAAGGGAACTATGGGGTGATGCAAAGCATCTCGGTGTTCCCAACCCCCCGTCGCGCGCGCGGCCGCTTTCGCGGCGCGGTCGCGTTGACGAGCGGCATCCGGATCCGCTTGGCGACGTTGGCGTGCTGAAGCGGCTTCGCTTTCTCGCAGTGTGGGATCCGCTGCTCGACGCTGGAGTTTCGAAGCGGCTTCACTTTCGCCAGTTCTCTGACAGATTTGCTGGCGTCCATTCAGTTCTTCGGACAAGCAGCAACTCAGGGAGCGGCGCGCGGAGAGGAGGAGAGGAGGAGCAGCGCACTAGCTATCGCACAGCTGGTGGGGAGAGGGGGAGAGGTGCGGACGGACGCCGATGTACGGACATAGCCCTGAGCAAGAGATGCTTTGCATCTAAAAACGGCTGTGTGAATGAGGGTTTAAACTGCCAAGGGTAAGCGAAACAAATGGTAGTACAAGGCATAGATGAAAATAAACGCATTTTGGCAGAGGGTGGAGACACCCTTTGAACGGTCCCGTGCCCTTGCTATTGGGTCATAGTGTTTAACACATAGCTGTTTGCGCTTCCCACGAGACCCAGCAACCCGGCATAGATAATATGATTTCAACTTCGCGAGTTACACCTCCAATGGCTATAATAGCGCTAATGGAGTTAATTGGTCGACCAAAATTTTTAACAACTAAAAAAAGAAAAATATAAATAATTACGAAAAATAACGAACCGTGAAACGGCAGAATAATGCAGATTTCGCAAAAGTTACACCTGCAATCGCATTAATGGCGTAAATGGAGTTAATTGCTCGACGAAATTTTGAAAAACTAAAAATATGAAAATAAAATCATTACGAAAAATGGCGAACAGTGCAACGCGTTGTATTTTTGAGTATTTGAGTATTTGATTTTTATTTCTTGGCAAAACCAAGGGGAGGCTAAGACTCAAGGCGGACGTGGCCTTACATGGGCCTCAGCCACCCGATTTACAGACTACATAGTAACACGTCTGGTCACTACTTTAAGCATAGTAACACAATCGTAATACAGAAATAGCACAAAGCAAAGTCATTAGTACATTTCCTCTGTATTATACAAAGCATAGGTCTAGAATTCACAGAAGGATCGCAGGGTACACATAAACGCAGTAATTGGTACGCATGAAGTTTCATCAATTATACTACTATGTCACAATTACGTATGAATGTATTTTTTTGTATTTGTTTTTAATTTCTACCTTTAGGGGAACATGTAGACATA
This sequence comes from Haemaphysalis longicornis, assembly GCF_048455015.1. NCBI lineage: Eukaryota > Metazoa > Arthropoda > Arachnida > Ixodida > Ixodidae > Haemaphysalis > Haemaphysalis longicornis. The sequence continues at coordinate 170,166,460 of NW_027526445.1, forward strand.
TATTTCAAACCCTTATTAATATATCAGTATTGCAAGAATTTTGCTTAAGTAACACTTCTTTGACCTGTTTTTTAAACGTAAGTTCACTGCCGTCGACATTTAATTTTTCTCACAATTTATTTAATATTTCAATTGACTTCTACAGGAAAGATTGCTCACTATAGTTCGTTCTTACTTTTGGAGTGTGCCGTATTGTATGCCTGGGGTGGAAGCCAGCAGATTTATTGTTAACTTGATTTTGAGTCTCTTGCTTACAAATGGTGTGCAGAACCTTCATGTAATAGATTTGCTGAGCTCGAAACATTGAATATTCAATAAATAAGGCACTTGTCCTCAAATCTGCGTAACAGCCATGAAAATCTAAATATATGCGCAAAATTCTTTTTGGAATACATAACCCTGTTCTAAATTACTTTTAGTTGTGGTCCCCCACGCCAAAATCCTGTAGCATAGTTTCGAATAAATGAGAGCATTGTATAAGTTTTATTTCAACCGTAGGGCTATGAAATGGTCGATTCTATATATAAGACCTACACTTTTAGAGAGTTCTGTGGACAGTTGAGCAATATGCGTGTTCCACGAAAGTTGTTCATGAAACCAAACACCTAAGAACTTCTGTTCGGTCACTCGGTTTGACTTTGTTCCGTTGAATATAATCGGGATTTCTTTCTCGACATTTTTATTGTACAGCCTAAATATCATGTGTGTTGTCTTTGTACCGTTAAGTTGCAATTTTTTATCTAGTAACCAATTTGATGATTGTTCCAAGTAAACATTTACCATTGAGTGAAGTTTAATTATATTATCAGACGTGAAGAATACATTAGTGTCATCCGCATACATTACAATTTCTTGTGGACCTTCTATATTTATGACGTTGTAGGGATCCGCACCTCATCTTCTAGCAGCGCCACTATCATCTGCATCATCTCACCATCATCATCAGCGGTGCTTGCCCCGCCAGCGTCAGCAGTGCCACGCGCCACGAGATCAAACACGACGGAGCGCCTGAGTGGCCGCATGTCTGCATCGCTGATGATGATGGTGAGATGATGCAGATGATAGTGGCGCTGCTAGAGTGGCGCGTCAGGAGGACGGCCCTGAGTTCATCGTAGGTCTGGGCTCCAGGCTTCGGCAGCCCCACATTCACCGACCAGACTCGAACCCGACAGCATCGCATGCGCTCACCGACGACCTTCCGCCTCGCCCGCTTCTGCCACGCCACGCGAAGGCACTGGTGAGCCAAACAATACTGAAGCAGCCGAAGTCTGAAGCCCGAAGCCCAGACCTACGACGAGCTCGGGGCCGTCCTCCTGACGCGCTACGGTCGGTACCTCAAACCATCCATGCCAGCCGCTCGGCCTTGCACCACCCCTTGCACCTCACGCCCTAGCAGTCCGTCACCCAATGTATCTGCGCTGCTTCCCCGCAGCACTCGAGCCCCGGAGTGGGCCCTGACGCAACCTCGTTTACCACCTTTTGTGCAAGCGGCCCTGTCGACCCAAGTGCAATTTCGGCAACTACTGCACTATTTTCTTCGACGCCGCGGAGGCATCAGTCGAAGACGCCGCTTCACGACGCATCTCGACCAATTGTGATGTTGCGGACGCGTCTACTCCAGCTCCGCTGCAGTTGCCGCATAGTACGCTCGAGAAGCACACTGTGGGACTCGTTACCGACGACGATGAAAGCCCTTCCTCCGACGAGCTGCTGCCCCAGTCCCGCGTGACCGACCGTTACAACAAAGCTGACGTCGAGCTTAAACGTCGCCGCCGACATCGCAAGCACCGCCCACGACGACCGCCTTCTACAAGGGCGAAATGCCAAGTTAACCGTTTGCTGCGACTACGCCGACGCCCATGGTGCCTACGATGGACCCGTCATCGGTTCTGCCCGAGTCGTCGCCTGCTTTTGGTGACATCCCCACAACGCGCATACAGCGGACCTCCTCGGCGTCACCTGCAGATTTCGCGTCAAGCACACTCATACATCGTGCGCCCAGCGCTATCCCTTGAACTTCCACTTGGACAGCTCGAGCGAGCTGCTAAAAGACGGGAACACTCACGTCGTGGGATGCTACACTTACTACGTCCGCTTTTCCAGACCCGTCCAATCACCTACCTTAATGTGGTCACCCGCGACAGCCTGACATCGGACCAGCCGATTGATGCTCAAGCTCGTCCGGTACGCCACTCCCAGCCCTGGCAACCGGAGATTATAATGTGCACAGGAAGTCCTCATGACGACGACTTGGACTGTCAGCGGATGCTATTTCAGGAGTGACCAGAACGGCTCTATGATGTTAGATCCCTTTTCACTTGGACTACTTAAGGGACTCTGACCGCGGACACCCCCTGTACATAGCTTTCCTTGCTAGTGAGTTGTTCATGTTCTTCTTTTTTTTGTCGCGCTCCGCGCAAGGGGGGGGGGGGGGGGGGGAGCGGGGGGAGCCCTGTAGCGGCTCTTCGTAATCGACAGCAGGCGCCCACTATCATCACCATGGACCGCTGTGCCAGCGTCATCAGCGCGTGGCCTCGACAGGCACGACGAGCCACGCGCTAGTTGGCGGTTAAAGCTCTGGGTTGACTATAATTTATGAAAACATGTCGGACCTCTGGGTTACAAATGCGAAGAGGCTTTTATGCAGCAGTTTCTTGCCACGCGCGCGTCTCACGTCGATAGTGCAGTGAATAAAGTGTCCTCCGACAAGGCCGGAGGCCACAAGTTCTAATCGCACACGGGCACGTTTTCTTTTTTTGTTTTTTTTTTTTTGCTTGAGCGGTTTTTGGACATTTCTTGTAAAAAAAGGTGAGATTCCGAAGAGAATTCGGCAAAAGAACGTGAAATTCAGCAGGAAAACTGGCTACAAACTGTTTAAACACCCAGTAGGTCTGAGTTCTGCTGCAATGGTTGCCAGACAACTGAAGCGGTCACGACACCGCTCACGTGGGCAGAAAACTGTTTTTTTGGCAGCGAATAAAGGATGCAATATTTTGAAAATATCCGGTTTGCAGCTTCGCAGAACATTATAAACAAAGAACATTGAACCGCGTTCAACTCTCAAATGTACTTGACGTGACGTCACTCTAGTTGCGCTGCCGACCGGCGGTGCGCGCATTGCCGCTTGCGATGCGCCTCAAAACGAGAATTTTAACGCCGCCTCCTAAATTCCGGAAGCAATGAATTGTGAGAATACTTTGAATTTATGTTCTTAAAAGGTCGTTCAAGCAGACAGAATTAAGCAAAGACAAATGCATTTTCCCATCACGACCCCTTTAAGTAGCCCAAGAACGACTATCGACTTTAAAAAACGCTTCCTGTGGTCGGAATCGAAAGCTGGATCACGCGCGTTATGGAGCAGACGTCTATTCGAATGCGCCATTCAGACGCGGTAGAAGCAGTTTGAATTTTGGGATTTGACATTGACTCGAGCAGTTTGTGTTGGTAGAAAGTTTCGCGTTCTAACTCTACTTATCCTAACAGGGGGTTTCATTTCCATCACTTAATTTGTGTGCTGGAGCAAGTAAAACATAGCCCAGTCAGTAGGGAGTGTAAGGAGAAAGCTATTGTGTTCCAGCTCCTAATTTTATTAAATAAAGAACACGAAACATGCCGCAAAGCGACTTTGGGTGCCTACGAACATTATAAGGCGGGTGTCACACGAGGGGTTGTACTTTGCTGATTGTAATATTTACAAAATCACGTCATTTTATCTAAACCAATTGCCGGGACCACTACGTCAGTCACTGTCGGTAACCGGGTACAGTCTAAAAGCTGGCATGACCTCCCGAGCCAGCTTTGAGCTTGAGTTGTTCACGTTTCATCTTGCGATAAGAAGCGCAAGAAGAAACGTTGGCGTTCATTAGCGCCAACAGATAACGGTTGTTTTTCGCCGAAACCAAAAGAACACACACCGCGAAAAGTACGACCAGGTGTCATGACAACGGTCTTTCGGTGCTGCTATACAAAAGCGTTAAAACTGCCTAGAAATTTTTAACAGCCATGCTGTGCAAGCTGGTGGTTGTGCCGGCAAACGTGCGCACAAAGACATCACCCAGCGACGAAGGCATCGTGCGTCGGCATAAGGTACGTCCTCACTGGCGGCAACAAGCGCGCGGAGAGAGAGAAAGAAACAACTTTATTGATACTCAAGGATCAGGTGATGCGGCTGGGGGCGGTCCAGAGGGCCACCGTGACCGCCAGAGCCACTCGATGCCTCCGGGTCACGCAGCACCTGCTCCCACAGGGAGGGGGAAGGAATGGAGGGGAAAGGGTCTGCTGAGCACTCGCACAAAGAATAATAGTGCGTGTCGAGGGCTCCGCAGGGAAGGAATGTTGGGGAGTCAAAAAGGCCTGGGTTGGTGTGAATGAGCTGAGTGCGGTGGGGGAAGGTGTGGGCCTGGAGGACGCGCAGGCAGTGAGCTACGTCTAGGGTGAGTTGGCGATGTGGTGGAGGGTGATGTCCCTGTAATGCAGGAGCCTGCCGGGACTACCGAAAGGGGGACCGCGTGTAGGCGTAGATGAAGTGGTGGCCCGGTCTACTAGTTCGCGAGCACGTACGTGAGCGTAGTTCGCGAGCGTAGATGAAGTGGTGGCCCGGTCTACTAGTTCGCGAGCACGTACGTTAGCCACCTCATTAGCGCCTACGCCTGTGTGGGCTTGAGTCCACAACAGGCACGCGGGGTCGGTTGGGGGATGGGTGGTCAGAATTTTCAGGGCCTGTGGAAACGCCCGCCGCAAAACACCCTTTCGAGGCGGAGTTACTGTATATATACAGTTGCAAAACTCCCTATAGGGGTCATGTATCAAAAGCCACTGTATGGCCGGCGCCGGGGCAGGCACGGTGACAGTTGACTAGCCCGTCGTCTGTGGGCAGAAAGGATCAGTAGTACTCAAGTGCATGCGGCGGCTGCCGTAAGTCATAAAAAGAAAAGCCGCAAAAACACAAGAAAATTTCACGTAATAATGTATTTTAATTTAAAACGCAATCGTTATTTTACAAAAAAATTGAATATTAATTAATAGTCTAGCGAAGCTCACTTTCTATCTCCTAGGTGCCACGCCCGTCGACTTTCCCCTCAGCTTGCACGCAGCAGGGGTAGGGTGGCTAGAATGGGCGCCACCCGGATTGTGGAGCGGTTTCGCAACTGTATAGTAACTGCTCCGTGCCGTCGATTTTGCCTAGCGAGCGCAGCGCCATCTACTGCGCAACACTGGGTAGGCCGAGCCGCACCGTCCTGGCCGGCCGCCTGCTTTAGGCACTGTGTACGCGCCCTTGAAAAGGCATCTATCAAGTGGTTAGGTGCGCTTAAGTGGCTTAAGTTTGCGGAATACACTGCAACGGCGACAGGATGGAGTGTTATCCACCGAGAGGTTTTAAAAGAAACAAAGCGCAGAAGTAAAGCTACCTCCTTCGCTGCCCTCAATCGTCCGAGTTAGGAAGGCTAGTCAGAGGATCACAGGCGGCACATGTTTCCGTGAAATTTTAAATGCAGAGCATTTCAGTAACTCACGATGTCACCCGCGTTGGCGTCCGTAGTCCGCATTGCTGCCCCTACACTATATAAAGAAATAATACTTACCGGCGCCAGGTTTCGATCCCACGACCCTGCGGGCGGAACGCAAGGTGCACGTCGCTCTAACCACTGCGCCACAAAGCCGACCCAGAGTAGAAGGGTACGAACGCGCCTTATATCATTGACTCATTCAACCGTCGGCCACAGGTGCGGCCTCTCCCCCGCGTCCTCTCCCCCCGCGTCCTCCTCGCCTTCTCTGCGCTCGCAACACCCTCTCTCGCCGCGTTCGGTTCGCGCGCAAGAACAGGTGGGGGCGCTCGCATCGCGCTCTCTCGCCGCGGTCGGTTCGCGCTTAAACCACATATGTCGTTCGTGCGCTCTCCGGTCGCTAACATCTGTGGCGTGATCGTGACGTCAACATCACGCGTTCGTGTGGTGGCGCGATTTCGGCGCTATAACACTCTCTCGCGAGTGGCATTGGATTGGATTCGATTGGATTGGCTTGGATTGGCTTGGCTTGGTTTGGATTGGATTAAAGTGGATTGTGTTGCGTCATAGCCGCTCCACGTTGCGTCATAGCCGCGGCAGGGGGTTCACGGCACGTTTCACGTTTCACCATCGACTTCATCGACAATGTCTACGCTGGAAGACAACAATCACAACAACAGCAACAACCAATACGTAATCCATACGACTTGCAGGCGCGCACCCCGCGGAAATGCTCTGCATTTGATCGTGCCCCTCGCGAGGGGGATGTTTGCATAATGCGTCAACGCGGGCGACGACTGGATGGGAAACTTTCGCCTCCATCTGAAAAGCAGCCGCCGCGACCGGGAATAGAACCCGCGACCTCGTGCTCAGCAGTCCAACGCCTTAGCCACTGAGCCACCGCGGCGGGTTGAAGTAGAATTTCAAGAGGTTAGGTGTGTAGCAGTGGCTTACGCAGTCATCAATTTTTTAGAGAATACAGCGGCGATGACTACCAAGCAGATTACATGCTGCTGTCAAAGTAAAGTATGCTGGTTTGCCAGCTGTTAATACTCATGAGCTTACAATAAATTTCCCCTCTCAGTGAATACCGCGCGAATTGGCAGTTTTTGCACGAACGTTGGTTTCTCTGCATTGTGCATGTGTCTTGCGCGGCATTTATAAAAGAAATAATTGATGGCTGCAACATCTCACCCCTTTTTGGGAAAAAATGTGATTGTTTTTAAACAAAGTAGGGCCATTTGTTTGAGAAAAAAAAAGCTGTCACAAAATCGAAATACCTACGCTGCAAATAAATGCTGTTCAATAAAACAAAGTCGTTTTAACGGGGCTCCAAACAGCAAGAGAAACTTCAGAGAACAAAAAAAAAACTGAGTTAATGATTATTTTAGTATTTGGAGGCCCTGCTTACCCCTTAAAAAGGAAGAGGTACTCTTAAACCGTTCACAGGCATCTCCTGGTGGTCTTGCAGCGAAACCCGTGTACGGTGTGAATGTATTCACGGAAAAGGAGACAGAACGCACAGAATTTGTATTCTTCCTTTCGCTCCTGAAGCGTTACTGTTTGAGCTCGTGCACGGAGCAAGAAACCGCGCTTGCTCCGCGGTCTCGGGATGCTACGAACTGGCACCGGCGGAAACGAACTGTCAGGGGCGAAGACAAAGATGCATTTGGGAATGTTTGGCGATATCTCAAGCCGTGAAATTGAAAATCGTCGCGAGGTTCGTTTCCCGGCCGCAGCGGCAGCTTTTCCGATAGAGGCGAAAGCGAAAACGCCCGTTGTTCGAAATTCCGGCCACGTGAAAGTTCCTCAGGAGGTCAAAATTAATCCAGATCCTTCCACTACGGCGCGCCTCATAGCCTGTCTGGCGTCGGCGAGTTCAACCACACAATCAATCAATCGAAAATCGCCGCCAGTTGGTGCGCAGTTCTCGATGCTTCCCACGCGCCTGATCTTCATTGGAGCCCACGTATTTAAGGTAATTATACTTGCTTTGAAGTCAATGCTACGAGCACGTAGCTCAGCGTACAGACCGCACTACAACCAAACAATCGATCCTGTGAGACGGAGCACCGTACTTCCGTGACAGGTTTTACGTTCCGCTTGGAATGCTTGTGGAGTAAGACAACGTGGTTCTCTAAATGTTGTAGTAGGGTGCTCCGATTCACGAGCGTCTCCGCCGTACGACAGCGCTGGCATCGAAGCACCCGACCTGGAACAGTGAAACGCGGTAAAGTTAAATTGCTTGAGCAAACCGCTAGCGTGTCATCATGGGAGGAACGAGACGGGAGAGCAACAACATGAGAGGTGAGCCGGAAAGAGAAGGGAGACATTTACTTTTTGAACATCAACGGGTTTTGTTTATTTCCAGCGGACCCACTGCCCTATGCGCGCTCACACTTCGTATGACACGCGTGACACGGGACCACGCGAGTACGGACGACTATAGGCCTCGTGCGCTGGTATGGTGGCGCCAATGAATTCCAACCAGCCGAGCCCCCTGTCGATCCGCGCCGCATCTTTTGCTCGTACCGCGCTTCGCCGGCCCGCGTATCCCGTGCGCAGGGCCATCGTGACTACGCGAAGCGAGTCGTGCGTGAACTGTTCTGCGGCTTCGAATAAATAGGAAGCCCCGAGAAATACTTAAAAAATAAAGACTACTTAACCTCCTTATAATGCTTGTACAATGACGTCGAATGCTCCTTAAGGTGTGAAGGCCTAACCACCGTTGATTGACGAGCATGGCCTCGAGGGCGGGCTTCACCTTCACTACGACGGATCGCACCGAGCTGTTCAAATATTGGCAGACCACCCAATTACGCAAGTGTTCTGCCACGTCGGCTGTAAGAGTGTCATCCGTGATGGGACGTGTGCACCGGGACTCCCTGTGCAGCGAACAAAGAACTACGAGCATTACACTCTGGGAACGTGGATGGTCAGCGAAGCTGTATAAAATTCACATCAAGTTCAAGTTCAAGTTTATTCAAAATAATAAATCCAGTATTGTTGAATACAATAAACATGCTGCAGAAGGAGGTCCCAAAGTTTAATAAAAAACTGTCGGGGGGACCTCTTATGACAAAACAGATTTAGGGTATATTACATAACGAAAGCAGTGATTTCTTAGCAGTAACAACAGCAGAAATATTATATAAGTTTAGACAATGCAATAAACAATTTAAATACAACATACATGCATACCATTATTAGAAACATAGAATAAGCATAAATACTATTTCAGCACATACAGTGATTTGAAAAAAAAAATTATTCAAAAAATATAACAATAAAATAAAACAGCAGTATTTGTGGAGAGATGAATACGAGTAACTATTCAAAGCAGAAAGCAATGAGCCTCAATATGCAGACAAGATTAACGCAGAGTCATGGGAAGTCTTGAAGTGCGTCTAGCAAATATCTTTTAGTGAGATGAGAAAATGAATGAACATAACACGATGTTTTGATTTCACTGGGAATGGTATTCCATAGAGATATGTCAGCGAAAGCGATGGTAAATTTGCCGTAATTTGTACGTGCCTTGGTGAAAAGAAAGCCATTGCGTTAAGCAAACCTAAAGCACGGCCGGGCTAGAGCGGCGGCGTGCGCGCGTTGGTCAACACAGCGCGCGCCGCCACTCTAGTCAGGCCGGGCCTAGTGCTATTAGCATGTAAGAGATAATTAATGTTGATGCCGTCAATGTGCGCGTCATGAATTACAAGCCTATGCTTGATTATTGATAATTTTAACCGGAATAACTGTTTAATGGGAAGAATGTTTAGGCAACGATAGATTGGTTGCAAAGGAGACAGGAATGGACTAAATGTCATTATTCGAATGGCTTGATGTTGTAGACGTTGGAGGTGATCTAAACGCGTAAAATATGTGTTTCCCCAGCAAGATAAGCAATAGGAGAGATGACTGTAAATATAGGCATAGTACAAGGCTCGAATAATATGTGGTTGAAAGTATGAAAGCGTCCTATTAATTACATGAATACTGAAGAAAACTTTTTGGAGAAGTGATTGAGCATGATAATGAAATTTCAGTTCCTTATCTAAAATTACACCAAGAAATTTGACAGTCTCAGAAATTTGTATTACGTGGTTATTTATGGATACAGATGGAAGAGCGTTTATCGTCATTTGATGTGAATGAAATAACATAAATGTTGTTTTTCTTGGAATAATAAATAATAGGTTATTACTGCACCACAGATTCTCATTATTTAGGTCTGTATCAAGTTGGTGTGCTAGTGTTTCGGTGTTTTTATGAGATGCATAGAAAGTTGTATCACCCGCATACAGCAGAAATTCGGTGTGAGTGAGTGAAAGGGGTAGGTCAATAATAAACAACAGAAATAGCAATGGGCCTAGGATCGAGTCTTGTGGTACTTCTCTATAAATAGGTTGTGCGGATGACGAGTTATTGTTCACTTGTAGTACCTTGGATGGATTGGTTAAGTAACTTTTGACAAATTCGAATGGTGGCCCGGTTATTCCAAAAGATTCGAGTTTATGACAAAGTATTCCGTATTTAATTGTATCAAACGCTCTGGTTAGACAAATAAAACGGCCCTAACAATCAAGCTATCATTAATGGATTGTTTAATGTTTTCGATGAAGTAAATGAGTGCTAGTTCTGTGGAGCGGTCCTGCCCAAATTCGAACTGCTCAGGACATAAGAGGTTGCATACGTCAGATACGTCATTAGTCTTTTGGTCAGATACGTCATTAGCCTTTTGTATAATATTTTTTCTATTACTTTACTGAGGAAAGGAAGAATGCAGTTTGGTCGGCCGCCACATACGCTTCAAGAATACACACGGTATACTTCTCTCATCATTTGGTAATGGCAGCCAAATGGCTTCGTGATTAGTGTAGGAAACTTGTAAAGGCTACATCTTTATGCTAGTCAACAAACATGGGGCTGTCCGTTGCCCGTTCGTAGTAGTGAACGTGTTGGCAACAAACGGGGATATCGCAATCTTTGGCACCTCACAGTGAACTATTACGAAGTGTAAGTGAATCTCGCCGTAATGATGCTGCTGCCTTCGTGACCAACGGCCAGGTATTTTACGCTGTAAAGTATTTATAAAACCTGAGTTGCGTTCTTTTTCTGTAACCATACTTCCCCCGTAGATGTCTATCTTTGGCAGCAGATGGGAATTTTTAACGACTGCAACTTTACAGTAAACAAATAATGAAAACTAAATAAAACCCCGCACAATAACAGTCGTCTCAGCGGCATATGGTCATGTAATCGTTTTTGGAAAATTTTAAAGAAGCAGATTACAGCACTTTTCTGTTGCGAACTTGCCATAAAATTAGCTTTGCCGCGAGGGTTTTTTGTTCCCCAAATGTTTTGATGGACAAGAAAAAAGCACTGAACCGCAGAAATGAACAGCTCTTCCGTAAAATGAGTGAATTTTAATTAAGAGGTCCGAGAGCAAGGACCCTACGACGGTTGTATTCTCCTGTTCTCGCTCTATCGTTTGTCATCTGAGTCACTGTACACCCTCTAAGCAAAACGTTTATAAACGAAGCATGTGTTAGCGAACCTCTGCATGTTCCGGGGCTTTCATATTTCGGATTCGTCTTTTAAAAGCCAATTTTGGGTCACGGAAAAATTCCAGAAACACCCCTGCAACAACCGCGCCCAAAATGACTGCATAACTTTACTTTCAAAAATTTGTGCTGTAAGTATTTTATACCTGTAAATTTCATTTAGTAATACACTAAATTTCATTTGGTAAATTACAATCTCTCTCCCTCCCTCCTCCCTCTCTCGCGTCTCCAGCCTCCTCAGTTTAAGGGTTCACTTTCCGCTCCGATTCACAGCATTCCCGTCATTGTCATCGGTTCGAAGACTAAACTGATGCTTTATAGATCCAGAAGACCACTAGACAGATGCTCACAGACCAAGACGGTTAGACAGATACTGAAAAAAAAGTAAGAGTTGTTGCACTTCGTGAACGACGGATACACGCAAGCAAGTCAAGCGTTATATGCAAGATTGTTTGTTTTCTCAACGCGGACTGTAGCAGAAGACAGACACTGCATTGCCAGTGTGTGACGCGCTGCGCCGGTACGTTTCCAGCGATTACTATGATGATGATTGTTGTAGTTGTTTTTCTTTTCTTCGGGGCACATACTCATTCCGGGGGATTGTCCAAGAATAAAGAGATCCGGAAGGCTAATCTGCCAGCTTAAAAAAGTCACATATTTATTAGTTGAAAAGATAAATGTCGTACAGTAGTGCGTGCCGGGTAGCGTGATTCCAAACGCTTCGCTACATAGAGCACCCATGTGACATGTGTGATGTAACTACGCGCGCTATTATTTTGAGCGCCTGCTAAAACGAACCTGTCGATTGGGCTCTGTGGCCTTGATGTAGAGCACTGGGTTCTGGCGCTGAAGGCTTGGGTTCGAGCCCCAACAGGTCTATCTCTTTGTTTTTCTTTTCATTGCCTTGCTTTTTTTTTCTAAATTTATTTTTTTCTAAACTCAAATGTACGGGTTCTTTTTATTAATAGTAGTGATTTGGTATGTTTTAGGTCGCTTTAGCTTTGGGGCGCCGCCAATGACGACGTTTAATTACCGTTCTGCATCGCACAGACACTCATGTCACGTGGGCGCTCTGTGCAGCGAAGCGTTTGGAAATACGCTGCCGGGTAACTCGAGAACTCGATTGCACGTGAGTAAAAGAAATGGAGGCAGTTGAAGTAATTGTCGCGAGAGGACAAACAAACGTCTAATAAAAATCAGCAAAGACGAAGTAACAGTGAAGTTGTTTTAATGTGTATAGAGCTCGATTTCCGCCTCCAAAGCGCGCAAGAGGCTAAACTGCCTCAAGGAATATTTATAGCTCCAAAGCTGCTCCACAGAATAATTCAGGCTCCCTGGACTACACCAAAAGTTTCAAAACGACTTCGACTTGTGCAGACGTTTATTGAATTAGTGGCTCTGACGCACGGTGAAGCGTAAGTGGATCCACGTGGTCTGCATTCATTGGTCCTGTAACTCGCTGCTCCTTGCCGTAAGTTGCAGCGGAACGAACCCTAAACCAACGCACAGAGGCAGTACGAGTGCCGTGAAGCTAACTGCGGCAAGCAGAACAAGCAAATGATCACTGATCTGGGCGCAAAGAAAAGGTGTATTTATGATACTTGGTAATAAATACGCAGACAATAAACAGATATTTTAGTGGCGCGGATGCCAGAAGGAGCAGGCCTTGTCGTGGCGCATCGGGTCTCCCACACGGCACTCGAAGGCCTGTTGGAATGTCTCGTCATTATACAGCTGGGCATTGATGCTCTCCCAGTGCTGGGTGTGATGGGTCAGGCGTCGTCCGGGGTCGGGGCTTTCACACATCGACTTCGTATAAGAAATGTAGAAGGCCTGCGATGTTAAAGTGGATACGCATCAGGAACCAGCGACTGCGTCTGCTCTAAGGTTATCGTACGGCTGCGGAAGCGTTACAGTTACTGTCCAGTTTTACTTTCACGTACGTAGAAGCTCCAGGTACGTATACAGCTTTTAAGGGTGACCAGTGCGCACGCCGAGAACGCAAAGGGTCTGCGTGAGTGTCACGGGCGTATACGTGAGATTCGGATTTTCACGTTGCGGTCTTTACACAGCTTTTGTTTCACGAGCGTACAGAGTTCACATACGCAAACCTGAAAAGTATACGTAGCCCACACGCATCTAATTTCAAACCCTTTTAGTTATACGCACGCCACGCACTCCTAACGTAAGGCGGTTGGATGCGCACGCTGGCGCCCATACCCGCGAGGCATTCCTAGCACCACCTACTAACGGACAGACACACTGCTGCTGTAGTCGTGATCTCGCGAGCAAGTTGCTATGACGACGACAAAGGCTACACGTCAAGCTTAACGTCTGAAAAATCGCGTTTTTGTATGAAAAGCAAAAGTGGTTTGTCGATTTACACTTTAACTGAGGGTAAGAATCGGCAAACTGATCGCAGAATCAACAGCTTAGAACAAGATATCGCACCGAATGAATAGCAACGAAGCTGTTTTCGCTGCGAAGCGGGAGGGCAGGGTGCCGCCATATTGGTCAGCTCTACGTACGGCAGCAAAGTGAACACCGCAATGTAGAAATTCGAATCTCACGTACGTCCATGAAAGTCACGTACGTACTTTGCATTCTGAGCATTCGCACTGGTCACCAATGAAAGTTCTACGTACGTAGATCTTCAAGGTACGTGAAACTAAAACGAGAGGTATCGTTCGCCAATGTGGCGTTTAGTGGCGCTGCGTGATACACAAAGCGGACATTTTGGAGCTACTACTTTATCTGCACATCAACTTCTGCGTGAACTTCGACTGGTTCTTTGCGGGAATTTAGTGGCGTGCGGTACGCTGCTGCTAGGTGCGTACGCAACTCATTGCGTACGTTCAACTAAAACTGTCTACTGTATTTCACGTCGCTTCCGTAGGTAGGGTTGGCCAAAATGGCGGCGCCCCGCTCGCACGCTTCTCAGCGTTGTCACTAATCCTTCGATGCGATATCCCCCAAACTTTTCTGGCAGCAAATGATGCTTTATTCAATGAGAAATTACACAATTTTAAAGGAGCTCCTAAGTCTCCCGCTCATTCCTGTGTTTTGTGACGTCAGTGATGCGGTTTCCACGGCAGGTATTTGACACGAATATTTATATGTTGAGTCTTGGGCGGCCCATTCTTACATTCACATAAACTTTCCAGCCACAAATTGCCTCTGTTTCTCTGATAGAATGGCAATGTTTAGCTGTTACGCCGGACGAAATAGCGTTTGTCGTAGTCATAGCAACAGTCTCGCGAGATCAAAAGTGCCTACAGCAGTGTTTGTTTCTGTAAGTAGATGGCGCTAGGACCAACGCGCGGCAAAAGTCGTAAAGCGCGTGCATCGAGACACCCTACGCGCAGCGTGCGTCGCGCACGTTTAACTATACTGGTTTAAAACTACATGCGCGTGCACTACACATGTACGCACGGGAAACAAACTGTCCACTGTGACGGCACTTTAGTCATCTTGAAGCATGGCATCGGCGAGTGCATGTCTTAAAATCACGGTTAGAACAGGGTTGCTCTAATGAAGCATATTATGTTCAATACTGTTCTCACAGTTGCACGAAACTATCTACTCGCTCTAGAGATTGATACCACCACTTGAATACCTGTCTTACGGAAGACAGCGAGACATCCGTAGCACTGAATCTTAAGGTTAATAAAGACTCAAGCTTGCCCACCTGGTCCCACTCGAAGGACTTCCTAGCTGCTTCAGTTTCCGACAGGGCCGCGGGCTTCTTACTGACCAGGCGCTCCACGTATGCGCGGAAGACATCTCTGGCAGGGCCCAACGCGGCGTTCTCGACCACCGCCATTGCTTCTTGGACAGGGCCCCAGCCCGACTTTGCCGCTTTCGATCGCTGAGCATGCTGCGCCCTGATGCACGCACGTAGGTCGTCGAGCCTGGTGCGTGCCGCGAGAGACCAGTGCACGGCTGAAAAGGAGTTGCGGTTGGTTGGCGATGGCAGCAACACGCGAAGCAGGCAGCGGGAAAGCCTTGGTCCGAGCCGAGCAGCCTGTTGGGCAGGCCATATCGGACTCTGCGACTCGCGCAGTTCGACCGCCGATAACCTCAGGAACACCACCTGCAATAGTGAGGAGAGGAGACGTCTACACCATCGTATTCAACAACAGTCATGGGTTTGCTGTATCTGGAGGACGTCCTTCCACATGCAGCGTACATCTACTCAGTTCTAGCGATGGTTGGTTGGGCATACTGGTGCAAGACTAACATCGGCGAAGAGCATAAAATGAAGGTGACTACATTTAGTTGGCGCTCTTCACCATAGTAGGCCTTCCGCAAGTGAACCCAACCAATCATCGTTAGAACAGAGTAGATGTACGCTACATATCGCAGTAAAACAGTATTAGAACGAAGAGAGCAGGTGCAGGAATGCTCACGCTTGAATTAAAGATTCGCGGAATTTCTGTGAACTTGTTTTGTCAGCATCAAAACACACTTTGCTGCAAAGAACTGCCATCCTGTTTGTTCGAAAACGGTGTGCAGCACCACACGAGCCAGTGATGACCACCTAATGAACCATTTTTTGCTTGATATCCTCACCTTCTTGTGCTGATTGTAGGTGCAGTAGGGGTCACCTTCTTCGTGGTAGGCGGCGTCTTGCAGCAGGCGGGTGCGGAACAGCGACTCACGGAACTGCTGGTACGTGGCCAAGACCTCGGACGGCTGCGCCAACGTCGGGCTCACTGGATTTTTCTCACTGCTGCTTACGTAATTGTCGGAGAAGAAGTGGACCTGCGAATGGAAACATGTCCTTCGAAGTACTGCAGTATTTGCCAAATAAACCACGGAGAAAGATGGGGGTGTCCGTTTCTTTCCGGTGTCGTGAGCACCTATCGAACTCTATGTGTAACACACCCAGCCAAAACGTGCGACTACAGAGGACAGCCGTCAGGTCGCATTGGGCCGCGAGACGTGCAGGTTGAAATTATCCACCAGCGCATGTTATCCATGGACGCGTGAACCCTGGGTCTGCGTGCACGTCCCCCTCTATCCCCCAACCCCAGATATCCCCCCCAGCCTCCCCCCTCGTGCTCGCATAACGGGACACAATGATGCACACGTGCATTGACGTGAAAGTCATCTGTCAAAATGTCCCCCCGGAAGTCCTTAAGCCGGGCCGGAAACAGACCTGCTAAAACATCACAGCGCGATCGCTTAAAAGGCCATACAGACAAAGTGCAAGTTTGTTTATGCAAGATGTTACGCGTTCCATTTTTCATCCCCTCCCTCAAGCTTTTCTGGCAGCAAACGATGCTTTATTCAACGAGAAATTACACAATTTTAAGACAACTCGTAGGTCTCCTGCTCATTCGTGTGTTTTGTGACGTCAGTGATGACGTTTCCACGGCACGTATTTGAAACGAATATTTATTTGTTTAGTTTGGGGCGGCAGCGGACGACGAAACATCTTTCGCTGCCTCGTTCACCGCGCGTCGTCTAGAAGGCACCACAATACACCTCAGGCCACTGTTCGCACTTTTTTTTTTGTTTTTTGAACGGATTTTCACCTAGCTTATTTTTGTTACGGCTCATAGTAATCCTTTCGTGAAAGATTGGCTATGCACAAAAAACAAGGTGTTGAAGAAAGGAGTCCCAAGCGAAAGTAAAGATTATTTTTGTTGCATAATACCCCTAGGAATGTACAGTCATGGAGAAATAAAATGAGAGTACAAAAATATCAACCAGAACACGCAAAATTCAAACATATTGTTCGTTGAAGTGAGATAACGCAACGCTGATCGTACATTTGTAAATTCACATTACCCAACTTTTTTTTGTTACTGAGGCTCACGTCATTTTGACTTCCATGGAAAGAAATCACGCTAATGTTTTTTGTTCTAGTTCATATTTTCCGGATCACGTTTCATTTGTCAGCGTGGCTGGGATCGAACCCACGTCCTTACCCGCCGCGGTGGCTCAGTGGCTACGACGTTGTGCCGCTTAGCTCAAGGATTCAGGTTCGATTCCCGACCGGGGCGGCCGCTGTTCTGATGGAAGCGAAAGGCGAAAACGCCCGTGTGCTGCAGATTCCTGCGCATGCTAACGATACCCAGGTGGTCGAAATTATTCCGGAGCCCTGCACTACGGCGCGCCTCATCGCCTGTGTAGCGCCGGCACGTTACACCCCACGATCAGTCAAATCAATCAATCAATCATTTGTCTATGACTGCCCATGGCTTTCAATGATCCTCAATTGTCTGATCTTCTGTCGACCATTGCGCCTCGAGCGCTGCCTGTAGGGGCGCCACCGAAATCCCCCTAGCGGCCCGTTCCGAAAACTGCCACGGGAGTCTCAGGCCCGCTCTCTGGTTTCGCCGCTGCTTTTGGGGCGCGTTCAAGACTGATATTTGCTGTTTATACGCGTTCAAAATACAATATTAGATGCGACTGCATCTCATTCACTCGCCTTGTCCCTCCATCCGGCGTAGTCATTGTTGTCGGCGTCCGCCCCTCCCCCATTCAACTCGCCGCGTGAGCTGCGCTCTTCGCCGCTCACCCCCTCTCCTCTCCGATAGGGAACACTCTCTCGCGAGGGGCATTGGATTGGATTCGAATGGATTGGCTTGGCTTGGCTTGGCTTGGCTTGGATTGGCTTGGATTGGATTAAAGTGGATTGTGTTGGATTGTGTTGCGTCATAGCCGCGGCAGACGCACTGGCGCCGGTGCGTCCCCTCGCGGTTATGCGCGCTATAAAACGCGGTGCCTGCGCCGCTCTCCTCCATCGTTCCAGCGCCGTTCCTCCGTTGTCCAACGCTGCAACGTGAACCCCCTATGCGTCGCATCTACACAGGGGTTCCCGCGAGGGGAGGTGGGAGATTTTTAATTTGGAACAGTCACTCTATTGGCAAGTGTTGTGTATTCGCGAGAGTGTAAACATTTATGCCGTGACGTTAGTGCGGTACATTCGGTCTGTATGAGCGCCAGGTGTGTGTCTAAGACCAGAGTCGCGAAGCCGGCACATCTATGCACCTGATCGCAATTCTATTGCCTTGAAATTTAATAACAGTGTCTCCGTAAGCAGTTCTCTCATATGGTCATGCTACGGCTATACACAACGATGTAAATCGGCTTTTTGCGCTGACATAATCTAGCAGAGCACTCATACCTGTCAGTACACCAGTTACGTTTGCAACATCATACCTGGCACATTCATCACTACCCTGATCAAGCAATGTGGCATAAATTTCGCGAACATTCCACGACAGAAGTACGGTGGATAATACAAAATTATATTAAAGAGTCAGCACCCGACAATTAATTTAACGCTGCGTCGTCTTGTCCTCAAGTCAGCGCTGGCAAACATTGATCGTCTGCTACTAATATAATCCGCGAGCAGCGCGGCGACAGGCTTATAGAGTATGCCGCGTCCTCGACTAAACGCTTCTGCGAAACGTCACCATATGAAACAGGGAGCCTACAGAAACAACCACGAACTAAAATCAGATGGCGTTATCAGATATCACACTCTTCCCAACGCCCCTTTTATCGTTTGGGAACTGCTTATTCTGTACTTCAAAAAAATGCATCCCCAGAGGGGTAAGCTGTTCGCTGAAGTAGAAAAACAAAAGGAAAGGGAACCCACAGCTTGTGTGTCTGATTACTAAAACGTTCATTCGTTGATTTCGCTCCCCATTCGGGCACAAAGAAGGTTAAGCATCCCCCTCCCCCTTGTCCCGCGAAATAGCAGTGTGTTATGCATCTAGTAGCGTCGGTCTGCTGAGCCCTACCTGCTTTAAGTTTAGACGAACATTTTTAGCATTTCCGAAGCTGCACTGGTTCTTTTTTTTATTCCCGTGAGAGCGATTCTGTTTCTTCCCGACTTACAGATAAGTCATTATCCCGGGGTTTTATTATCTTCAATTGGTTCTCGTTGTGCGGCGTGAGTTGGACATATCAAACAATGCATAGCCTTGCGCTGTACTTAACATTTTCGCGTTGCTCATATTCCCTTAAAAGGCACAAGTGCTTGTGAATTGTTGGGATAATCAGATCCCCGAGACAGATGTTTCTACGACGTATATATTCGAAACAAAGCTGCAAGACAGAACTGACCTCTCACTCTGCCCGTATCTCATCTAAACAATGTCTGAACAAGGCCAGTATCACTCTAAACAATAGAATGCACTTGTGCCCGATATTTTGGGAGGTGACAGTGGGCATATACTGCTGCCGTCGCTGACGCCTTTAAGAGCGGCCAAGACGAGTGCAGAACGGGGTTCCTGGATAGCTTTTGCTGGAGTTCGAGCACTCTACCAAGATGCAGCTGTTTTTCATAGTAGCCAAAACATACTATTTGTGTATTAACGGTACAATACCGCGTTGTTTAGGGCGCGGAGAGGCAAAAACGAACCGAAACAGAACCGAAACATTGCATAAGCCCCTATCAGCCACCCAGCGTTGATTCCGTATACGCCGCGGAGAACCGGCGGCACGCGAGGCAACCATCGCGAAGCTCGAGGCGTATAGCTGTCCCGTGAATCATCGTCTACATTCCCGTTATTTTGCAGCGTTCCACAGAATAAAATGCAACACGGGGTCACGTAAGACAATGTCGATCATGCGTGTCATGTCAAACAATCCCAAATTCCTGGAAAGCTGTACAGAAATGACAAGCATAGAGAACGCAGTACGCAACGATGCTTCCATGTTTACGTGGGCGTTCCTAACTTCCATTGTTTACCCAGCCATTCTCACTGCTTTACAAAGAATTTCCACTAATTTTAACCACGCATAGCTCGTTCTACAAACTTATGCGCCATGACTAACCTACGTTTGTTTTACGGCCCTCAGGCAATCGCACAGCTGCCTGTAATGCGTCATTGGTTCCGGTGCAGGAAACGAACTAGTGTGTCGCGTGGACATTCTTTTTTCCTAATTAAGCTTATTAGATGCGGAGCAACTTATGGTCGCGCCTGTTCCCTCCGCCGTTGTGCGGCGTCCACACCCCCACTGCGCATGCGCATCCTCCTCACCCTCCTCTCCTTGTCTCATCTCCTCTCCTCTCCGGCATTCCTCCTCTCCTCTCCGGGATTGCGCAACGAATGGCAACACTTGCGGCTCCGCGCGCGATAATGCGAAGCAGCTTAGGGTTACAGACGCGACGGTAGCCGCTGCATATTCCGCTGGAGGCGTCACTGTAGCTCCGCGGTATAAATGACGCGCGCGCACTCCGCTCCCCTTATTTTCCTCCCACAACGCCGCAATCGAACTGAGAACTAATGGGATCTTGAGTCGATCCCATGGCTGCTTCGCATACTACTCAGGGTTCCCCTATCGGAAGTTGGGGAATTTTTTTTAGTGAATTTTGCGCTAAACGTGGTGTCAGTGTTGTAATAACGCGACAATCTTTCGAATGAACAAAACTTGTATTTTGTCTTCATGGCCCTTTAAGGAGTACACACAAAACACCAGCGCTTGGATTTCAAACATTTCTCGTCTACACCGGTTTATCCACGCCTCCTTTATGTCGACATGGATGTATACAAAGCTTCGCTTTAAAGCAAACAAACAATCCGGAGGAAGTCGTGCAAGCGGCAAGCCCACCTTCACTTCGGAAAGGCGGCGTCGAATCCTCTTGCGCGTGCGCAGATCTAGCCAGGGCTGTTCAGCGAGCTTGGCGTCAATGGCGCCTATCACGTCCGCAACCACGGAGCGCACCGCGCTGAAGTTCAGGTGGTCGCGGACGGCCGCGTACCGCACGTACTCCGCCTGTTCGTTCGAAAGAGCGTCATCCAGGATGGCACGCGTGCATCGGGTCTCCCTGAAAAGCAAAAAAAGGAAATTCAGGGTCAGCCCGCCTTGCCAATGTGGATGACCGGCGGGGCTCTACAATCAAGGTTACTTAGTAGCGACCGTCACTGTCGCTTTTTCATTACGATGGTATAGATTTATGCGTAATTTAAGCGCGCACGTCGGAAAGGTGACAGAAAAGCTGGTGACGCCCTAATAACGCAGTGAAGTGCACTGTCGTGGACGCCACTGTCAAAATTTTAACATCCCGCGTATGTAAAACTTTTAGGCAACAGAGGCACAGAAAGCGAGGTAACGAGAGTAATGTAGTGCGCCGCGATTAGTGGCCCATAGGTAATAACTATTTGGAAATGGCCCTGAGACATACAGATACACATTGTGAGGTACAGAACTTAGAGCTGTAAAAATGGGGCGAATGGTTCCGGGGAGAACTTGTAACTTTGTTTCAAATTAGTATGCTGTAAGTAATGTGACAATCTTGCTTTCTCCAAGAAAAATTTCGTAAATATTCAAAACTGCTGTAAGTTTCTAAAGTGAAAATTATTTCCTCTGGGCGGTTCGCCTACGACATTTTATTTTGTACTAGAGATTGGTGTCCTTCGCAAGTTCTCACAGAAAGAACTGCAAGGCTCAGTAAGTTTCGGAAATGGAAGGCTGCTAGTTATGCGAGACGGGTTGACATTATATGGCACGATGCGAATACATGGCTCACAGAGGCGAGAACCCTTTGGGTGATTCATGTAATGTACGTGCCGCATGCCGTATTTAAACTGCAGAGGCATAGTCCCAGTGACATCTATGTATACGTACCTGCTAAGAACATCTCCCGACTCCAAATCGGCAATAGCCGCCGCTGGGGTGAAGAAGTCCACGTGGCGCACAAGCCGGTAGCCGAGCAGGTTAAGCACCGTCTGAGGCCTACTGTGCTGCACAATCTCCACGACCGCCCAGACCAGCGGCGCTAGCTGAAAGTCGACTGCACCCACGTCAAAATCGAGGCTACTCAACATCGCTTCAAGATATGACCGGGGCAAGATCTCGATGTCTCTTCTCTTTACAGACTTCAACATTTGGTTACGGTGGCGCAATTTTTTCAAGCGACTGGTCAAACCGGCGACATCCGCCGCAAGCTCAAGCAGACGTGACCTGTTTGGATGTAATGCCAACATGGCGTCCAGTACGTCACTGGCGTCAGCGGGTCCGCCAAAGTTTCCCGGGGCAAGCCGCGCTTTGCCGTCGGAGAAGCCTTTCAGCTCAATCAGAGGAGCCAGAGCCATGAGTCGCTGCAGATCACCCGCGACCTTCCAGACATCCGGGTGTGAGACATTGTCGTCGTAAGGCCAGGCACCCAGACCCGTAAGGTTCAGCAGCGCTAGCAACGGCGCCTTGTCCTTGTGGATGAGAGTGGCCTTGTGGACGCAGTCATGCCAGAATCGCCTTGCGGCAAGTACCACTGGAAGTTCCTCGCTAGCGTCGTCGTTACTGGCCTTAAGAAAAGACAGCACCAGACGTTTGGTCATCTGAGCCAATTGCTCATCTTCGGTGTCGTTAATGGCAGCAAGTGCGCATGCGTGCCGGTAGAAGTTTCGACAAGGGATCACGGTGGCGTCCACTGAGCGGAACAGCTTTTCCGCATGTTCCCTGCAGAACTCAGTTTGGCACGAGGACCGATTCGCCGTCGTTTCTGAGTCATTATGAGAAAGTGGACTGAAAGCCCACGGCTGCTCTGCGCTGTCTTCTTCGTTATCGGCGATATCCAGTGGCTGGATACGCCGAGAATTAATGGTAAAGCCAGCCGCAATTACAGCCGATAGGCATGCGACCAATATGACCAGAATAACACTGATGCGGCCCCCGAAAATGGTCTGGACACCGGCGTGGTGTAATCTGTTTTCGTTGCTCAAAATAATCAAGTCCGTCGACCCTGCATCCGCTGCGTGCTTTTCCATTCCGTCCTCATTTTGTTTACAAGGTCGCCGAGTACCAACGGACAACTTCGAGCTGCGGCCTTCGCAGAAACCATTCTGGTGAGATAAGGTTGACTGTAAACGCTCGGCCCCTGGCAAGATTAATTGGATGGTCGACCTTTGGGCACCGACAGTATCTGGATCTTCAACTTTCCCTGAATAGGCGCTTGCGCCAGGAACTGCTTGCAAAGCTGAAGGCGTAACATCGGCAGCTTCGGCCAAAAAACCTCGTTGACTGGGCAGGAACTCTTGGGGTTGTGCACCATCAAACGTGGCTTCAGAAGAACGTCGTCGCACCGACTGCTCATTGGTGTGTTTTTCTTCCGGTTGTGGTGGCACTGGTAGTGGGAAGTCAGGCTCAGCGGCAATAGCATCTTTCGGCTTGGATGCAGAAATATCGTCTTGGAAGATTTCCGACAGAGTACCATGAGCCCGTGATGGCCGCCAAGAATTACAGTGGGCGAGGGCCGGCTCATTGAACAGCGCCGTTGCCGCAAAGACAGGTCGCCCAATCGGGTACGGTGGTAAAGGTGACTGTACCGGGTGAGGGGGTCTCGAGGGCGACGCATGGACCTGAGTCTCGAAACATTGTTTGTACTTCAGTGGTGCAGGCTGAGTTCCTGCACTCGGCAATGGTGTGTTGGTGTCGGGAGTCAGCAAACGGCTTTGATAATCACGACGTGAAGAGCCGTGCTTGCTGCTCCTTTGCACAGAAGGGCATCCGAACCTGGCGACGCGGCGGTTCCCGAAGGCCACGTCAACGGGGCCGGGCTCACGATCACTACTTTCACTTCGGCGCCACTCCAGATCCATGGAAAACGATCCGGAAGAATTACTTGTATATGGCGTTGTGCCTCTTGTGTTGCTCCGGGGGCGAACTTTCAAGGGGGCAGTGATCTTTTTCGGAGAATGGGGCTGGTTGTCGACACAGCTCTCGCTTTCCGTCACACCCTGTGTTTCGGAGTTCTCAACTGAGACGTCGTTGTAGTAGCGACTTTTCTCCGACCTTGGCATGTAGCGCTCCCGTTTCCCTCCAACTCCTTCTTCCGAATGACTGACATGGCGTCGGCTACCGCCCGGCACGAACAGCGGTTCCTCGTTACGAGCTCTTATGCCAGGCTTGGACCGACGGTGCTTTTGCCGCTGTGGGAGGATTGTCGCTTGTATTTCGGTACAATCTTCTAATTCGTTTTCATTGTTGCGCGATGGCTCTTTGATGAACGGAACTGTTTTGTCTTCTACGTCTTGCTCTAGAAAAGACTCCTCACTCTCTGAGGCGCCTCCAAGTATTCGGCGTACTTCGCGTTTTTTTATTCTCGGACGGCTCCGTTGAAATCGTTTCTTTGTTTTCTGCTTTGGTTCACTTTCGTCTGATTCGTCCGATAAACTGATTTCGATTTCAAAAGCTAGATCCACGACTTTAGAATTCCTCGAAGGTGTCTTGATGCACACTTTCCTGTCGGCTTCATCCCGTCCTAATTTATTTGCAGACTCTGGGTCGCTCAAAAAAACGCGGGGTGATTCGTTTGGCGTATGTTCCGGGATCTCCTCGTAACTTATTAGGCTCGACGTTGAGACGGTTGACTGAACAGCCGTAAGCATCTGATTTCCCAACTTTCGAAATCTCAGAGTACCATGTCGATCGGAAAGACCATCATTATTCTTCGCTTCAAGCTTTTTCCGCGTCTCCGTCAAAGTTTTCGTGTATTTGCTCCGGGGCACCGGAAACCTTTTTGGGCTTTTCTCCACGTCCTCACGGTTCCCACCCCTCATCCTCTTCGACGGGGACCGTGGCTCGTCTATCGACGCCCCTAAGAATTCACGGCTTTTTTTCGCGGCTTTAACATCGTCCGAACCATTCGACTCCCGCCTACGTTTTTCGGTCGTTTCTTTACGGCTGTGGCGCTTTGATGTTATGTTTGATTGCGACTGACGGTGTTGACGCGCTTCGCTTGAGATGTACGCCATGACCGACTCCATTACGGAGCACGCAGTTAAGACGCGTTCAATTTCTACCTTATTTTCGCTGGTTGCATCTGACGATGATTCCTGGCCGCTGGCTTCAACTGGCGTGGATGGTCTTCGATGAGTAGTTGAAGCCCACTTTCCCGCTGCGGTCGTTTTCCTTTCAGTGTGTGGTTGCGACACGCGGTCGCGTTTTTCGTCAGCGTCAAACGGCGACGACTGAGTCTCCTTGGGAGTCTCGCTCCTTGTTAATCGCTGCGTTATGGGAGGCGTGTGGCGCAATGGGAGTGAAACTGACAAACTCGTATAACTGCTCTCTGGTTCAAATTCCTCAATGAGGTCGTCAACAACGTTGTGTATAAGACGCATGTCGGGCTGCTTTAGCATTTCACTATCTTTCGAGTCGCAACCGCGTTCATCGCTGTCTTCCGATACTGTGCTGTCATCTTCCGTGTCATCATTCGGCGGCTTCAGGCTCCTGTGCCAGGCTACTTCAGTCTTTGGAAAAACAGTGAATACATCTAGTCCCACCATTTCACCCCTTCCTCGGAAAGAACTGTTCGTCTTCTCGGAGAAAATGCCTGCTTTTACAGCGGTTTTCACTGGCTTGTTTTCCTCATCGCCATTTGTCGGGGCCCGGGTATCTTCGTTCATATTTGTAGTACCCTGGCTGGGGGCGCTGGTACGGAAGTCTGAGTGAACTGAAACCAAGGAAAGCGTCATCCCCGCTTTCGCGGAGTCGCTGTCTAGAGAAACGCTGCGGCTACCTGCGTTGGCGTAATCTAGAACGCATGGTGGTTCAGGCGCCGTTAGTGAAGTCTTAAAACCTGTATGTGACCTTAATTCACTTATATCTGACTTTATGCAAGAGCCAAGTACAGGAAGAGCAAGGCCAAGTTCCGGATTACCTTGTTGAAGTGACGTCAATGACTTTCGTTCGTTTGAAGGGAAACTGCTAGAGTCGGCCGCCCCACTGAAGGGAGCGCAATCGGACATACGATGCACCGAAGCTTTTGAGTGCACCAAACAGGCACCGTGGTCTGGCGAGCTGTAGGGCGCATGGCCAAGGACGTCCACCGATGCTGTCAGATGTGGCGCTGGTCCGATTGGCGTTTCAGCTGTAATCGGGCCCTCCGCTGCGTCCGAGACGTGCGCTCGGTGTTCAGGCTCGTCGGAAGGCACCTCGTCGGCCATTACGGGTGCCTTTGGGTCGCGGCGCTCACAAACGGGCGACAGAGGACCGTGAGGTGATTAGGATAAGCCTGGCTCGTGGCCGCGTGAGGGTGGCGGAACAAGACGTACTGATGATGATAACTTTATTAAGATCATGATCTGTTTGTAAAGGAAATGCTTGCCGCGTTTAATTTTCTGTACTTGGTATTTTTTCTCAGGATGCAGAAGAAAAAATACGGATCCCCATACAGAAAACAAAGACGAATAATCAATTTGCAATGGCTGTCAATGAGATGCGATTAATGTTCTTCGACAGGTTCGGGTTCGGAACTAATCCCTTTGCTTTACCCTTATCCGCCTCTATTCATCCACCCCACCACCCCTCTCCTCCCTCCAACATCCTTGGTCGTAAGGTCCATTTGCCGCTATCCCTTTTCTCCAATCTGTCCAACTACCCCTCCAATCCCTGGTAGGCTTGAAGCTTCAATTTATGCCCTTCACAAGAAGAATAATATTAAAAGTGCGACTTGGTCCGATACAATGCATACCGAGTAACGTGAAAATTTTTATTTGCCCCACCGACCTAGGGGTCCGTCATGGCGGCCCGAAGTGATGCCACCACCGCTCTGCCCGGGCGACCAGAGGGCGCTGAGAATCTTCCTCCAAGTGTCGCAGGGCCTCCATGTTGTGCTGAGGGGAAGTTAGGGTTGGGTGGTCGTCAGGAGATGAGGCCTACATGTTGTTCTGGGGCCGAATTCCGTAAAACGAGACGCCATCGTTTCGAAACGACGCGGTAGCGTTATGCAACTGCATGTGTTCTCGGGCGATGGACGTCGCATTGAGGGCCGGAGACAGGGCAAAAAACCCTGAGCGAAGCACTGTGGCAAGGGCGCGAAGTCACAGGTAGTACTGCGTATCGCTTTTACAGTGCTGCGTGCCGTCTTGCGCCCTTGCCACAGTGCTCCCCTCGGCGTTTTTTGCTCTGTCTCCGGCCCTCAAAGCGACGGCCCCAGCCCGAGAACACATGCATTTGCAAAGCGCTACCGCGTCGTTTTGAAACGACGGCCTCAAGTTTTACAGAATTGGGCCCCTGAACTGTGTATTTACCTCCACAGTGCGTGTGGGCACAGGGGAGAGAGTCTGGGTGGATGGTTGGATGCGATGAGGTAGGGCTCGGCTGGGACTCAATTAGGAAGGGATGTCGAGGGTTAGCAATGAATACCCTAATAGCCTAATAGATGAACAGTGTTGCGAGATAGGCTGTAGGAGTCAGTCCCCTCCCGGTAAGTGTTCATGGTTTCCCTGACAGAGTCAGCTCCCTGGCGGGAAGAGGTCTCGTCAGGAGCGCGGGTGACGAGTAGTCGTGCTGCCTTATGAGCCCCATTCGCGTCATCTGGTCCTGTGTGCGCCGGTAACCAGGGGAGCTGGGTATGTTGCGGGGAGGGAGGGATGAACTTTGGAGGAGAGTCTTGTACGATAGCCTAAATATACTGCCGCAAAAAGAAGTTTTGATGGCTGTTTATGTGTACTGCCATAATGAGGAAGAAGACGAGGTCACCGACCAAGTGAAGGTAAAAACAACGACGTTTCGGAACCCGCACGGTTTTCGAAACGTCTTTGCTTTTACCTTGACTTTGTCCGTGACCGCATCTCTTCTTGATCCAGATAGAAGAAAACGTGGCGCAAACTAGACGCGGACGAAGAAAACAAAATAAGACAGGCGCCAACTTTCGTTTTCTTATTTTTTAAAGTATGTACCAACTAGCTCAGCAACAAGTTTTGTTCGCTCATATTTGATCCAGATATCTGACCAGGCGAACTTTCGTCGAACTCCTCACTGAATATGATAATGTTAGGTAAGGGAAGGCCGATGTGTGAAAGCCAGGGTAGGGCCACCTCTTTCACAACATGTGGGGTTTTGGAGGCAATTGTGAGGGAGTAGTAGTCGGCGAGTAGACCACGGCTACAGTGAAGGTCAGTTTGTGCCGATTGCCGCAAGGCGTCCACGTAGAAGGTGTTCCAATCAACCAGGGTCTTCATTGTGATAACGATGACATGGTGGCCTGCGTGAAAAAGTAAAGGGTGTGAGGAAGCGTGGTGATATACATGCGACGGCTAACACCTGTGGAGCACGCGAACTCCCACAGAGAGAGCAGCCTCGTTCCGTGTATCGGCGACTTGCACCGGGTTCGTAGAGTCTGAAAAACGCCAAACATATCGCAGAAGATACTGGGCTCATTGCACTTGTACTGGCAGACTATTCCACAGCGTATGATGCATCGTCCACGGTGTTGGCCCCTGTGAAGCAGAAGGTGCGGGTAACGCCTGTTGCAGACGGTGGATCCTGGTCTACATACTGATGACAGTTCTGAACGTAGGCCCACCACTTTGCCAGCACATTCTCCGTGAGTGCGGCACCGGCCCGTGCCTTGGGCAGGAGCACTTCAGCGCCACGCAGCAGTCCTGCCGGCGATGGAGCAGGATCGTGTGGTATTTGACCCCACAGGACTCTCTTGGAAGCTTCCTTGGCTGCTGCTCTGACCTCTACTGGGCTGGGATCGCAACGTGCGAATGGAACAAGGTAGCGCAGATTCGAGTGGAGTTTAAAGACTGACTCCCCCACGCGTAAGCGGTCTCGCTACCTATCCCGCCTGCTTGGCCGAATACCCTGTGTCTTTCAATTGACGGCAGATAGTCTTGAGTCTGACACAAGTAGTTCCCACATGCGCTGTCCGGTCAAGTCGAGCAAAGGCCTCGAGGCTGTCCGTAAATATGGTAAACCTTAGGTCGTCATGTGCGCTGTACGTGGGATCGATGTATTTTACAGCGAAGACGTTGGCTTCAACAAGTGTGCGACACGTGGTTGGCGCGTTCGGGAACTGAACCGTGCGTGATATCGCGTAATTTCGTCCATAGGCTACGGAACGATCGCCGGAGGGCGCTGGACTCTCCCCTCCAAGGGAGTACGCGGGGGCTGTCGCCGCTTCGGCGCGTGCTTTTTTCGCTGCGCGCGTGCTGCATTTGTCGCGCTGCGATGAGGTCCGAGTAAAATTTTCTTTCGACTTATGAAAGCATGCACGCTAGCACGTGCCCAGCAAGTTCGGTTTACACGTATAGTAGCTACTGGGTTCATTTTACCGGCGCTTGTCTTGTCGTCTGCTAGAGACGCGTCGTCTGCTACGCGCCAGTCGAACGACTGAGTGCTCCGGCAGTTTCACAGGATGAAACGTGCTCTGGGTCGTCTTCGGCTGCCGTCTTTTTGTCGTCCAGGCGACAGCTGTTCAACTTGTCCGAGCGTATTTTTCTTCACCACGCGTACTTTCTTCACGTGTTCACACTTTCAACGCTTGGATTTTATGGACTGCGGGAACATTGAGGCTCACAAGAAATGGGACATAGTCGTGATTGATTCTCATTAAAGAATTATTTCTAACCCTTGAAATGAACAGCTACCTCAATTAGAGACACATTAAAGAGGCACATGCTATTAAAGGGGTGCGCTGACAAACCCGCATTTTCATTTTGTTTGTCATTGAAGGAATTTTGAGGGAGCCTCCTTCCAAGACTCATGGTGCAAGCAAAGACATCCCCGCTATCTTCGCAATGTGGTTTACAGCTCTTTTGATTACTATTAGCAAATGTGGGAAAAATAAAAAAACGCACGAACAGCAATACACTCGTTATACATGGACGCTATCGAACGGCACCACTTGAGCAACTCACAAGTTCACTTATTATAGCGGGAAACAATCATTGGCAGCCGGCATTTTTAAGAAAAAGGAGCCGGAGACTGAGAGTAATTTTAGAACACTAGTTCGCAGTTTCAAAGACGGGAAATGTAAACTGAGAGTGGGGAAGTACAAAAAAAGTGTGCCACCTACTTGGCCCTCCGAACCGAAGTGATCCATGCTTGCCGCATTTCCTTTTGGTAAGCTTTCCGAGGTAATCTGTAGAATTTCACGGGTGGATTTTTATCCTTCGTCTTCTTGCTACTGTTGTGGCAGCCGACCACGCAACAATATATTGTGGGCGATCCTTGGCATTTATTTTCACCACCTCAGACATCGTGAAACATCTGAGTTTGGTAGACGGCTTTTCGGCGGTATCGAATGGAAGCAGACACCCGCCGGTCCACTCCGTCGCGTCTGACAAGTGCACGTGCATCTCGGGGTGCACGCTGTAGCACTTACAGACCCATTTCTGTCCTCGTGCACCGCCTGAGGAATCCGGACCCCCTACTCACGAATGCGAACAAAGCAGACGCCGGCCGCACGAGCCACATAACCCAGCACATACAAAGGGTGGTGGGAACTCCCCTGACTCCCTCGAACCGAGAAGGACGCCGCTTCGCGATAGAATCAGCGCTGCCCTCGCCCGGCAAACTTCAGCTTCGCCTCCCTATAATTGCCACTGTGTCCCGCAGTGTTCTTTCATCGAGCACTGCAGCGGTAAGGACGGCCCGTTCTTGAAGATCGGCACGAGCGGCTCCAGCTGCACTCACTTGTTGGTGAGATTGATAAGGTGTTTAACGAGTGATTGATAACGGATATGAGGACACGGCTCAGGCAGCTCGTGGGCATTGTGATAAACAGGGTTCGTATCAATCGAGCGGCGGAGTAGCTGAACCATTGTGCAATCTCTATAATTTGTCGGAATGCGAGCCGTGGGGTTTGAATGTAAGAGGAGTATGGATTTGTTACCCTTTTGGTAAGGGTTCATCACGTGTGCGTTTTCCCAGGGGGAGTATCTGGCCCGTACGGTGCGCTTCAATTAATTCGGCCAGTGAGCCGTCGGTGCCGGTGGCCCATAGTTTGGCAGTACAGGCGTAAGGAGGTAAGCCGAGGACAGCCCTGTAGTCGTTACGGATGAGTCCGCCTACTTTGGTGACCTTTGTGGTAGAGAGGGATAGATTTGGATCATTTTTAGATCATTCCCTCCAGCTAGAGCCCCCACATAAGCTTTCAGAGTATCGGCACTTTTTTTCTCATTTCTGAATATTGCAGACAGCGGCCATCCGTCGAACCCGTTCCCGTGGCATTTGTTAACACTGGAATACCCATGTAAGCAGATATTTGAGTACCCCTGTGTCGCCGCGTGCGCTTAGTGCGATAAATCATGATTTTCAGAGCGCATCATGGCTGGGTGACACGTTAAGAGTGTTTTTTTATCCCCGGACCGAGTAGTGGGTCTATGCTGTGCTGATCTGTATTGGGCTGTTTCAACCGGGCGCGAAGTGGAAAACGCCTGCTTCGCATTCTGTTGGGAACCCACAGGCGCTAGAAAAGAGTGGCTTATTTAGTGGCTCTAGCTTAACCGGCGCGCTATGAAAGATTCCTCCAAAATAAACACAATTGTCATCGTTGCAAAGTGGCACATGACCACTAGCGCTCGTCAATGTCAGCCGCAATTCGGCGCATAAAGCTGGCCACCATGGCGTCAGGCACCAAAATGGCTGTCGGCGTGCATCAATGGCGTTATTCTTAAGCGCAGCTTATGTAGTGGTTATAGCTACAGTTATAGAGGGAGCCAGCTTTCAAACGTCAGCAGTGTGGATTATGTTCCAGGCATCATTGGCAGAAATTGCCATCCACATTGCATTCCCGCTTATGTCGCGCATTTGCCTTATTTTGGAGCTGGAATTACAGTGTATACGGGGTTAGATTGCTCACATAGGGAGCTGATCTAACTTGTTGAACGTGTGTGATTCTGCAATTTCGGCTTCCGCTGTTAGGTCTTTGAATTACGTTCCAGGGCTTAAATTATATGCCCATATGTACTGTTTTAAGCCTAGTTCTGGCAATCAGTGATATAAGAGACTTGCTGTTGCCCTTGCTCTTTTCCTATCTATTCCACTCCCCCACAATGTTTTTGTATAATCAAGTTCTGCGTATATCACTCAAAGCAAAAAACCTCATACCACTGTAGCTAGTACATCTTGATCTACGCCCCCCCCCCCTCCCCAAATATTTTGTACAACCGAGTTCTGCGTGACACTCAAAGCACAAAATATATACAGGGTGATCAAAGTTAAGTCGACAGGTTTTTTTAAAATTAGATGCTTAGTTGTACGTGAAGACCACCTCTGCTGTAAGGCTACGCGCCCAGGGGGACACAGAATGACGTGATAAATATTGATGTCGGTGGCTTAATTAACTAAAATTGCATAATTAACTTTTTAGTGACTGCAGTAAACAGACATGTTTATATTGAAAAGTTGGGCGCAATGGTGTTTCTACACAGTTTCATTTGGCAGAATTTTTCTAGCGCATCTGTAATTCGAGATATCGAATTGCGAAATTTAATTGCTGTTTGCGTGATTACGCATGCAAGGCGGTGGCAGCCGGCGCAAAGCTCCTCCCTTTCGTGACGTACCTGCTGCGTACGAAGTTTAGTTTGACGACGGGGTGGAGGCATAGGCAAATGTGATAACTGACACCGCTTGCGTAATCGCAAGCTGCAGTTCTTCGAACCGCTATCAAAACACGGAACCGATCGGCATGTCTTGATGGTAGCAACTGCAATACCGAGATAAGGGATCCAGCGCTGAAGGCGGTGTGGGGGAGAAGGAGGAGGCTTTGCGCATGCGTGATGGTATCTAGATGAGCGGTCACATCGCTAACTTGGGATAGGCAAAATAAATTCAGTGTTCAATTCTCAACATTGAAATCTTTATTGAAATCAACAAAGGTATTGCCTACGCTAATGAATTCTTTGCTGTGGCATTGGGACAAGAATGAAGAGGCGGATGAGCAATAAACTATTTACATGAGCTATTTACAGTAGTTGTTCCAGCGCTAATGAGTCCAGCTGACAGCCCGAGACAAAATTACGTCGTAGTTTTTTGTCGATCAACCATTCGCGTCATCGAAGTGGCCAGCTAATATTGGTGTAGCACTATTTAAAAGTCGTTGTTCTCACCCACCACTGCCGGGTCTTTATGGAAACCTATTAATGTATCAGTGCTTTAAATAATGTTCGAAGTGCTTCCCTTCGACAGCAATGCAAAACATAAACCGCTCTCGCACTGACTGGGTAACTCTGCGCAGTACTTCTGGTCGGATGCTCGCACAGGCAGATGTTATCCTGTTCTTCATATCGTTGATGTCAATTGGCTCCGTTGCGAACACTTGATCTTTCACGTAGCCCCAAAGAAAAAAGTCGAGCGGAGAAAGGTCAGGGGATCTTGGTGGCCAAAACATCGCTCCTCCGCGCCCAATCCACTGTCCTGAAAAATGGCGGTCCAACCATCTTTTTGCAGAGGTGGAGAAATGCGGTGGAGCTCCGTCATGCTGGAACCATACCTTTCGCAAGTCATTTAAGGAAAGATCGCAGGCAAAGTTGTCGACGACAATACTAAGAATTTCTTGGGTGTACTTTTTGCTGTCGAGGTTGCCCTCAAAAAAGTAGGGTCCAATAATCCTGTCTCCTAGTATGCCACACCACACATTCACACTCCAGCGAACTTGGTGCTTGTGTTGTCGCAGCCAGTGTGGGTTCTGTTGTGACCAATAATGGGCGTTGTGAACATTTACGGTGCCATTCCGGCAAAAGCGACCTCGTCTGTCCACATTACTCTTTGTAGGAAGTCACTCTCTTCTTCAATTTTGATGAGGCCCCAATTGCAGAAGTCCAGCCGCCTTTCGAAGTCTGCCTCACTTAGGTCCTGGTGAAGGCAAACATGGTACGGATGCAACCCATGCTTTTTTAGCACTCTTGCGACTGTTCCGAAGCTGCGTCCTGACTCGTTGGCAATCTGTCGGATGCTGATTTCTGGCATAGACGTTACACACGCGAGAACATCAATTTCAAAATCTTCATTGATGACGGTGTCACTCTTCTGACGCTGACGGTGGACAGAGCCTGTTGTGCAAAATCGCCGGAACGTGGTTATAAACGTTGACCTAGACGGAAGTGGACGGTGTGGGTACCGAGCCCCGTACAGCCGCGCCGCTAACAGGGCGTTTCCATCCGTCTTGGCCATTGCAAGTACCACGTCAACTTTTGTTTTTGTTGAATACCTTGTGCCGGTGGAAGCAGCCATTACAACATAGCGGGTCTCAACGCTTTTCTTGATTGTCGTTCGACGGGCAGCGCTAATAAAGCATCAGCCCACGGTCAAGAAGCTAACACTCTGACAAGATAATTTCCCACAGCGGTTTCAAACCGCACTGAAAATGTGCCGTAAAATTATCTTCCGCTCCCAGCTGTAACCCGGTAAAGGTCACTGCGCATGTCACACCACACTGCTGTTCTTTGACTTCAAAAGCCAAGACGATAAAAGCAATAAGTGTGCCACTTATCGCTTTTGCCTATGCCTCCACCCCGTTGTCAAACTAAACTTCGTACGCAACAGGTACGTCACGAAAGGGAGGAGCTTTGCGCCGGCTGCCACCGCCTTGCATGCGTAATCACGCAAACGGCAATTAAATTTCGCAATTCGATATCTCGAATTACAGATGCGCTAGAAAAATTCTGCCAAATGAAACTGTGTAGAAACACGATTGCGCCCAACTTTTCAATATAAACATGTTGGTTTTCTGCAGTCACTAAAAAGTTAATTATGCAATTTTAGTTAATTAAGCCACCGACATCAATATTTACCACCTCAATCTGTGTCCCCCTGGGTACGTAACCTTACAGCAGAGGTGTTCTTCTCGTACAGCTCAGCGGCTAATTTATAAAAAACCTGTCGACTTAACTTTGATCACCCTGTATACCAGACGTTTTCTGAATATTATACGAGCTGAATGTTCTTTTCTACTAGCGTGTAGCATGTAAATATGCCACGAAAAATTCAGTGTTGGTACGTTTTTATTTCGTTAGCAGAAATTCTGATTAAAACTAAAATTTGTGTAAGTACAAAACAAAAGTTGGGAACAACAGGAAAGCAGAAAAAGAACAATGCTCGTACGCGAAGATTTCAATTTTTTGCAGGGAAGTAACAAAAAGCATGCATGTTTGCAAAATTAAGAACAACAGAAATCAATACAAAACAGAGGTTTTTCTAAGGAGGAAAGGGTTGTACAATTACAGCCGCCGGGAAAAAAGGAAAAAATGTTTCAAGAAATTCTCACTTAAGAAAAAACAGCAACACCATGTAACATGGCTGAAAAAAGTTAACAGAAAACAGAGCTTTACAGAAACCCTCTGGCAAGGCAGCTGCCATTTTTTAATTTTTCACACAATTTTTTTACAGTAA
This sequence comes from Haemaphysalis longicornis, assembly GCF_048455015.1. Lineage (NCBI taxonomy): Eukaryota > Metazoa > Arthropoda > Arachnida > Ixodida > Ixodidae > Haemaphysalis > Haemaphysalis longicornis. The sequence goes on from NW_027526445.1 coordinate 170,201,615, forward strand.
TCCACTTATGCTGGACAGGATGACTCAGTTATGCAACCAGAATTATTGCACTTAATGCGATTCATCCGTGTTGCGAGGAGCTCGGAGCTCGTTCTGTTCTCTTAACGAATAAACCCCTGCAGTGGAGATTGTGTTCTTCGAGGCGCAACGGTGACTTCGAGGGCTGGCTAGCGATTTTGCCTCTACCAACAAAACCCGTTTTACCCCTAAAGAACTCGTCTAATGGTGGAAATGTACTACTCCACTATTCTTGGTGCTATTCTACACCAAACTGCCCTTAACAATGGCACACTGGTGATCTTATTTCCCATTCCTAGCAGAACGCATTCAGCAGCTGCGAACTTGGGCGCCACTCTGACTCGGAATGGTGAGCCCGTTTCGAAGGCATGGGTGTACGGGGCAGGTAGCGACGGCATCCTCGAAGGACCGGTTACTGACAGAGCCATTCCGATGGTAAATAGACACAAAGTCCCTTAAAAGAACTCAAAGTCCCAAAGTAATTTTTTTGCAATAGGCGGGGTAAACGTGGTGATGCTGTTTCGCTTCTTGATCAAGAATGCATCGCCTGGGACATAGTCCAAGGATGAATTAGTTACCGTGCGTTCTGACACGAGTCTAATCTCGATTATGTACAGTGCTCACGGATTGAAACGCGACACTGCGGGCGCGTGGCCGCCGGTACATGCAGCGCCGCCCGTGGACGCCCGTGGAAGCTAGTTGTTGCATTGTGGTATACTGCGAGGATGAGAGCGTGTTGACCAAGGGCCCTATTCTCGACTGCACAAATTGCCGGCATTTCGCCCATGTTTTTTTGCGTAAGCCCGACGTAAGCAATCAGTGACGTGCTGCACCTATACCTATGACGACATGCAGTGTAATTTGACGAGTCACCCATAAAGATCGCTACCAAGGTATCAAATATTGTGGAAGAAAGATATAAAAACACTTGGCATGTACTATAAAAATTAAGACGGTAGCTGAGGCTGACAAGAAAAACACATTTCTGGAGGTTAAATTTGTCGCCAACACCACAAGGCGATCGAGTAACGTTGATCCAAAAGCGAGCGAAAGGCGGATGTCGAGCTAAAGAACATCACACAATTTTTTTACCGTATCTATTTATTTCTTTCAATCAATTTTAGTATCATAGCCGGGCTCTCTGCTTCAATGCAAGCGTTGTTGCGTTATCACCTTCTCTGCTGCCACCGCCGCCATGCCATCGTCTGCTGCTATGTTACAAGTTTATGGCGTGATCACAGAAAAAGACGGCCGCGACCATCGCTTCTATGACACATAAGAGCAGCGAAGCGCTACGCCTGATAACCGCGGAGCGCACCGATGTCGCCGATTCACTCATTCGTCAAGCACGACTGCAATCAGCGCTGTAATGAACTAAATAGTCACTTTTCATTGTTATTTTTCTCTTGAGTTCGATCATGTGACCCAACAGCTTACTAGGACAAGTATGGACAAATGCCATGCATTGGGCTCTCTTTGTCATGGAGAGGCTTGTACTGCCCTCTTATGTTGCGGTTACGCCAAACAAATAATTTTTATTTCATTGCCAAACATAAAAGCAAAATACTGCATGTTATTTGTATGTTCCATGATCGCTGACTTGGAAGCAGTTGAAACTATAATTTGTTTCGGTAGGACACATGCTTTAAACAGCGCGCATGCGAAACTGCGCCTGCTGCAAATTGCCGCACATTTCGCGGCGACGTAAGCCGGGGCAATATTTTGCCCTATTTTGCTTGTATTTTGCGACAAAAACAGCCGCCATTTTCAAGCTGTTACGTAGCATTACGTCACCTTTACGCAGGCTGAAGTTGCCAATGCATGACGTAATCGTTCCCGCCAACTGTTTAAATTACGTCACGCCTTCTCAGCCAATCACAGAGGGGGTGTGTATTACAAGCAGTATTGTTGTTGAACAGCAAAGACAGGCTTACGTTGTCATGTCCGCTGCATTTAGTCTGGTTTTTCATTGCCGGCCAAGAATTATGCGCCTTTACTAACGAGAAATAAGGCAAACTTTAGAACTGGTGTCCGTAAACGACATGAAACGTCAAAATGACGACAGCACACACAACCGCTTTGTCAACCGGAAGCACGTGACCAAAATTGAAAGCCAATCAGAAAAGACTTCCGGAAAATTGCCTGAATTGCCGGCAATTTGTGCAGTCGAGAATAGGGCCCCAAATGGTTACTCCTTACGATTGCCAATGAGCGGGACTGTGGTTCCCCGCAGCGACAGCGGGGCGCTGCGAACCTGGAGCGCTGGAACGCGTTTGTGCGCCGACGGTAGTAGCCCGGCTGTGCGCGCAGCCGATTTCGAGACATGGTGTGCGCGCACTCTTGTTACGCGTACCCTTCCAATGTGGCAGAGTAATGTTCATGTAAAGCACCGTCACGCTCATCTGAATAAAAAAACTTCTGTACGAAGGAACAGCACACTTTACACCAGGATGTAAACTTATAAAAATGAAAGACGCCATTGCAGGCGCGTTCGCGTGTGGTGCTTTGCATTAGTACTTCGTCGGCTCTCCTCTTTTGTTAGTTTATATCATGGAGTAAAGTTGCCTGTTCCTTCGTGCAGACGTTCGTTTTATCAGATAAGCGTGATTGTGCCTTACATGCGCATTATCTGTGTCGCATCGGAAGGGCACGCGTAAAAAGCCGCCCGCCCGCACCTTCCCACGAAAGGAACTCGATTAAATGCGTCGCATAGGGGTGGTTGTATTGCGTGAAAGTTGCGTGATTGGGTAGTTTGTGGTTACCGTTTGGATGTGGGGAGGGTTAGGAAAGACGCGCATGTGCGCACTTTCGTACACAAGCGTGCGACCTTCCCACACCCCCACCACGCTGTTGTCACGCAGCTGTCACGCCGCTAGCACGCCGCTATCACGTGTACCCCTGTCGCTGTTGCTGCTGAGCGCGACGGAGCGCACGGGGTAACTACTGCGCATGCGCGCGCAGACGCATTCCCCCGCACCGCCGCAGCTGTTATTGAGAGCGACGAGGCGCACGGGGCAGCTACGGCGCATGCGCGCGCAGACGCGCTCCTGCCGCACCGCCGCAGCTGTTGTTGAGAGCGAGGAGGGTACGGGGGAGAGGGGCGCACCTGCGCCTCGATGTGATGTCATGAGCTGCGGACGCCTATGGACGGAGGAGTTGGCGAGCCTAATAAATGCTCCGCATTTAAAAGAGCGCCCGAGCAGATGATGTCGCGAAATGGGCTGCGGGGACTGCCGGGCGGCTACCACCGGCGCAGAAACGCGATCCAGGCTCGCAGCGCGCCGCTGTCACTGCGGCAAACCACCGCCCCGCTTATTGGCAACCGGAAGAAGCAAGCCTACGGTCAAACCGCTCTCACCCTCGTGGTATACCACAATGCAACACCTAGCTCCCACGGGCGCCCACGGGCGGCGCTGCATGTACCGCAGGCCACGCGCCCGCAGTGTCGCGTTTCATTCCGTGAGCACTGTACATACCACCTACAGTCGATTTAAACCAATTCATTTAATTTATTGACCTTTCTTTATTGTGCATTGAAGAAAAATATTGATCTTTATTTAGGGGGAGTTACGAATATTGACATGCTTGCCGATGCGAACGCACAAAGAGACTTCCAGTCTTCTAAATGGACGTGGTATCAGTAATGCGATAAAAATCTTTACACGAGTTACGATAGGGAGTTCTTCTAGTTGAGGTGTTTATCACTAATATCCCAAACAACTTACTTACGGCCGATGTTGTGCATGCAGTATTAGCGCTCATGTGGAGGTAATACTGCTCACTGAAAAAATATTTACCGTTGATAAATAAGCCAAGCCAACAAACACTGGGCAGAATATCACCCCAGCAAATCAAGAAATTCAGAAACATTCTGAACAGCGGTGTTAATCGCACCACGAAAAACTATGAGATTTTCACTCACAGCAACAAATAATTTGGTTGCGAGACTGCAGCACGTATTTGAGACCTTAAAGCATACTAAAACCAAACGCAAACAAAATTATTTATTCACATTCGTAAAAGCCTAATTTAGATCTTGTGACTACGGTAGTCGCGAGAGCTTATCGGTATTACGCTCTTTTCACACACGCGTACACGCATGCATGCACACACACACACACACACACACACACACACACACACACACACACACACACACACACACACACACACACACACACACACACACACACACACACACACACACACACACACACACACACACACACACACACACACACACACACACACACACACACACACACACACACACGCGCGCGCGCGCGCGCACACACACACTCACACAAAAACATGAATAAATAAAATAAATAAACACCCAAAGTTTTCCAAACAACTTAAACGTCATCAGAAAAGCATATTTGCGCGCAGTCATATCGGTCGAACATGCTGTAACAAAGAAAGAAGCTTCAGCATGCTGGCAGTCGATATCTCTGGCCGAAGTGTGACAGAGTCCTCGGCTGTGACATTTGGTAGAGAACAACGCACACTAAAGCTGCGTGCAAAGGCAATCGTGGCTCTTGCTGTTAAACACGATTAGTCCTCTTGAAGGTAAGTTGCGCTTGTTATGATAACAGAGGCGGGCACGGGAAGAAAAAACAACACTTTCACACTTTCACGTTTCTGGAGGAATTTTGGAGATGTTTAATACGGCCCCCTGGCGGACGGGGCATGGACAAGTGTCCCTAATCACTTGAAAGCATGCAGCCAGACGTTTACAAGGCATATGCAACGCAAATCCCGAATCGCTGCCGTTGAGTCAGTATGAAGTTCCACCTTATCCCCACTAATCACAGCCTGACCTTCTGCACCACCCATCCTCATTGCCTTTTACTGATTTTACTTTCTTTCTTGTTGAGCTATTTTAGTGTCTGTCTTCATTCCTCATATATAACCACTGTTCTGGCGCTCTTTGCCCAATTGGCCTTTCGCCGTTAACATCCAACCATCTTCATCATCTACGGTTCTTGACGCCCTCTGGCAGATGTTTAATCTAATTTCTTTCAAAAATGCAGCGAACCATTCTTGAAAGTGAATGTAAATATAGTTTCCATAATGTTTCCGCATCATCTTGACTGTTTTACTTCAACAGACGAGTCGACACTAAACTTGTCATTCGAATATTTCTGAAAAACACCACAATTTTTTTTAATACTTGGGCCCATAAACGCCCCCTATCTGCAAGTAAAACATCATATAATAGCTTTGTCAGCGTTGCAGTTCGGTAACAAAGTTACGCCGATTTCTCAAATCCTCTTTAGGTGGATTTAGCTCATTTCGAAAAAAAAAAAACGATTCATGTGCCTACAACTTGCTACCCTAGAGCCTGCCTGTTCTGCAACGGCTATCACCCACATGTAAAAATCCGCCAGTGCGGCCAGGAATTACCTGTCTCGGCCTCCCTAAGGGCTCATCATGTGCTGGCACTGTCGCCGAGGCTGTTTGCTTGCCTTTAGATGTTCTAACACTGCAGAAAACATTTCGAGTATACTTGAAGCATATGGTGCATGCAAAAACCATATTTTTCGCACGTATTGTACAATGCGCAAGAATTAGAGCTTCATCGAAACTCTAAATACTATAAGCATCTCCGTACCTCCCCAACGACGAATCCTGCCGTCTGATTTTTCGCCTTGAACTCTATCACCCCTGTGCATAAAATTTAACATACTGGATTCACCTAAAAATTATGTCTCCAGTTTGTTTTCTTTAATTAACACCTGTCCCTATAAGCAGCCGGTGCTATCATATGACCCATATTTTTACTGACGGCTCATCTACGATTAACTGCAGTTACTCTGGACTCTTCATATCATCAACCGGCCAAGCACTATCATACCGTCTTGAGCGCACAACGTCATACACATATGCTGAGCTTCATGCCATTAAACAAGCACTTGGCTATATTCTCCGCCAGCAGCCAGTGTCATGTGTCAAGGGCACCCCGGAGATAGGATGCATCGAAACCCCCGAAAAAGAAAATAAAAACAACAAAGAATCGCCAATTTGCATGGTGCGCCATGAACGCTCCAATCAGAGAACGCCATCGCTGAAACACCGAGGCATCATGGCCAAATATGGCAGCACACTCGTCATCCAATCAGAGAAGGCCGCGTAGGAGACCAATGGCGTGGTGGCCATATATGAACATGGAAAAGGCAAGAATCCAATGAGAGTGGGCCACGAGAGAGCCCAGAGGTGATAAAAAATTATGCCCATCTCCCCGCGAGGGGGACTCGAGTAGATACGTCGCATAGGGGGTGGGTGTTATGCGTTAACGTTTAGTGTTTGGGGAGTTGGTGGTAGTGAATGCGTTGTATCAGCAGCTTCTTGACGCAGTTTGAATGAGTCAAGGATATAAGGCGCGTTCGTAGCCTCCCATTCTGTGTCGGCTTTGTAGCGCAGTGGGTAGAGCACCATGTACATTGCGTTCCGCCCGCAGGGTCGAGGAATCGAAACCAGGCACCGGATAGTATTTTTTTTTATATAGTGTAGGGGAAGGGGTGCGGACTACGACTACAGACGTCAACGCGGGTGACATTGGGAGTTACTGAAATGCTCTGCATTTAAATGCGGGGCGCACAAAGAGAAGAGGGGGAGGCCACAAACTGCGAGGCCACAAACTGGGAGTTAAGAACCCAGGAGGCAGCAGGAACACGTGAGCTTCACGGAGCAAGCCAGAGGAACGCGGCCAGGCCATCGACCACGCCATCCGTGCCTGTGCGGGAGCGGGCCGACTTTGCATCGGCACCATCATCCTAGGTGCACCACGAATCTGTGTCTTGGTGGCCCCAGCGGCATCGGTCGGGTATCAACGGCTAACGTCCACGCTCCGTCGGCGTTCGTCTCGACGGCCCCGAAAGGACACGTTCGTGCCGAGCCTACCTGGGACCTCCAGCAGCAGCGGCTACCAGGAGGTAGCCACAGATGGTGCGCGCCGCCCAAGGGATGACCGCGCGCATCCAACGCCGGCATCAAGGACCTCCAGCGGGAGCGGCTACCAGGGGGTAGCCACAGAGGAAAGAAGTCAGGGCGCGCGGAACCCACGCCGTCCAAGGAGTGGCCGCGCGCATCGAACGCCGGCGCCGAAGCGAGACGAGGACGGCTACCACCGAGTCGCGGCCACGCAAGGGTGCAACACGTCAGCGCCGACGACCGCGGTAGGCTAGTCCGATAGGGACAGAATGATTAGACACAACTAGGGACTAGTTGTTATAGAGTACCAGAGACACGATGATTAATAAGTAACTTAAGGACAGGGTTCGTGTATTGGACTGTATAGGAACATTATTGTAGATACTTTCGTGTTTTGATTTGAATTGTGTTTTGGGATTGTTAGAGGTTTGAGGGCTTATAATCAGTGTGTAGTTTAATTATTGAATGATTTGCATTAGGGTGCGTTAGGGGGTTAGGGTGCTGCAATAAATGTATGTTTTGTTAAACACGTCAACGGCTTTCCGGCGTCCATCTGTCTGAGCTGGTAAAGACAACCTCACCATCCGTTCACGTGACAGCCAGCACAGTCGGTTATCTTCAAAGATCCAAAGATGGCGCTACAAGCTCTTCGGCATGCCAGCTGCTTCGTCGTTGACGAAACTATATCCTGCAACGTCTTCTACCTGAATCATCGAGTCGGCGTAGCCGGCCACCGCGTGACACTGCAGTAGATCCCTGCGCACTGCGGCATCACAGGCAATGAAAAAGAAGGTGAGGCTCCCAAGAAAAGATCACGACTATGGAACGTGAGGAACATTTTCTTCACGAAGGATGATGCCTCGAGACTAGCAAAAGAACTTCTGGTCTGTCTCAAAAACCAACACCCTATTCTGCATCATATAGATCCTCCTTTGGAGAATAGGGTACTGGTGCGAGTCCCGCTTCGGCTAGAGCCTTTGTTTGATGAATTACGTCTCAGCGCAGCTCTCACAAATAACTACAGGTATCGCCTTGGCCGAAGATCAAAACCTTATTGTGACCACTGCGGATCACGGGAAACAGCCGAGCATATCTTACTGGACTGCCCTGCGTACAGTCATGCAAGAAATGATCTCGCCCAGAAGATCGAGTGCGTAACCCACAGTTTCCTACCTTTAAAACCACTACTGGGACCGTGACCATTTTCCTCATCTCAGTGGAAATTGCTCGCCGCATTATTTCATTACCTTCGCTGCCGCTGAGACGATATACAGTCGAACACGGATATATCGAACTCCAAAGGGATCGCGAAATAGTTCGATATATGAAAAATTCGATATAAAAAATATGGGCTCAGAGACCTCACCTGTGGCGGACGGCCACTTCCCGATTGGCGCATTCAAGAATGACAACTAATTCCGCCCTAACGACGCAACAGGATGCTTTATTTGCGTGAAAAGAAATCGCTGATCTTGGCCTGCTTCTTCGTCCTGTACGTGGAATTAAAGACGCTGGTCTCGATATTCTCGAGGCTATCCAGGTGTTACAGCCCAGTTCCTCCCATGTCGCCGCAACTACGTAGAATCAAGCTGAACGCAACCGCCAGTTCACCGGCGGAGCACGATCGTGTAGCCGCATCCTCGTCCGGACGATCTTCGCCACTCAAGCTACCACCCAGGGTTCCTGCAAGCGCAGCTACGATATCCTCGTCACCGACGCTCGCAACAGCCTACACATTGCTGTCAGCGTTCACGAAGTCGCCAGCAGACAGGTCGGCTAAAACAGCAGCCGGGAAAAGGGACGACAGCTCGCGAAACGTGTCGTCCATGCCCCATTCGTCGTCGTCGCCGTCTTCGCAAGCTTCCGAATGTTCGGCCGTCACGAAGCCTGACTTCCGGAAGCAGTTGACCACGCTCTGCTTTACACTGTTCCAGGCACCCGTCATCATGTGTATGGCCCCCAGCTGGTCAACTTTAAGCTCGATGCCCACACGGAGGTTCATCAAAAGCCTATCGAGGAGTCGCCTCCTGTACCCAACCTTGAACGACTTAGTCGAGCGGTCGAGCGGCTGCAGCCTGGCTGTTGTGTTCTGAGGCAGAAACTTGAGCTCGATGTTGTCGAGCTCGCGGGTGGTTTGGTTGGCCGAGCCGTTATCCATGAGAAGGCAAGCGTGAAGCTCTGACGCCGTGGCTTTTGTCCCTGTTGGGTTTCGGCGAAGGCAATAAGCGACCGCGGAAATCGGGGGTGCAGCGCCGCCGAAGAGCATCTTCCAGCTGGGGCGGTATTCGATATACCATATGTCGGGAAAAATACCGTTCGATATAAACGTACGAATTCCTATATTTTTACACAGAGTTTTCAAGGGGATAATTCACGAGTTCGATATAGACAATAATTCGATATACCCGTGTTCGATATATCCAAGTTCGACTGTAGGACCAAATATCATCACACTATAGAAGCATCTAGACTTTGAACGGCGAAGTTGTTTAGCTAGTCGTAATTTTTCGTCTTGGTAGACAAAAATACCACAAAAATGCCAAGCGCTGGTGTGTGTGTGCCTCGCGGCGACTGCCTAACGTCCCTTGCGCTCGTTTCTCAAGCCCAACATACCCACTTGGGGGGATCGGCCAAGATTGTGGCGACCTCCTGGCAGTACAAAAACAATGAAATGCCCAGCGCCCGTCCGTGCGTGCCTCGCGGCGACCGCCCAGAGTCTGCGTCTGCGTCGCACGTTTGTTTAAGCCAAGCATACCTGCTTATGGAGATTGGACAGGATTAGCCCAAAAAAACCGCCAGCGTTCGCCACAATCGTGGCGACACTTACTCGGAACAAAAAGACACTTTATAGCACGCCCGCCACAATGATTATCACTTCCGAAAAAATGAAACAACCTCACATTTATAGTAACAATGATACCGTAAAGGTCGTTGCGGCAGCGAAGAGAATGAGCGAATAGGCTGGAATTATGAAAGTAACCTTTGTGATGGTCGTGAAAGTTGCATACAGCTTCGCCACCTTCCTCGCACGGGGAGGTTCCCGTTTGAACCCATTCCCATTTCACCCTTCCCGCTTGTTCCGTCCCGTTTCAACCCGGCGCAAAACGACCTTCCCGTTTCGCCCTTTCCCACTTGGCCCGTTCCCGTTTGAACCCGTTCCCATTTTAACCTTCCCGTTTGTTCCTTCCCATTTCAACCGGGGGCGAAAGAACCTTCCCGTTTCACATTTTCCCGTTTAGCCCCTTCCCGGAATAACGTACCCAGTTTATGAAACGTTATAAAAACATTTTCATATTGTTTTTCATTTATTTCCGTTTGTTCACAGCCGCTGCGATAGCATGCTCAGTACATCCAGAGTCCTCAATTGACTGCTTTTCAAACCTGGGCTTCACTTTTTGAATCTAAAGACGACGACATTTGGTTACAATTCGTCATACCAATTAACAAATCTTTTAAATTAACAAAGCCTAACAAACAAAGTAACAATTAACGAATTAATAAACAAATCTTTTAGATTAACAAACAAGTCTTTTAAGCTAACAAACCAAAAAATGATAAAATAAAAAAGCCCAGAAAAGCGCCGCGGAAGCACAAATAAAAAATCGCAAAAACACCCTCACTTTGAAAGAAATCGTATTTGGCGGACTAACACATGTAATCGTTATAATAGCGCAAATGTACATCAATGTCGAAAAGAAACAGATGAAAACTATAAAAGATAAAAAGATGTATAAAAATAAAGTAACCCTATGTATCTGGATACATATGCCACATCTGGCTATAAAAAATCGCAGTCATGAGAAGCGGCGAAAAATATAAACTTAGCTTTGCGTTTTATTGATTCTGTTTATTCCCGTAACTCTGGCGTACTCAGTTTGCATAGTAGGGCAAACCTTCAAAAACTTAAGCAGTGCAGGGTCGTCTCTAGCCTAAATTTTCTTTACTAGAGAAACTTAAAATTGTCGCGGGAATACTACCTCTAAGGGCCTTTCAGACGTTCAGCGAGAAGACATCATAGTAAGACTATTAGGCAGCCAACCAGCTGAACGGGAAGGTCGTTTCGGGAACTGGCGCACACGGGACGGGTCAAGCGGGAAGGGCGTTTCGGGAATGGGTTCAAACGGGAATGGGTTCTTTCGGGCTACACCCATTGATTGTGGCTTGCTTAGGATTTCTGCCTCAGTCTTAAGGCGAGCTGCAACCAGTTTTGTGAAGCCCATATCGCCACTTTGGATGTAGATAAGCCCGGACTGAGCACTTCTGCAGTGCAGCTTCAGAAGTGCTTCACCTCGTATACGTTCATATGCCTTTGTAGATATATGGGGCTGAGAACAACATAGCGACAAGTTGTTTCCTCGGACCATGTCGGCCTTACTTTCTTAAAATTCTTTACTTGTTCAAGCAAGAATAATGCGGAAGACACGTTTTCAGCGGCCTTTTGCCGTATGTACGAACGGTCCGCACTGAAGGAATCCTCTCTCAGCTGTTGCAGCGGTTTAGTCGCACAATTTGACTCATGAGGTCGCTTTCCTTCCTCTTCCACTTAACTTTTTCTGTAGTCAACAAGGTTGACGCCGATCTCCTGTCAACATAAACACCTCCATCATGCTTGTCTTCAAGGATCACCGCTCCAGTCTGTCCCGAATATCCATCTGGTAGCGTGTCCACGGGGGCGTCGTCAGGCAGGGTTTCTGTTGTGGCAGCACACGGAAGCGGGATAGAGCGAGATGTAACAGCTGACGAAGCGTCAGCGCACCCTGCGTCCCCAAAACGAGCCCTTTTATTCGAGCGCTCTTGATGTTCCGGCGAGCTCCGGTCCGGTGCTCTGGCTGCAGAAAATTGCATGCAGATGACAACGAACGCGAAAAAACGATGAGAATCAGAGCTCTTCGCCTTTCCCATTTCCCCTGTTCCCATTTGAACCCGTTCCCATTTGAACCTTCTCGTTTGTTCCCTGCCGCTTCAACCCGGTACAAAACGCCCTTCCCGTTTCGTATTTTCCCATTTAGCCCCTTCCCGGAATAACGCACTCAGTTTCGACTCAGGTGACTCGAACCGAGGCGTGCGATTTTTAAAATTAAAGTTGCGTCCGACTGTATTTTAACCTCATGTTTTGAGTTACGTTCGACGTAACCGAAAGTCAGAAACTTGCGCCCGCCGTAACCTGAAAATAAATTGAAGTTACGTCAAACGTATTTCACCGTAAAAAAACGTTACGGCTGGCGGAGCCAAACTATGAAGACGCCCTATGAACCTGCAACATTTTTGCAATGGTCCGTTTTACGATACGCGGCGCCAATTAAAAAACAACACGTAGGTTGCTGCGTTACGTCCGACCCGGTACAGCACACCTTCCGTCTGCTTCTGCGTTGGTCGAGCGCGGTCTGGAACGTGTTACTCGCATGCGTACGCCGCGGCAGCGGTGATGGTGCCAGTCCGTATGGTTGCATAAACGAATGCACTTATATGCAACGCACACAAAAAAAGAAAGAGCGAGAATTAACAAAATAGAACCTTTCCGCGGTCGCAGTGCCAGTCTGTAGCGCCCGCAGCTCTTCTCAAGAATGAAGTTGGGGTTTTAACAAATGCAACTATTAATTTATTAGGGGTAGTACAGGTATACTGTTTTATTTGCAGGAAAAAGATATCGCGAAATATTATTACCAAATCTTAACTAACTACAGAAAAAACTTATTTTATGAAAGCGAGAAAGGGCCAAGCCATGGTGGTACGATCCATTTTAATGTGTACGTCGCTAACGGTCACTTTATATGCAAATGTCTGTAGAAGAATGGCCATTGAAGTCTAAAGCTGAAATTTTTCCTCGGAGGAAACGGTTCGCACATATTTTTCATCCAGGCGTTAAGAACACGTACCCCAAGCCTTTTCTCTTGCGTGTACTTTTTACGGGTAATACATAAGCGGGCACGCAGTGCGTGGAAAAGCAAAACCACACATTTAGGTAGTTATCCGTCTGTAATAGCGTTTTAGCATATTGTTACCGTGTTTGCGTCACCGTTTACCGTGTTACCGGGAGCGGGAGTTTCCGTTTGCCGCTGAAAACGGCATGTATTAGGCAGTTTTAGCATATCGTTACCGTGTGTGCGTTACCGTTTACCATGTTACCGGAAGCCTCTGGCGACGGTGAAGCCTGTGCCGGCAAGTTACCGTTCGCGGTAACTCTCGCGCTGCGCAGTCGACTCCCGCAAACACGGTAAACGGTAACGTAAACGCGGTAACGATATGCTAAAACTGCCTATTGACTCTAACTCTACTAGGTTTAAAGGGTCCTTCCGACACGTTTTCTTTACCGTTTACCGTGTTACCAGAAGCCGCTGGTGACGGTGAAGCCTGTGCCGGTAAGTTACCGTTCTCGGTAACTCTCGCGCTGTGCACCAACACGGTAAACGGTAACGCAAACACGGTATCGATATGCTAAAACTGCCTATTGCAAAATAGAATTTGCCCACGCGCTAAATATTTAGGCAAGAAATAAGTAAAATATGTTGTAGTAACTACTCAGTAACTTAATTACACTACCTTGCCCAGCACAATTTTGGAGGCCTAAAAGCCCACTGAACACAAAACGTCTTATAGATGTCCAACATGGTCTTGCAAGGTCTTAGACATCTTGCACTATGCGAGTTAGCTATAAGACGTCTATTTTTTATGTCTCAAAGATGTCTTAAGAGAGATATCTACAGGACAGTTGTGCAAGATCTCCGACGTCTTGAGCTCCGTGAGATGTTGATAAGTCATCTTTACTAAGATGACTAGAAGACGTACGAACCTCAATGTGTACAAGACGTTCCCAAGCAGCAGAAATTGCCAAGCCCAAGCACGGCGAATCATCAGTGGCCCAATGTGTCCGAGCTTGGCAATACTTCGGCCGCCATTATTGGCTGGCGCTTGGGAAAGTTGACAAGCCAACAAATGGCCAAGCTCTGGAAGGCCAATATTGAACAAATCTTGGCAAAGTATGTTGCCATGATAATGTCTATGGGTGCACCCCGTGAATTCTCATGCACATTTTTGGCTTTGTGGCCAGTCTTTATGACCAATGCCTATTTTATGGGATGCCTCGCTGCCCGATTTCTGCTTTATACATGCCCTTTAACAGGAATTTATTTAACGTTACTCATTTATTTAATGCGCACTCGTTAAATAATTTCCTGTACAATGCATCTATAAAACAGAAATCGGACCCAGAGGCACAATAAACAAAATGCATCAATTTTGCGAAGCAATTACGGGACTTGCAAAACAATTCAGAAACAAATCACCAGGTCCCTCTGTGTAGTTGTTTTTATTATGCACATCAAATTTACAACGGGAAACCTGGCTTAACAGTGGCAAGAATAGGAACACAAACACGAAAGCAAATAGAAACACAATAGTCGAGAAAAAAAAGCGCAGCTCATGAAGCGCGAACCGATTATGCTTCGGAAGACAGCTACGCCGCAGTGCCAGCCGCAGGATGGCACGAAGGCGGCAGCTGTCTTTCAACCATAACCACAGTAAGACAGCTACGCCGCAGTGCCAGCCGCAGGATGGCACGAAGGCGGCAGCTGTCTTTCAACCATAACCACAGTAAGACAGCTACGCCGCAGTGCCAGCCGCAGGATGGCACGAAGGCGGCAGCTGTCTTTCAACCATAACCACAGTAAGACAGCTACGCCGCAGTGCCAGCCGCAGGATGGCACGAAGGCGGCAGCTGTCTTTCAACCATAACTGTAGTTGTAGTTGTAGTTGTAGTTGTAGTTGTTCCAGGAATGCCACCGTCCCCCGTCGGTCAACAGCTGCGTTGGCGACGAGGTCCTTCCGCAGCATCCCCAGGACACGGCTCAGCAGCTCGACGACATGAATGTGAGGAGCACCATTCACCGTTCTTCGCTCTCCCGGTTGCAATCAAGACGTCTGGCGGAGCAGCAGCCGCATGTGGTGGCGCTCACACCTACCCCGCCCAGAGAACGAAGTGAGGACGGGTCCTACCACTTTTCAGACATCACGACGCCCACATCCTTGAACACAGATAACGTGAGCCTTGGAATGGAGCCCTGCAACAACTCCAAGGTGCCGGTGAAAGACCATATTCCGCTTACCACGATGGGTAACATGAACTACCCCAGGAAGAGAATCTTGTGCCGACCAGAAGGCAAAAAGACGACCGATACCAACATCTTGGGAAACTCATTTACAAACGTTTATGAAGAATCCATTGAGGATCAGGACATCGTTTCAGCTAAAAATGATGAGGCCGAAGCCAGCGGCGAGGTAGCATCAAACGCCCGAACGAAAGATGAAAAGCACGACCACCATAAGGATACACCTGCTACAGACAAGGATGCTTTTGCGACAATTACCGATACCGACAACAAAAATCTTGAAGGCAAGCACGTGGACAAAAGACGGACTTACGCATAAAAGAAAACGAGAACCAAATGACCATGAGAGGGAGGAATACCTTCAAACAAACGGACAGCATTGACAGCAGAACACGCCGCTTAGAAACGCCGGAGAGGATCTTTCTGAAATATGCAGTGAAGAATTCCTCATCAATGGAAACAAGCTTTGCTCTAGCACTGGCCAGAAAGAAAGAGAACCGAACCACGAGACATAACCAACGGGAAGAGACCTGCAACGGACTCTTTAGCCTTTCGTGGGTCTGTCGAGACAGAGCCAGGGGCCCACGCAAACAGCTCGGTGGTGCACCTCTTTGCAGTGTGGCCGAGTGTAGAGACGTAAAACATCAAGCAAAAAGCTGAGACCTAGGTCACCGGCCAATCCACTACCAAACCGAGGAGGACAGCCGCCGAGTGGAAGTGAAGGAAGAAGCGGGGAATCCGTCCTGGGGAGAACAAACATGGCGTCTTGAGAATCGGACGTGGTGTTATATATATATATATATATATATATACATACATGCATACACATATACATATATATACATATATATACATATACATATATATATATACATATATATATATATATATATGTATATATATATATATATATATATGTAGCAGAACAGAGAGATACGGGACGAGGGACTCGGTAAATATATATATATATATATATATATATATATATATATATATATATATATATATATATATATATATATATATATATATATAGTAGGATTCTACATTTCACACACTAGTTATTTCCCACCCCGCAGCCATCCGCGCTCAGCAAACATGCAAACAGCGTACGGGTCCGTTGTTTGCGGAGGCAGACAAAGGCAGGAGGCGGAGAGGGCAAAACACCATATGGCAGCATTTATTGCAAAGTGCAAATCAAATATACTGCATACAGACTACTCGTAGGCCATAACGGTAACACTGGGAGCGTGGCATTAAACAACGCTAGAGATCGAGATGGTTTGAATCACCGATGGCATACCGGAGCAGCGGAGCGCTGCGCGCGCGAGCGCGGTTTCAGTCTCCCAGCTCGCCCGGACACGTCCCATTGTGGCGCGTTTCCCAGGTCCGGACTGGCCGCCGAAACGTCCGCGCGCCACCGCATCCCCAAGACAAGAGAGCGTCCTCTCGTCATGCGACAACCCACCAGACCTCGCCATTTGGTGGCGCTAGTGCCGAGGAAGAACTGGTTCTCAGGTAAGGCAGAGGGGAAAAGGGTCAACGCCTCCACCCTGGCGACAACGAAGACTCCGGTCGCTGGCGCCCTCTCGTATGGTTCCCGTCGCGCGAGCGAGGCGCATTGTGCAACGCCAGCCGCGATGGGAAGCTAGCCAGAAAGGGGTTCGCGTGAAACTCGCGATCCCCAGATCCCTCCCTCCTAAATTTCTTGCGTACGCCGGCGAGAGCTCACTACAGGACTAGAGGCGACGGAAAGTTCGTTCGTCGATTAAATCGTTAGTCACTGCATAGCGTTCCCTACGCCGGCTTCCGCCTGTCCAATGCCACCGCTGGCAATGTTCCAGCAGGCGCGGTCATCACCCGCTGATGTCTGCAGGCAGGTAGATCCGTGAAGAATCGCACCAGCCAGCCCAAGCAAGCGTTGCTAAGGTGGCGGTGCATCCGTGATGGCCCGTGGCCGCAAAGTAGAGACTGCCGGCTCCCTCGGCCAGGCTGCACCACTCCGCTTCAGCAGGCTCGCCAGCTGCAGACGACCCGTGGTCCGGCGCAGTAGTCAGCAGCATAAACACGCTCCATCATGTGGTCCAAGCCTGGGTGGCTCAGCTGCACAAAGAAACTCCCCGCACCTTCAGTGTAGGGCAGAAAAATAGCTCTCCGAACGCACCGCCTTTGTGGCGCGATGCTAATGACAACTGCCAGGTTGTCAGCATTGTCATCGCTCTGTTAATGTCAACAAAGCCTAATAAATTGTCCAAGCCCTAAAATGTATACGGCGGGAAAAAACAGGACCGCGTAGCCCCGTAGGAAAAGGGCGCGTGCGCAGGTCGCTATTCATAAAGCCGGTCGTGCTCCGGCACACCGCGCACTCCGGCGCCGCTAGAGCCATCTTATTGGCCGGCGAGTCCTATGCCGTGCGTGCAATGCTTTTACTTTTTTTTATTAATGCGTGCTTGATTCGAAGAAGTTTGTTGTGCACTTTCGGCGTTGAGAGGCCGCGATATGGATTTACGCGAACTATAGTGTGACAGCAGTCTGGAAAAACTAACCTGACCTGGGCAATGGTCGTGCTTGCGCGAGAAACGCGCAGCGCCCCGCGTCGTATGTTGCACCTGGGCGTCAATATTTGTGTAAAGCACAAAGCTACATAACAAGCTGCCAGCCGGCGCCCGCGCGACTGCACAAAGGCAATCATAGGTAAAAACTGTCGGCAGCTTATTTTAAGAAACGCACGTACATACCGCGGTTTGCTTGTGCATGCTTACGCCATTTGTTTAGATACTCTTATTTATCATCACTAGGTAGCTACTCCAGGATACTGATTATTAAACCAAACAGGCCGCGGATCTCGTTAGGGGCGAACGGATCTGATAGTACGGTGAAGCTAGAATGTCTAGTTCATATCGTAGCATCGCCCCCGCTCCCCCGCCGACCTAACGCTTGTCATATTCGACCCGCAGCCGTAGGACACCGCGGGACGCTGCCGCTTCCCACCATTTATTTAGCCTACGCAGGAATTTAGATCAATGGTCATAATATAGTTTTACACCTACAATTTCATTACCCAACAGCGCTTGCGCAAGATTATTCAGCTTACATTTGAAGTGACCCCAGTTTGCGAACTGTAGTGAAGCAATATTCAGTCAACTGGGGCGGGTGGATCGCCATATCCCCCCTTAACAACAAGTACCCATCTTCCAGCCTCTCCCTCACACAAACCCCTAACAACTCCACAATTCCGTAAATATTTTAAAATGACTGCAAGCCAAGCAGCCTCATCAAGAAATGAGCATTACTAAGCCCTAGGAATACCCATGCACGCTCCAAACGAAAAATATGACGCGTTGGGTGCGCGCAACATTTTCGAAGAACAAATCAAGGTGCAAGCCGTGCAACACACTGCGCACCTGGAGCACCTCACCAAGATAACCACGAGCAGACACCTATTAGACAGCCTCCGCATTTTACATGAGAAGACCGCCTTCGACAAGATCTCCACCCCTGCGGAGAGAGCTGCGAGTCCAGGAACTCGAGGAAATCTGCACGTTGTTTGTATTGACACAGCCACGTGGAGCTATGGTTTCAGCCGCCACCGACTGCTCGAGCAAAGTTCTTGACCCCTGCTCCACCCAAACCAAACACCCGAAGGAGGACGAAGAACTGGCCTTTGCCCTAGCCCGTTCTCGTTCTGCACGTTCTAGTCCATATTTTCATGTTCGCGTTTCATTTGATGCCGACAGTACATCCCAGCATGTAGTGCAACTGGAAATGATCACTTCTTTCGCACTGTGAAGCTGAATGTGTAAACCATGCGATATGGGAAGCAGATCTTGCATTTCAGTATTTGTTTAATAAGCATTATTTTTAATTGGTTAGCAATAGTAGTTCAAACCTAGAAGTTAGAATTGGTGTAAACTTGTATGTGATTGCAAAACAAAAAACTGCTTCCCATGTTTCATTCTCCACAACTTCTGGTATCTATTCATGTCTTGCTGGCAATCTTGTTGAATAGTTTTTTTTTTCTACTGTTGTCATAAACAACCAAGGAATTTTTTTTAAATTAACACAGAAACTAGTCGCCTCACATCAAAACAAATTAGATATTTGAAATCAGCTAAAAAAAACTGAACAAGCCTATGAAATTTCATCAGAATTGGTTGGAAAGCAAAAAAAAAGATGTTTCTGGAACCAGTGTTTCCTTAAATGGAAAGCCTACAAAACGGCCTTTCGACTGCCCACCTTTACACCCTCACAAAAACTCTTGGGCACCCACAACACAAACTCACTCAAGTTCACCTTCAACTTGCCACCTAGCATAATCAGAAGTTCCAAGCAGGAAAATTGACCCAGAATGCAATACTGCACCGGCTAAGGAAATGATTACACACTTGGTGAAGGGGCGTGTTGGCAATTGAAATGACCTTTACATGAAGTTTTATTCACCACGCATAAAATTAAAGGTAGAAACTAGTAGACACATATGCAGAAACTAGCAGACACCCGAGACAAACTATGTCACTGCGATCGCTAATCAGCTATAGTGTCAGCTCTCAGATTTTTTTAAATTAAAATTCGGGATTGGATGGGAATAATACACACGCCTAAAATGCGATCTCAGTACGCATCCCCGTCGCCAGTGTGTTTTATGGTTCCAGGTGAAGGTGGGCCTTGTGAATGCGTTGTGGCTTTCTACTTAGAAAGCCGACTCGGTAGCCGACCTGCAAACCTAGCAGCTACTGTAACTGCTGAAACGTTTATGTACGTATTGAAAACCTTTCAACACAAGTATTTGTACAATGTTAAATTGTATATGTATTTCTAAACATTTTAAAAATTCGCAGATCTAAAAATTTCGATTTAAAAAGTTCTAGGGCGTTATCAGCAAAACCGTTTCTCGTCAAGGTGCTTTAAGTGATGCCCTTTCGTTTGGGATAGAGAATATATACTCGACAATAATCGGTTGTCTGTCCCTTTAAAACGCCTCACTTTATTGCACCATGAGTTGCACTTGTAAGAAGGCGCGTGCTAAATGTAATGGGGAAACGTATTGTGGCGCGGAAACTATCAAGGCCGCGCCATAATTGAGGACGCATGCACCTATTGCTTCTGTAAGTCAGGTATGAATGAGCACAGCAAAAGTTACGTAAACTACGCAGCGATTCGTGCTGGCACGCATACGAACAAATCAGGAGCAAGGATAATCAAACGGCCCATATTCAAAGCTTTCATAGCTTGAGACTTGTCATATGGAACTACTCTATTCAGAAGTTGCTTGTAATCGGTCGGCCTGAATTTGTAGTTGGGATAACATACTCTGCACGCGAAACAATACTATCACAGCCGTGATATACTATTATAGTTACAAAAACATCACTGTAGAAAGGACCAATTAATAAATGTAGGTACCACCTCAAGGGAGGCCAGGAGCCGTTGCGCATTACTGGCTCTATGGAGTGGAATCATGGGCATGGAGTGGAATAAAACACATACTGCAGGCATTTTTTACAGCAAAGCTGTATACCTCTACCCCCCCCCCCCCCAACGGTTTCATCGACATAAGCAAAAACGATCCCTGTGGGCAAAAAATGCCCGCCAATCCACCCTACGAAGGTGGTTTGAAAACGAAGCTGTAAACGACACCCACAGTGATTACCCATGCAACGTCACTTGAATTCACACACGTGGCTCTACAAAAAATCAAACCAGAGACAAGTGAAATGCACTTAACCATACCCTTTCTTGCATGTTCTTTGTTAAGGTTAAATGCATGCAGGATTTATGAACGGTGGTTGGTTGAGTTGTATCGGTGTAGCACATGAGTGGACACTTTTTTTGCAAAAAGAAGGAAACTCAAACCCGGTGTTAGACGATCTCCCTTCTGTTTCCGTCGCTTCCGACAGAGGCGACGGGATCGGTGGCATGGACGAAAGAGAAGTGCGATGCCATGCGTTGTGAGATTCCTTTTATATTTATATAACCGCATCCTAGC
The DNA here is from genome assembly GCF_048455015.1 of Haemaphysalis longicornis. Lineage (NCBI taxonomy): Eukaryota > Metazoa > Arthropoda > Arachnida > Ixodida > Ixodidae > Haemaphysalis > Haemaphysalis longicornis. Next base: position 170,222,657 of record NW_027526445.1, read on the forward strand.
GCATGCACAAGGAGCGCACACGGCCGCCACACGTGCCGTGAGCGGAGCGCACAGCGGCGCGAAAGGTAGCGTGACGCTATCACATGGCATTCAGCGAGAACGCAGGGGGTAAACCCGCAGATGTGCTCGGTGAGTGCACCGTCTGTCTCCCGCGTGGGCTCTCTCCGTGTGATACCTAGCCCTTAGGTGAGCAACATTAGGTTGGGTTTTGTTACCGACGTCTCCATCATGACTGCAGATAACAAAAGTTCCGCTCTTACATGTACTGCTTATATCTAGAAAAGTAAAAAAATCCTCGACTACCAAGCAAATTGCGTTAGTGCTCACATGAAGTCAAACAAGCCGATATGAGTGGGCATGGAAGTGCAGCAACGATGCGCATCTACAGCGACCCTTTCGCTTTTGTTGTGCAGATTTTGACCTTCCTTGCCTCGTGGAAAATTCTTCCGCTCCCGGCTAAGACACTGCAGCCAACTGCGCAACTCGGCGGCAAAGGCTTCCAGGCGTTGCATTCTGCAGTAAACACTCCGGACTGCCAAGCGCAGCAACCGTTTTTGTGGAACGACTCCCCGGCCCTCTGCGCACCGCCGTCATCCAAAGTGACCGACGCATCACCGCAGCTCTACTTAAACAGCTGGGACCCGAGGATCGCCTTCAGTGGGCATGGAAGTGCAGCAACAATGCGAGTCTACAGCAACCCTTTCGCTTTTCTTGTGCAGGTGGGTTCTGCTCCTTCCCTTTATAGCAAAATATCAAACAATGTTTGCTTGCTGCTGCTTCCATGCCCTTGTGTAATGATTGCTGGGACAAGCGAATGTGTTCATGTTGTAAAACTGCTGATCATGTCTGGCGATATTCAATCAAACCCCGGCCCCCCAAAGGATGTTCCTGACAAACACTACAACGAGCTGCTTTCCCTTATTAAAGGGGCCCTGAAAGGCATTTTGAGCACACTAAATGAACTAGCGCAACCGTTAGATTGGGTCGTCAACGTCCTCTGTGCCAAGTATTTCTCTTTTACGCGCAGCGGAAAGCTCACACTTTTGTTGCAAAGTTTGTCGTTTTTTTCTCACCCTTTCCTTCGTGTTTTTGGACGCCGCCATCTTCACATGTCTACATCATTGATTCCCAGATGTTCGTCATGAGCTAGACACCCTGCTATTGGGCGGCTTTTTCACGCACTTCCGGCAAAGAGATGAGTCGTCTGCTCAGCGTCGGCTCACCGGCTTATCTGCCAGCGGAGTGCCGGAGGGCTTGGGCATTTTACGACAAACGAAACAAGTGTAAAACAAACGCTTAACCGTTTGTATTGAATGAAACACGGCCATAACACGACATTGATATTCTGTTACCTGAGTACGTTCCATAAAGAAAGTGTTGAAGCCCCGTGGCACTTCTTTCGTGCAATCGCAGAGAACGCCCTGAGCCGAATGCCCGGGTTTGACGCATACATTTTATTCAACTTCAAAACAATCCAGAGATGCGTTTCGAACGAACACAACGTCCCAACATGCGTTGCAAGTCTGAACCGCGATTGACAGACGATGGGTTGCCTCCTCCTGCCCCTCGTAAATTCGGCACTCACCTCGCGCGCGGTTTGCGGGGACGAACAGCAAGTCACTTAACTCTGGCGCACAAGCCGAGATGGCCTTTAGCCACGCACACTGCACATAACCCATGCGAGGTTGAGTCGTACGTCGCCCGAGATAGATAATCCAGACCGTGGGAAGCACTATTCACCCGCAGAAGCACAGCGGCGCATTTCATCGCGAAACAAAGGCGTCCACAACACACACACCATCGCCTCCTGTAATGCCAAACGCATCTCGCACTTCCCAATGGGAATGAATGATACGCCTGCAGTGCCCACATGGCGCGAGGTGGGGCCCCGAGCTGAACCGGGATCACGGAACCGTAACTGACTTCTAAGCGGTTTGTGCCTTGTTGCCAAGGCAGCCGATGTTTGAGATTGTCAAAGAAATGGCGCTCGCTCCAGCGCTAGAAAGCTCAGAGCCGCGGCGGAGAATGTTTTGCCAACGTTGCCGCTCTCCACCACGCGTCGCCCCAAGCTGAACTGGTCACATGATTGAAGCGTTTTGTGCACGGGTTCTGTATCGGTTTAATACGACTTTTTCACATGCCGCCGGCAGGAATTACCACCGCCGCAAAATAAGACCCGGCACCAGCGGGGCCACATCTGATACGGCGCTTTTTGGATAAACAGTGCGCGGTGCATCAAGGGAACGAGCGCACTAAAGTCCCTAGATATACGCCGATCGAGGGACTTTAGAGCGCACGACCCTCCCCGTGCGGCTGCGAGTTCGCCGCCGATAAAAAGTCATGTGCCGCCAGCAACGTACACCGCGAAAGGGCAAGGCGAGGCCGCCGCATACATGCGGCCAGATTTTTCGTTCGCTTTTCCAGCCTTGAGCGGCGGAGTGCGGGATTCATGGTGTCAACAAAGCTTGCCCGTAGCAGACGACAGTCTGATCAGCGCAATAGCGGAAGTACGTCACCGCTGCGGAGCGCAGCATCATGGGAGGCAAGGCTCGCGCGCCGTCAACAGCGGAGAGCAAGTCGAAAGGAGGAGGAAACGCGAAGCGACGATAATGCGCGGTTTTTGATTTACGATTTCTCAGCTAATACTCATCGCTTTAACAAAATTCTTGCGGGAGGAGATTGCAAATACATTGCTTTATTTGGGTAGATGTACATCCATGCATCGGCGGAAGGTATTTCAGGACCCCTTTAAGTCATTGTATAACAAGATAGATGTAAAGCACCATGAACTGATGGAGTCCATTAATGAAGTGAAAGAGGCGCAATCATCCATTGAGCAACAGATTACGGATCTCGATAATAGGCTTTCGGAAGTTAAAAAAAAATCGCGCCAATCCACCCCGTGAATGTGGTTGGAAACAAAGCTGTAAACGGCACCCATAACGATTACCCATGCGACGTCACTTAAATTCGCTCACATCGCTCTACTTATAGCAATACCAGAGAGAAGTAAACTGCACTTAACCACATCATTTATTACTTCAAAGAAATATTCTTGTTAAGGTTAAATCAATGCTTGAAGCATGAACGGTGTTTGGTTGAGTTGTACTGGTGTAGCGCCAGAGTGGAAACGTTTTTTTTATAAAATTAAAGTAAGCTACAACCCGGTGTTAGACGATCTGTCTTCTCCGTCTCTGCGTCGCGGACGGAGGCGACGAGATTTGCGGAAGAGAAGCAGGAGGAGGAAGAAGAAATACTTCTGTTATTTCTGAGCGGCCCAGAGTGCAGCCCTGGGGAGTGATTCCTCCTTCTGTGGGGCCCATATGCAGTCCGCGCAGCCTGTGTTCTGTCCACCCGCTGAAGCTGGGTAGGTAGACAGGGCCTGGACAGCAGTATCTCCCATTGCTCTTGTTGGGTAGTTGATGGAAAGAGAGGAGGCGGTCAGGGCTAAAGTCGCACACGCCGATTACGGGGCGGAGTGTTCCTACTTCTGAGCAAAATTTACATTCAGCGTCGTAGCGATTCGGATGCATTAAGTGAAGACGCGTAGGCTGTGGGAGGGAGCCCGGATTGTATGAGCCGTGGGGTAGTTTGTTGTTCTCCCGAAAGGTCAGGGTAAGGCGAAGGTACGGTCTCTCTCAGAAGGTGATAATGCTGGGTTATCTCCCTGAACGTGACACGCGGGTGACTGTCCTCGTGCAGCTCCACAGAACGGGAGGTAAAAGCGCAGGCTTGTTGGGTGGGCGTATTTGTTGCCCTGCATTGAAGCGTGAGGGGGTGTTCAGATGAGCTGAATGGAACCGTTTGGGGAGTGTTTTTTTAGCACGCGCAGTGCAGGTCAGCACACCCAACCCTACTGGTAATTCCAGTAGGCTTTCTCGGAATCGTTGACTATCCTCCGAACCCCTGGTTTAGCGAGAGCCAAGGTGATTGCTGCCTTTTCTGCTGCCGTCATTTCTTGAGTCCTAAGCGAGGTACACGCAAGGAGGTTGATTCTGGAAGAAGTCACGATGATGGCGTATTGCTGCCCCCGATGTTTGGAGGCATCTGTGTAGATAACTGCATGATCCCCACCGAGAGTGGTGTTTAGCACTTGAGCCCGTGCTTTTCGGTGACCCTCGTCATGTGAGGGGTTCATATTTGTAAGCAAAGGGAGCATCTTCAGTTTCAGTCGCCAAAAGTCTGGGAGTACGTCAAGCTGAGTGACATTTTGGGCTGCCCAGCCAATCTGGTGAAGCATGCGGTTACCCATCGCTGTTCTGAGTCGGACCTTCTGGTTAGAAAGATGGCCTTCTATCAGCTCTTCCACGGTGTTGTGGAGCCCTGTTCTAAGCAGCCTCTGTGTGGACGCACTAATGATAAGACCAATGGCCTGCTAGACCGCCTTTCTAATCATTATATAAAGCATCTCTATGTCTTCCTTGTCGAGAAGAAGATAGGGGTTTGTCGTAAGTAACTCTCGAGAGCACAAAAGCTTCAATTAATCGAAAGGTACCGGATTCTTTTAGGCCTCGCTTCTTGGTGGCAACTCGCCTGATCATGTGTATGATTAGATTAATACTGTTTTTGAGGCGCTGCAAGGAGACGTCACTCTTGGTGTTGGCCTGGAAATGTAGTCCCAGGATCTTGATGCTGGGGTTTGGAGTGATGGCCTGACCATCAAGGAGTATTTGAATGTATTCCTTGGTTTGGCGTGAGGGCGGACGACAAGGAGCTGTGATTGTTTACGTGAACACTGGAGGCCACAGGCTTGATAGCACATTGGCGGACTAGAAGTGAGATGCCATGCATTGGTGTGAGCTTCCTTTAATTTTTGTAACTCTTAGCACATGAGCAAGGTGCGCACAGGCCCGCTAGACGGGCGTGAGTGGTCGCGTGACGCTTTCACGTGGCATTCAGCGAGAACAATGGGGGTAAACCCGTAGATGTTCTTGGTGAGTACACCACCTGTCTTCCCTGTCTTCGCGTGGGCTCGTAGCTAAATCGGTAAGACAATGGGCTTCCGCTTTGTTAGTCTATTAGTTCCAGGTTCGATTCCCGGCGGTGCCAGTAAATTCTTTTATTTGTTCGCTGGAGTTTTCTGGTGACACCAATGGTCGCGAAAGAATCCTTCGGGGGTAGAGGTAAAAAGCTTTGCTTTAAAACATGTCAGCTGCCCCGAAGGGCTGCCCACGCAAAATTATCAACCTCAAGTAATGGCGCTGAACCAATGGCTAGATGACTTTGAAGATCGTTCACGAAGGGAGAATTTAATATTTCATTGCCTTGCAGACAGCTCTTCCGAGACGTGGGCACAACCACAAGAAAAAGTTTGTGCAGTTCTGAATTCCGTATTGAACTTAAACTTGACTACTAGCGACGACCGAATATCTCGCGCCCACAGGTTAGGCAAGTTTATTCCTGGTAAATGTCGGCCAATTATTGTAAAGTTCTCCTCATCCAAATGAAGAAACAGCATCTTGAATTCCAAAAAAAAGCTGAAAGAGTCTGACGTGGTCGTGAACGAAGATTTTTGCAGGGCAACGAGGAGCATGAGAAAAAAGTTGTACGAGTACGGAAAGGATAGCGGCCAGCAGTTTACCATTCGCTATAACAAGCTTTACCTGAACAAAAAGTGTTATGTCTACTCTCCTGCTACCGATAGCACATGCGAACTGGAAACGAACAAGCCAAGGCAGATCGATGATACGTCCGGGGGTTCAGATACCGTGTCATCCTAACATCTGACCCGCGCCCAAAAAATAACGACAAGAACCTGTTAGTCTTATTTTCAAATGTGCGCAGCGTCACTAACAAGCGCGATGCCTTGTTTTCCCTTTTTGATGACTGCGCTGCAGACATAGTAGGCAAACTCGGAATTGTTTTGTTGCGATAAACATTACTTTGTATACCGAGCTGATCGTTGTAATCAACCTGGTGGCGGTGTATTGATCGCTGCAGCCGATTGTCTCACTTCCAGTATGGTGATAACAAATTCAGTCTTAGAAAGTATCTGTGTTTCGATACACTTAAATAATCAAAACGCCCTGTTTTGCGCTTGTTATTGTCCGCCCAATGCTACATCTGACTTTTGTGACAAAATACATGACGTTCTTAACAACCTGGTCTTGAAATTTCCACATGCGCCGTTGTTCTTGCTCGGGGACTTTAACTTCCCCAAAATAAACTGGTCAGTGCCCTGCTCTGCTTACAGTAATCTATCAGGAGATAGTACTACATTTTTTAACATGTGTCTCGACTTTAATTTGACTCAGCTAGTTGACAAACCAACCAGAGTGGGTCCGCCGTCCGCTAACATACTAGATCTGGTCCTGAGAAATGTTCCAGATCTTGTGCGACTCCTAATTTTCCTTCCTGGTTTAAGCGCTCATTGTTTCATTCATTTTACCTTAGAAGCTGAGGTTTCGCGCCGGCTAACACACAGCAAAGCAATAAGAAATTACGCCAAAGGAGACTACGCTTCAATTAATACAGAACTCGAATGTTTTATCGATGCCTACATGGTAGGCTTTTTTGCTCGCACGGTTGAACACAGTTGGCACTTGTTTAAAGAAAAAGTTACGTTTTTGACTAACAAATATATTCCTTTAGTTGTTATTTCTGGCAAGCAACGCTCACCTTGGTTCACATCTGATCTAAAACGACTGCAAAACCTAAAGAAACGCTCATTTCGTGTAGCCAAACGCAAAAATGAGACATCCCGCTGGTTTGCTTACAAAAATATTTCCGACGCTTATCGTGCAGCCATAAAAAAAGCAAAGGACGTCTTTTTTACAAACACTCTCCCCTCGCTTCTCCAAAGTAACCCAAAAATGTTTTGGAAGACAATTAGACCTAATAAAAAAGAACTTATATCTCTTAGATATGCTGACAACCAGGTCATGCGCAGTGACGAATGTTGTCGCGTTCTGAATCAAGTATTCGCCAAGTCGTTTTCGAATTGTCCTGCGGATGTTGTGCCGCAATTATGCGATTACAACTTTTTTCCAATGGATCCTATTGTAGTAGATCCTGTTGGAATTATGAAGCTGATTCATGACCTTAAACCTTCCAGTTGTGGCGTAGACGAAATTAATCCCAAGCTCTTAAAAAACACCGAAGTTTATTCGTCAATAATCCTGCCACACATCTTTTTTCAATCCCTTCAGTGATGTGCTGTGCCAATTGATTGGAAGGTGGGGAAGGTCGTCCTTGTTTTCAAATCCGGTATCCAAAGCTCTCCTTTAAATTACCGGCCAATAGGCAGTTTTAGCATATCGTTACCGTGTTTACGTTACCGTTTACCGTGTTTGCGGGAGAAGACTGCGCAGCGCGAGAGTTGCCGCGAACGGCAACTTACCGGCACAGGCTTCACCGTCGCCAGCGCTTCCGGCAACACGGTAAACGGTAACGCAAACACGGTAACGATATGCTAAAACTGCCTAATATCGTTAACGTCTATTTCCTGTAAACTTTTAGAGCACGTCATTTATTCTAACCTTCTATCATTCCTGGAATCCAACTCCTTTTTCAGCCCATTTCAACATGGCTTTCGGAAAAATTACTCATGCGAAACTCAGCTTCTAACATTCACACACGACGTTGCATCAGCTCAAGATCGCGGTTCATCTGTAGACTGCATCTTTGTAGATTTTCAAAAAGCGTTTGGCAAAGTGTCTCATCAATTATTACTTCTTAAGCTCAGTACCCTAAACATTGACCCTAATGTGTTTAAGTGGATAGAATGCTTTTTGACCAATCGCATCTAATTCGTGACTGCTAACGAATGCAATTCTCCCCCTACTGATGTTAAATCCGGTGTACCACAGGGTTCGGAGTTAGGTCCTCTGCTATTTTTAATATTTATTAACGAGCTTCCTAATGGTATAAATTCCTCCATAAAATTATTCGCTGATGAATGCGTAATTTCGCGAAATTTGTGACCGAACGGACAACTTTAATTTACACGCCGACCTCGACACTGTCTCTAAATGGTGCAGCAAATGGCACATGATACTTAACACAAACAAATGCAAAAGCATGACCATTACGCGCAAACGTTATTCCCAGCAGCCCTTTAATTACAAAATTACTGGAGCCACTCTCGAATACGTTACATCCTACAAGTATCTTGGTGTTCATATCAGCAATGACTTAACATGGCACACACACATTAATTATGTCTGCAGCAGCGCAAACCGTTCCTTAGGATATATTCGCCGTAATTTCTCTCATGATCCATCCCCCCTCAGGTTAACACTTTATCGGACACTAATTCGCCTTAAACTAGAGTATGCCTCGGCAATCTGGGACCCTGCACAACAAAACCTAATTTCTCTTCTGGAATCTGTACAAAACCGCTCAGCTCGATTTATACTTTCCGACTACTCCCGTACCTCCAGTGTTTCACTAATGAAAAATAACCTGGTTCTACCAAGCTTGCACCATCGCAGAAAAATTTCACGACTCTCTCTGTTTCACAAAATCTATTTCCATAACCCATCTATAAGACGCGACCTTTTCTCACGGCCCACATACATATCATCCCGCATCGACCATCCGTTCAAGGCAACAACGTTCTATCTGGCCGCACCAACGCATTCTCAGATTCATTTCTCCCCAAAATGTCTGAGGAATGGAACCACCTTTCCCACCACATTGTGTCCATTGAAGATCCGGCATCATTCAAGAATGCACTTTCTGTACATGTAATGCAGTATCCTGGTTTCCGGAAATATGCTTGTGTTTACATACTGCCTGTACTTCTACACTGTTACCTGTTTTCATGCACTGTACCCACCCCCTCTGTAACGCCGTAAAGGCCCTGAGGGTACTCTAATAATAATAATAATAATAAAACCGTGCTCTCACCAAATCCGATGCCAAGACCAACGCCGACGTATACGCTCCCTTCCGTCGCCACCGCTGCCACCAGCTGCCTGGACGACCGCCGGCTTGCCCAAGAAGGGAGGCGACGCACGTAGTTCCAGCAACACAATGCCCGTCGTTCCTTCAGCGACGCCTATTTTGTGCGCTACCTAGCCAATCAGAGGGTGGCAAAATAAAAAAAACGAACTAAGCGATTACAACAGCCCGAAGACGGGACACGAGAAAGGAGGAGACAAACATGTGCACTGACTATCAACCACATCTTTTTTATTGCATTAGGGCGCAACCTTTGTACGAAAGAGTCAAATCTACGCAACAATAAATAACAAATAGAAGAAGGCGACGGTGCTGTACGAATTCTTAAAGCACACAATGATGGTAGGAAACCCGTATCAATTCGAAAGATATGCGATTCCTTTTCCGTTCACGCGAGACACTGGGCATACGAATACACTCGTCGCAGCATTGTGCGATACAGAAAGCCTCGTGGGTCACGCGTGCCCTTTCTTCTTTTTTTTTTTCCAATGCACAGCAAGCTGACTGCCAGCATGACCCTTTGAGAAAGTTCTCGTAGTCACGCAGGCGATCGTCAAGCAACGTACTGACATGACTGCATATTTTTTTTCGCAAGACTTTTCTGCGTTATGCACTGCGTTCCAAAAAAGTGCGGGCCAATTCACCCTGTGGAGGGCGTTTCGAAAGCGACGCTTTATACACCACCTACCACGGGTGCCTACGGCTCGGTTGCGTTATTCACACGTTGCACTGTACCTGTAACACGTTATTTATTATTTCACTTCAGCACAATGTTCAGAACGGACTGATGACCGGTGTGATACGCACTCAGACTTTGCGTTTTCAGCGCAGTTATATTATTCGTGAAAGTTAACTCAAAGCACATTCCACGTATGGTAGTCGGTTGTTTGGTATCGGTATTGCACACGAGTCCAAACTTTTCGAGGTCTACCTGGACAAACCACTGGTGCACACGGCCGCCACACGTGCCGTGGACGGAGCGCACAGAGGCGCGAGAGGTCGCGTGACGCTATCACGTGGCATTCAGCGAGAACGCAGGGGGTAAACGTTATGCGCGCTATAAAACACGGTGCCTGCGTCGCTCCGCTCCATCGTTCCAGCGCCGTTCCTCCGCTGTCCTACGCTGCCTGCAATGGAAACGTGCTGTGAACCCCCTATGCGTCGCATCTACACAGGGGTTCCCGCGAGGGGAGGTGGGAGTTTTTTCCTAATTATGTAGCTTATTTGAGCGAAGTTTACGATAAAAGTGGTGTCGGTATGATTCTAACGAGGCAATCTTTTTTCTGAACCAATCTCGTGTTTTCTCTAGCAGGGTGGCGTTAAATTAAATTAAATAGCGTTTGTCCGGCCGTCCAGCGGCGTGCTGAATATGAGCCGGGAAAGAAGAAAAGTGCGTGTGTAGTAAATCATGTATCACCCTTTGTACCGTGCGTGCTCTGTGGCAGTTGTTTACAAGATTCCTTTATCTTGCGGAAAAGTGTATGTTGGTCAAACAGGTCGCTGCTTAAAGGAGCCATGAAGAGAAAATACGACTTCGTTTAGTTTGAAAGAACTAGGATTGAGTATTTCACTTAGCTCCATTACAGCAACAAAAGATGGTTTTTAACGAAAAAAAAGCAAGAAGGTTTTAAAAACTTTCAAATTATGCGCCACAGTGACGTGTTATGAGCAAGAATGACGTCATACGGGCCAACAATAAAACATAATTTTCAGTGCGTTAACTGCACGTTAGCATTCTAGTGATGCGGTCGAATGGAACTAGATTCCCCATTACAGACGTCCAGTCATGTGTCGTCGCGACAGGTCAATTAGGCGGCCGCCAATCGCACAAACAAGGTTCCGTGACGTCACAGAAAAGTTGCGGGAAATTTGCTAGGGGGTCGCGACTGCTTCACACGTTTTCTTTCACATCTTCGTTATTTGTTCGAAGATTGCGATGATATTGGTATCATTGTTATCGGGACTAAGCAGTCTTTCTAACAAACCCAACTTGTATTTTGTCTTCATGGCTCCTTTACACGTTCGTTTATTGGAGCATCGCAACAAGCTTAAAAAAGATGGTTACGCACGTCTGGCCGAACATTGCCACACGTGTAAGCACCGATGCTATCCGCTTTTCCGCGAGACTGATATCCTGTTTAAGCATAAAGACAGGCGTACTAGAGAGTTGATGGAATCATACTACATCAGAAAGTGGGGGAGAGATTGTATCAGTGAAACATCAGTTGTCCTGCCCGAAAAAGAATTTGGTTATTTGGAGCGGTCGTAGCGATAAGGTGTTCCTTGTTAAGAAAGGTGCGTTGTCAACAGTGGAGTGTTTTGGTCTTGATAGTATGTCATTGGCTGGTGTGGGCACGTGGCGTGGTGGGGGAGGAGGATTCTGTGTATGTATAAGTAGTTACGTCTTTTCCAATAAATCGAGTTGAAAGTCAGCGCTAGTCCTGTCCACTTCTTTCTTTTTGTGTCCCTGTTAGTTCGCGCTGTTCCCCAAGATGCAAGATGTGTTTTCTCGTCATGGCTCCTTTATTAAGCACTTAAGTTTGATTCAGCGTGCACCAGAAAAAGGGGACACGCGGGTCGAAAAATCGCCATTTTTTCGAAATATGTTTTTTTTTTTCACTTGCCTTATCATCTTTGACTATCCCTCTTTCATGGTAAAAAAATGAAAACGAAATACGAACGAAAACTTAGTGAAAATCGTGTCTGAATGACTCGCGGTGAGCCTAGAAATCACGCAATCAAGTCGAATTTCAGTCGTCTTGGAGAGTTTTTGCTGCACGGCAGTGCCGCTGGCCGCCATTTCAGTCACTTGAGAGAGGTAGACCATGGAGGAAACAATACTCAGGAGAGGCCCCTAGCATCCCAATGCATTGAGAAAAGTGTGGAGGAAGTGATGTCATTTTTCTTGAGCCCATGGACAATGTTGCTTACTTGTTTACAACTGTGGCGGCCAAGTTTGGGCGAATAAAACCGACAAATTTTTAAGGCGCTTGGTATGTGGCTGCCTCGCTACGCTTGCAAACTAGCGCAGTCGCTACGACAAACGTTTTTAGACTAGGCCAGTTTGAAAACTCCGCCGTCGGAGGCGGCCTTAACTCATACCCCGTAAGGTCCTACCCCGCAGCGGCGCTTACGTCGCGTCGAGATCGGCGGAGCGAGCCGCTGCCGCCGCCGGCGACGTGCCGGGAAAATTCCCTTCGCTCAGCGTTGGCGAGAGCCACAGTTCGTTCTTTGCTCACTGTGTTTCTTCGTTGTGAAGTGAAGTGAAATTTATCGCTGCTGAGACGTAGCGCGCAAAGTCCGCAGTGATGTACCACCCCAAACAATGCTCCCGTCGTCTGCGTTCGCCATCCCGCGAGCCTGTCGCTATGGCGACGACAAACGCTACTTTGCCAGGCTTAAGAGCTGAAAAATCGTCCTTCTATCTCAAAAGCGAAGGCCGTTTTTCGATTGAAACTTTGGTTGCGGGTTAGAATGGGCAAATTGAAGGCGAAATCAACAGCTTAGAACATGACATCGCACCAAGGAACTAGCGACGAAGCTGTTTTCGCTTCGAAGCGGGAGGGCAGGGCGACGCCATGTTAGTCAAATCAAACCGGAGATAGCAAAGGATGATGGGATAGAGTGCTGGGCTCCGTGGGCTCAAGTCATGGCGGGACTCGGCTTCACAAATGGGACGTCAGGGCCTCTCCTAACCTTTTCTTTCCTCCATGAGGTAGACAAAGCCTTCTTCTCTCAATCGAACCGCTCGCCAGCTTCGTATCTCCGCGTAAACAAAAATAACATTTCTTCCCGCTTGTATTGGGAGCTTCCACTGGGTATATAAATCACGTGACGCGAAATCGGGACCGCCATTGGCTCTCGCCGCTTGTGAGCCGCCATCGCCCGTGGCGTTCCGTTCGCTACTTCGCGCTATCTTTTCTATCGTGTGTTGTTAATCATGAACGGTGAGAAGAAGCATGACTTTCATCGCCGCAAGTCCTGGACTTCACGCCCGTACAAGGGAAAGCGGAAGCGGCGCAGCCTTGCGACGATTACGGCCAACGCCGGCACGACCGGCACGGCGAGGCCTAACGGCGACCCGCCTTTAAGCGCTGCGAGCGCGGCTCAACCAGGCGAGGCTGGTTTTATCAGTGACACTATCAGCTTTGTAAGCGCATCGGAGAAGTTTCAGCCTTCCAAGGCGGGCAGACAGTCGGCAACGGGAGTGGTGCTAGCGCAGTTATCTCCGAAGTCGACGGTCTGAGTGACCTTGTGAGCGGCGCCGTGTGCGCGATGTGTGGGAAGTACGAACTCGTCGTAGTTGAGGTCGCAAACAAGCGGAAGGGCCTCGCATTGGTACTGGAACGCAATTGCAAAAACGTGGAGTGCCCTGCAGGAGTGGTTTCTTCTATCTACTCGTCGCAGCGCGCTGCCGCCATCGGCCGCGGAGGCCGCAACCCGGAACTCTGCAGGGGAAGTCCCCGTGTTAGTTTCGCCATCAATGTGAAAGCGGTACTCGCTGCACGCGCGCTTGGCATCGGACACGATCAGCTGTGCAGGTTTTGTGCTATTCTTGGTCTACCAAAACCACTGCACCAAAACACGTTCCACAACATTGCCAAGAAAGTAAAGTTCATGCCGCGGCCACAGAAGTCGTCTCTGACAACCATGCTGAAGCAAGGCAAGTAACTAACTGTGTTGCAAACTGGTCAGACTGACGTCAGTGTGATGTTTGATTGTACTTGGCAGAAACGAGGACACAAAAGCCAGAACTGTGTTGGCACTGCCATTTCTCTCGACACTGGTCTCTGCCTGGATTTTGAGGTGCTGTCAAACTACTGTCAAGATTGCAGCCACCCCCAAAAGCTTGATTAGCAAGAGGAGGAAGTGTGGCAAGCCTTTCATGCCCCTCTGCGTGAAAAAAATGTCGGCTACTCACCCATGGAGACAGAAGCAGCACTGCGCATCTGGCACAGGACGGTATCGTACAACCTGCAGTTCACTGTAGTGGAGACTGCCACTGCTCTCACGGTGTTGTGGTTCAACAGGGGCCACACTAGCTTTGAGCAAGTTCTCCAAGAACTGGGAATCTTCCCTTCAGAAGAACTGGTTAGACTAAGCAGTGCAAGTGACCAGCGGAGGATCAGGCAGATGTTTGCCAGGCTGACTGCTGCGGCTAGGTCCCATCGCCACAGCCTGGTGAAACGGGCCTGTACCGAGGACTCCACCCGCAAGAACCGTGAGGGTGCAACTTATGCAGCAGGAGCGTTCTAGTTTTAGTACCTCAATGTGGACATTTCAGACTATATCCCCACCAAGTTTCATGTTGTTTGAGCAAGAATTTCTGAATCTGCCAAAGAAATAAACTTTCAATTGCGTTTTTCTCAGTTTGATGTTTTTGTCCGTTTTCTGAGTTTGTGCACACTTATTTTCCCACTTAAAGTTGTTGTATCACGATGAACTTTTGCACAGATGTTCATTATAACACGTAGAGTGCACAAATATTGTTCATTATGCAATGTGTGTCCTTAGATATTTCTGACGGTCATAAAACAAAAATATACAGAACAAGAAAAGGCACACTACCAGTCATTTTTTTTTCGTGGTGAGGAAAATGAATATGAGGCTTTTTCAGGTAGTTTTGTGCACTCTGCAGATCCTAAGGAACCACCTAGGCTATTTTAAAAGTTTCAGGAAAAACTTTTACTATAAAAGAAAGTGTGCACAAAAAAGCCATTTTTCTGCAAGTCATGCTGCATAACATTTTATCCGGAGCAGCTATTCTAAATCTGATTGCATATATGACCAGAGGAGCTCAATCTCTACAAGATGTGAAAATTTCAGCCTCCTAACTTCATTATTAAAAAAAAAGTTGTTTCGAGGAGCATGTCCCCTTTCATAACGCCGTGTTCGCATTTCTTAGTTGGTGGCGACGTAACTGCCTCCTTTCCATTAGTATTCTGATTGTGCGCCTTTAGGCTAAATAAAGCGAAGCTAAGCCGTATCTTTGCAAGGTATGACCTTCGCGTTGCGCACATGCCGTCATACAAGCTGAGGAATCAGCTTGTGAACGTGACAGATTGCTTGGACAGCAAGAGATACCTCGGTGTTGTCTACAAGATACCATGTGCATACTGCAGCTGCAGTTACATCGACGAAACTGGCAACTTCATCAGGAGATAAAGGAACATCAAAGGGACGCAGGCAAGAACAGGAAAGTGCCGAACACGCTGGCCGAGCACGCCAATAATCATGGTCATTCCATCGATTGGGATAACGCCACCAGTGGCGTAGCGAGGGGGGGCTGACCGGGCTTCAGCCCCCCCCCCCCCCCCCCTTTTCCCCCCCCCCCCCCCCCGAAATTTTTCCGGCCGTCGCCGTGCTGCCAGTATGCCTGGTACGTCGCCTGTGAACAAAGCTGCATGTGCTTCGAAAGTGCCACCAATGGCACTTTCCACGAAATTCTACGAAAATGCCACGAAAGTGCATCTCTGCCCTTCCCATGGGTGTTTACACAAAAGCACGGCCGGACTCGACTCTTCTTCCGCGCTGCGGAAAGGGAGTCCAGTCCGACCGTGACAAAACGAAGCGCCCGAGGGGTGCGAACCGCTGAGGGATGATTTCGGAGGGGTGCAGCCCCAAAAGCGACGGTGCCTTCGGGTAAGCTCAGCGCACGGTACGCCAAAGGCATGCGTTGTACCCCTTGTGCGAGACATGCAGCAAGACAGAGAATAATTGGCCGGCTGAGTCCTTCTCAGCAGAGGAGATTGGCTCTGCAGGGGAAGCAAGGAGAGGACCGCACTAACTCGCGGCGGAAAAAAAGAGGGACCGCCGGCCATTGATGGTTGAAGACTGGTACAATGCAGGTTCAATAGGAAACAGACGATCTTTGTGTGTTAAGCAGAGCAACGTGCAAAGGGGGGTGGCTGATCACGGCCGCTCCATCTCCTAGAAAGGGAGAGATCAAGCGGCCATGGGCACACATTCAATACTCCTTCAAGGTAACTTTAAGAATGCGACGGGGCTACATTATGGTTGAAACGTGCAGTTTAGCTGGATGAATGCCGTGCGCGGGCAGATGGCCTTTGCGAATGAGACACACAGCACGGTACGCCCCTCTTCCTCGCGTCAGCCCTTCATTCTTCCTTTTTCACGTTTCTGTCGAGCCCGGGAGGGTTTTGTTGGAGTAGACTCAGATTGCGCGCACTGAGTGTTGTCCCCTTCCGACGGCGATGTTGCGACAATCAATTTCACCCCTGCAATTAGGCAGCTTTGTTGGGCGGTATTCTCCCCTAACCTAGGAAACTGGAGAACAGTGGGTCGACAAAAAGGGCGCGCTGCGGCTCCTTGAGCTGGTCCCAGACTTTATCCTAAATATGAAGACACGACGGTCACCAGTCCTGCCACAAGCAGACGGCGTCGCGACAGTAACAACCATCAGATGGCCATATTCTACCTCGATCACAACTAAAGCCCCTCCGTTGCGTCCACGACCGCTTTTTCCCTGGACGGCAGCTGCCCAGAGCAGTGTATATTCGGGCCGGAGTCACAACGGCGATATCGAATTGTAAGTCATTTTCTTCCAGTGAATAATATCCTTACATGATCACTGATGTCTTTTGACGATGGAGGTTGCATTGTACGTTAAGTTGTGCGGCGCAGATCAATTATGCATTCTTTGATATTTAAATATTCACTTCATAATATTTACACGATACCACAGTACCTTGTGTCTCCGAGATAAAAAATGCCTATCTCGTTTTATTTCGAATGCAGTATTTGCGTTTGAATCGGTAATTGAAAGCGCCCACGGTGGAGCGGATAGGCGACTTTTAATGAGGGAAAACGTAAATTCAACTCCTGTAAACGCCCAAATATTTTATTATGCACGAAGTTGGAGAGGATTACTCAGAGTGTATCGGGACAGCGTTAGTATCAGTACATGAAGAGTGAAAAATATATTTGTTCTGGCTGCAGTTTTAATAGTTTGCTTTTACTGGGACGAAACTCCATGTCAGATAGCCGCTGTCGCATGGTGTGCCCGTTATTGGGACTTTTGTTACCGCGTTTCATATCGACGCGTGCATCTACTGCTACACCCAATTTTAAAACCAAAGCAGCGTGCGCAGCGCAAGTGAAGGACCTTCGTACTGGTGGCGAAGAAACGAGCGTGCCTTTCTGATAGAATTTTCCTTTAACTCTTCCTGGCCTTCTTTGAAGTTCTGTGGGCGCAGGAGTATCGTTCTTTCAAGGCTCAATCGGTCGTGCATGACAACAGAATTTACTAATTAAATAAACGGGCCGCATACAACAGGCCATCTCAAGAGCACCAGCACACCTCCACCCGCCTCCTCCCCTCTACGCCCCCCCCCCCCCCCCCACACACACACATACGGGTGCGCGCTGATGTGATTCTTCCTGGATCCACAACTGCTACGTATACATTCTAAAATGTTGCATGAAGGACATTTTGAGCAATCGTCAGCATTTCTTAAGTAACCGAAACAACCGAAAATTACCACGGTAAACAACTTTGCAATTTTTATCCAATCTATCCTGTCGTAGCCTGAAACCATGCTTTAGTTTGAACATCATGGTCGCTGTCAACCAAGGAAATAGTGTAACTGTGTCATTACTGTCCACTTCATGCTAAAGCATGGTAGTCTTTGGTCTTTCTGTATGCGGGGCCATGCCAATACGCATGTTTTTTGGTGCACTCCGGGAAACAAAATGCTGACTTGTTTCGGGCATCGCACCATGCCCGAAGGTCATGCTGGCTCTGCACAGCTGCCCAATCCTCCGTTTTCTAGTGGACCAAGGAGATTTCAAACATAATTTACATTTCCCGCTTCTGCAACGCAATGTACAAAACTTCTGTGCGCCCTATACATTCCAGAGCCGCCCATGCTCATGAACTGCAAAAACTTTTTTATCGTTTAGCTTTAAAACCGGCAGTGTGTTCTCGGCTGAAAAATGGCAATGCACGCGTCAGCTAAAAAACTATGTCCTTTCATTAAAGTTTGAAACCAAAATGGTAGGACCGCATTATACAGTCAAACCCGACTATAACGAACCCGGATAGAGCGAATTATGCTACAGTCAAACCCGGCTATAACGAACCCGGATAGAGCGAATTATGCTATATATCGAACAAAAATAATTCAGTTACGGAAATACATGGGAAACATATTCCCTATAACGAAGTTCACATCCGACATATTGAACTCTGGGCGCCTAGAATGGCCACCGAAATGAATGATTTCGAGCGGCGATTGAGATGTGGATTGGCCGCGACCACGGAGCAAGAGCCGCGACTGAGACATTGCGCCTCGCACGGAGCGACGTGACGACCAGTACTTTCCGCAACTGTTTCCGATGCGCTGGACTCGCGACCGGGAACCCGCCCGGTCAGCGAGTCCGGACCAAGACAGCAGCATCGGTGAACGGTGGGAAGAGCTCGCCAACGTTCCCGATGATGTCGCGAGTGAAATCCGTCCGACGCTTATATTGAAGCACTTTCGGCAGTCGATGTGCTCCGCCAATGCTTCTTAGATTTTTGAGGACGCGGAATCGAACTGGTGCAAACCATGTTTTGTGTCGAGAATGCTGTGCTAGTTGAAGCCGCCAAAACGAAAGTGAAAACAAAAATCACCGTTTTTTTGCAACGTGGGCAGTTAAGGCGGAAAGTAGCTTTATTACTTGCAATAAATGGATTATTTTGGTATGGTAATGGCTACTGTACTGTGTTCGTTTCTGCATACGCGGATGGCGGAGTTGGGGATGGGGGCGGGGGGTTCCTGCGGATTGCGAACTCGTAACAATAAGCTCGTTATAGGCGGGTTCGGCTATATCGAACTATTGGATATACCGAACTAATCGCGGTGCATATTGCAGTTCGCTATAAACGGGTTTGACTGTATATATCGAACAAAAATACTACAGTTACGGAAATACATGGGAAACATATTCCTTATAACGAAGTTCACATCCGATATATCGAATTCCGCGCGCCTAGAATGGCCGCCGAAATGCATGGTCTCGGAGCGGCGATTGAGATGTGGATTGGCCGCGACCACGGAGCAAGAGCCGCGACTGGGACATTGCGCCTTGCACGGAGCGCCGTGACGGCCGACACTTTCCGTAACTCTTTCCGACGCGTGGGACTTACGATGGAACCCGCCCTGTCAGCGAATCCGGACCAAGACAGCAGCATCGGTGAACTGTGGGAAGAGCTCGCCAACGTTGACGATGGTGTCGCGAGTGAAAGACGTCCGATGCTTATAGTGAAGCGCTTTCGGCAGTTGATGTGCTCCGCCAATGCTTCTTCGATTTTGGAGAACGCAGACTCGTACTGCTGCAAATGTTTCGTGTAGAGAATGCTATGCTAACTGTAGCCGCCCAAACGAAAGTGAAAACAAAAATCACCGCTTTTTTTTTCAAAATGGGCAGTTAAGGCGGAAAGAAGCTGTATTAATTGCAATAAATGGATTATTTTGGGTATGGTTAATAGCTACCTTACTGTGTTTGTTTCTGCATGCGGGAATGGTGGAGTTGAGGAGGGGAGAGAAGAGGGGGCTACCGCGCAATGCGAACTCGTAACAATAAGCTAGTATAGGCGGGTTCGGCTATATCGAACTATTGGATATATCGAACAAATCACGGTGCATATCGCAGTTCGCTATAAACGGGTTTGACTGTAACTCTTTCCTCAGATCTCACGACAAAATTCAAAACGCAGCAATATTTTGCTCAGCTTGCACAGAACATGCCTAACCGCAACAGTATGGTCAGACATCGCCGTATATGCGTTATTATTTTTTCTTGCTAAATATAAAGTCGATACAGCATTGAATTGCGAACTTTGCAGTGACTTGCTCTATCTCATCTGGGAGTGGTAACTAAAGGGGGTGGCTGCTCCAGAAAAGGTATAACTTGACAGTACACGCATTCAGGCAGATAATAGGGCATTTATGCACGAAGCATTGGAAACTTGACCGGTAGTAATGCAACTATTTGAGAACACCAAGCTCATTACAGCAGACTCTACATTTGAGCTGTGCGGAAATGTCAACCAGATTCATTATGTTACAAAGCACAAGCTTCTCATGTGCGTCCCGAGTCCTGGTAGAAGCTATAGTATACGAAATGGACCACGTTGAGACTCAAAACAAAAGCGCAAATTTAAACTGGCATGACTTAACAAATGCCGATGGCTGAATTATTCCGCTTTGCGTGTGGACTAATACTGCCAGGTTCGTGTAATTTTCGCCCTTAACAGCGCTGTACTTGCGCGTGGTGTCTGTCTGTTTAGGGTTGATATTTGTTGAAATATTGCTGGTGATGTAACGCTTCTTGCATGCATAATTCATAGCCACTCGTTTTTTTGGAGATAAGACCTGCGCTACACATAACTCACGTGCTAAGATTCGATGTATGCTGCACAGAATGAGCTCCATTGGCTTTACACTGGCAGCTAATGTACGGACGTTGAATGCAAAAACATTTTACTTTGCATTGTGGGCAAGAATAACTAAATAAAAATCTAATTCTTACGGCCTACGTCATTTTATTGCTGATGTCACACTCATCATACTACACACGTTGAAATAAAACAAGTAATTGCATGAAATTATGACCGTTTAATGCAATGCCTGCGCAAGGTTCCCGTGCGTGAAATGTACGTCCCGTATCACGGGCATAGATTTGTACCACCCGGTCTGCGTATTTTCGCCCAGTTTACAACTTAACCTGGCACAAATACAATCATAATCAGCACCAATATTATGAGAGAACCTTAAAGGGCCTTTTAAAGACAAAATACAACCTTGTTCAATTGAATAGCAACTAGACTTTGGTATAACTCGCACAGCTCCATTCCAATCACAGGCGTTTTTTCAACCGAAGCAATGCAACAAATGCCAGAAATCTTCAAATTTAGCGCTGCAGTGAAGTGATATCGGCAGGAGTGGTATATATATAGGCTGGCACTAAAACGTAGTTACGAGTGTGTTAACTGCACGTTAGAATTCAAATGATAAGATCAATGGAGGATACAATCGCGCAATCATGTTACTTGGCGGTGACTTAAGTCGTTGGGCGTCAATCGTACAAACAAGATCCTGAACTGTCATAGTGCAATCGCCGCCGGAAAGGGGGCGGGGATTCGCCATTGCTTCAAACGTTTAACTTATATATCGAATATTCCTTTGAAGTTTGCGATAAAACTGGTATCATTGTTGTCGGGACAAGGCAGACTTTTTAATGAACCAAACATGAATTTTATCTTCATAGCCTTTAAGGGAGCTTGCAAACTACCGCGCTTTTTTTTTCTTTAGGGGAGGGGGGTGGGGGGAGGAGGCGGAAAACAACCTTAGCCCCCCCCCCCTCCCCCCGAACAAAAATCCTGGCTACGCGCCTGCCTTTCAGTGACAGCAACCCAAACAACAAGTGAAACGCTGTTTTCGACAGCGGGTGCCATTGTAACCTGCAGAAGGAAGCACCTCCTTCCCCAGCATGTGGAAGAACTAGTTTTTCTCCATGAGAATTTCTGAATGTTGTTTTATTAACTGTACCTTTTGCTTGCATGTAGATCTGTGATATATTTTTATTGAAACGTCATCAAACAAGTTCCTGTTTTTTTTTTCTGTGTGTGGTGTAAACTTTTAACTAGTAGATATGAGTGCTTTCACTGCATGTGGAGCTGATTGATGGTAGGGCTTAACTCGCCGACGCAACGCAGGCGGTGAGGTGCTTCATAGTGGAGGGCTCTGGATTAATTTTGACCACCTAGGGGTCTTTGAATGTACACCGAAATCTCGGGCACGGGCGTTTTTGCTTTTCGCCTCCACCAGAAAAGCGGCTGTCGCGGCCGGGAATGAAACCCGCGAGGTTAGCAGCACAACGCCTTAGTCACTGTGCAACCGCGGCGGGTGCATGTGGAGCTGCTAGTCTATATGCCAATGTTTTTTTTTTGCTTAAAATATGTAGCCAAATTTTCAGATTTTTTTTGTTCTGTGTTGTAACCTTGAAACTAGTCACAGGGAACGTCTTCTTCACTGCGTGTGGAGCTGCTAGTCTTTAAAGCAGCCATGAACAGAAAATACAACTTCGTTTAATTTGAAAGAACTAGGATTCAGTATCTCACTCAGCTCCATTACAGCCACAAAAGATGTTTTTTAACGAAAAAAGCAAGTAGTATTTAAAAACTTTGAAATTTTGCGCCACGGTGACGTGTTATGAGCAAGAATGACGTCATACGGGCCAACAATAAAACATAATTTTCAGTGCGTTAACTGCACGTTAGCATTCAAGTTATGCGGTCAAATGGAACTAGAGGCCCCATTACAGACGTCCAGTCATGTGTCGTCGCGACAGGTCAGTTAGGCGGCCGCCAATCGCACAAACAAGGTTCCGTGACGTCATAGAAAAGTTGCGGGAAATTGGATAGGGGGTCGCGACTGCTTCACACTTTTTTAATATCTCCATTATTTGTTCGAAGATTGCGATGATATTGGTATCATTGTTATTGGGACTAAGCAGTATTTCTAATAAACCCAACTTGTATTTTGTCTTCATGGCTCCTTTAAGCCATTATTATTTTACTTTAAATACGTTATCAAATGATTTTCTGTGATGTTTTATGCATGTATGTGTTGTAAGTTGTTTACCTGTGTAGAAGGAAGCATGCTCCTTCTACGACTTGTCTGTATATAGAAATCTTTTTTATCACGTTATCACAGGATTCTCTGTGATGCCTTTGTATGTTCTAACCTCACAAATAAAAACTTTTGCATAGAACAACTTCAACTGTTGTTTTGTTCTTCGGACACCTGACAACTATTCGAATTCATCTTCGCAGCGCACAAATGACAGGACAAAGAGGAGGAAAACACTGGACAAGCGCTGAAGATGTATCCTGCCTTTCCTCCCCTTTGTCCTGTCATTTGTGCGCTGCGAAGATGAATCTGTACCAACTAGCCCGGTTTTCTGCGCGACTATTCGAATTCACTTCGAAAATATTCGACCCCAGGCCTATTTGCTTCGAATTCGCTTCGAACTAAAATAACACTATTCGCACAAGCCTAATATTTTGTCATTGCAAGATGCACAATTTTGCCAAATGGTCAGGTGTCCACCACAAAAAAAAAATGTTCCATTGTGGGTAGTAGCCTGGAAGAGAATGCAGCCAATATTCCACACCCCCTGTGTTTGTGTTGCCCCTCTTCTAAATTTGCTTTAATATTGTGGAAATTGATGAAATGATTTTATGCTGCTTTATATTGCCTAAAATAGTTTTCAAGCAACGTTTTACTATTTCCTGCAACTAATTTGGATTATTAACCTGACGTTGTCATATTGGGCATATTATTGGCATCTTGCATAAGTGGCACTCTGAAGCCTCTTAAAGGAGCCATGAAGACAAAATACAAGTTGGGTTTATTAGAAAGACTGCTTAGTCCCGATAACAATGATACCAATATCATCGCAATCTTCGAACAAATAACGGAGATATTGAAGAAAACGTCTGAAGCAGTCGCGACCCCCTAGCCAATTTCCCGCAACTTTTCTATGACGTCATGGAACCTTGTTTGTGCGATTGGCGGCCACCCAACTGACCTGTCGCGACGACACATGACTGGACGTCTGTAATGGGGCCTCTAGTTCCATTTGACCGCATCACTTGAATGCTAACGTGCAGTTAACGCACTGAAAATTATGTTTTATTGTTGGCCCGTATGACGTCATTCTTGCTCATAACACGTCACAGTGGCGCGAAATTTGAATGTTTTTAAATACTTCTTGCTTTTTTTTTCGTTAAAAAATATCTTTTCTGGCTGTAATGGAGCTGAGTGAAATACTGAATTCTAGTTCTTTCAAATTAAACGAAGTTGTATTTTCTCTTCATGGCTCCTTTAAATGTATACCCACTAGCCCCCTTCCCCTATCATCAGTCGCTGTTGATTTCCCCTACCCATGGCCTTCCATGTATCAAAAGGAAAGAATGGTTGATTAAAAATTTTTTCAGCAAGAGTTCACTGGTTACCTGTAAAATAGTAGCTACCTTAAGCATTTACCTTTGCCCTGCCTTGTGGTCTAAAAAAGTCTCCTTACACAAAAATGTGTCCATCGGGTGTTTCATTTGGGTGCGTGTCTGTGTATACTCAGATTAGTGTGTTTACCTCATCGCAGGAAGGTTGACCCTCCGTCATTGGATCAGCCTATCTGGATTTCCAGCACTTCAAACGTCATCAAGACTCGGCCACTTTGAATAGGTTTTCACTGTAATGCACATGTTTTGATATATTTTCGGTGATCCCTAACTTATTTTTTATGATCATTCTTTTTAGTTCTTGCAGTTGACTTTTTTTGCTATAACATTGAAAGGCTGAAAGGCATTCAGTATCTAGTCATTTTTTATAAGCATGTTTTAATTGCTATGGCAGCCAAATAGAACGGGTTGTTTCTAATTTTTGCCTTTTAAGCATATCAAGTTTTTTTTTTACTCCCACATCTTTTGGCCACCTTTTATTCTATTTTGACTTGTCATGTGTATTTTGAATAATAAAATTGCTAGTCTTGCAAAAGTTGCTCAGTGTGCTTATTGCTGCATTTAAGGTGTGTCTAGACGCTTTAGCTCAGTCAGATTTGTCAGGCCACACGAAATGCAGTAAAATGTGGTTATGCTGTCCCATCTATACAATATCAAAGTTGTTTTAGATGAAATAAGTTATATATGTGCACTCTTATTCTGATAACCACATTTCTATATACCCCTGGGCGTAAAACAGGAAGAGAGCTATAAGAGTCGTCTTGATGACATCTTAATAAGATGATAGCAAGATGGCTATAATGCCGCTGGCGCAAACTGCTGTGAGAGGTTTTCCTTTATGTCTCCACAATTACTAGAAAACATCTTCACAAGACATTATGTCTCTATCTGGCATGCTTAGAAGTCTTCTCGTAGATTGCTATTCAAAATTTTTGAGAATGTCGTCAAAACGGAGAATAAACGTTTTGTTGCTTTCAATCCAGATAGCTATGAGGTGTTTAGTATTCGTCCTGTAAACGTCTTGTTGGAATTTTTAGCAGTCTCTGAGATATCATCAAGAATATCTTGCAAGACTTGTAGCTCAGGCATAGCGTCGCGTTAGCCGAGCTACAAGATGGCTATCTCCAGTCTTGGCAATGTCTATAAAAATCTTCAGGTGTTTCGTAGACATCTTGGAGGTCTTGCCCAGATGTCGTATAGAAGTGTGGTAGCTGTCCTAATGTGCAGATCAAGATGTCTTGGACAGCTACACAAGATAAGTTTGGGAATTCTACAAGACGTGCTTGCGTTCACTGGGAAGTGAACTGCGAGCTCAGAAACTTATCTGAGCTATTCGAAGCGGGCGTTTTGGGAGCGGGTTGAAACGGGAAGGGTGTTTTGGGAACGGGTTGAAACAGAAAGCGGCCAAACGGGAAGGGCGTTTTGGGAACGGGCGTACACGGGACGGGCCAAACGGGAAGGGCGTTTCGGGAATGGGTTCAAGCGGGGCGGGTTCAAACGGGAATGGGTTGTTTCGGGCTACACCCCTCGCACGAGGCACCTTGAGTAATCTTGGTGATTGTATTTGTGACACCATGGACCCCGAGCGTCCCAACCCAAGCTGTAGCCTACCGTGGGAATGAGCTTAGTGGTGAAGGGTAAGAATCCACAAGCGCTGGCCGCCGGAGCGCAGGTCAAGCTCCGGCGGGTGGGCTCCCTATCTGTTTACCTGGCAGAGAGCTCCAGGACCTCTTCATCTATCAAGGTAAGGATGACGAAGAAAGTACCCCCGCTCCCATCTGTATACTATAGCATATCGTATTGTCTAAACAAGCCCCCAAACGTGATCGGTCCCTGAATAGGGGCCGCACCGAAGGAACACTCCCTCCTTTTCCTCTTCCTAGTATTTCTGTTCCCAAACCTGACAACTGCTCGCGTTTTTCAGTCATTGAGTCTCTTAAAAAAGAAAAGCCTGTCACCTTACTGTCGGTGTTCTTTATTCCAAAATTTCCAGAAAGTCTAATCGGGCCGTCGTACAGAGCTGACAAACAGCTAACTGGTGAAGTTCTAGTAGGAGACATGGCGGAGCTTCAGGCCACCAAACCCATGAGCCAACACAGAACTGCCGATCCAGACATCAAGGTCAAGCCCCACTGCAGCCTCAACAGCTCACAGGGCGGGATCTCGGAGCCGGATCTGGCAAACGAGAAAGAGGCAGCTCTTCTTGAAGGCCTGCGAAATCAAGTGTGGTGGTATTCAGGCGCATTACCATCACAACAGATTACAACAAAATACCAACTAGGCACATAATCCTCACTTTACACGTCCCACACTTCCAGATCACATCAATGCAGGCTTCATGAGGTGCTCTGTCCAAGCGTGCACCCCAAATCCGCGGCTCTGTTACAAGTGGCAGCAGTTCGGGCATGGTAAAAACTTGTGTAGGGGCAAACTAACCTGCGCCAAGTGCGTGCAACACGACCATCCGACTGATAACTACCTTTCCAATCAATTGCTCTGCATCAACTGTCAAGGACCTCACACTTCATATTCGCAAACCTGTGAGAAGTTCAAACTTGAGAAAAAAATCATCATTATCAAGGTCACAGAAAACATCACCTCCCCAGAGTCGTGAGATTCTCGCCTCTTTCTTCCTGGGGAGGTACACCTATGCAGCTCACCGGCGGCGAAGCGGTGCCTGGTTTCGGCGGGGACCCAGTACCCGCGAGTCGGACCTGGTCCCGCCCTCGCCCACCCTCGGGTTGCCTCTGGCGGCCTGTCTCGCCCTGACACCGCTCGTACAGCCAGCAGTGGCTGTGGTGGTAACCTCGTCTGTTGGGGACGCCGCTGCGTCCACTGTCTCCTCTCCACCTGCCCAAAGCACACGCGAAGGCACGCAGGAGCTGGAGACGGAGGCACCCGCGCAGTTCCCACCTACCCCGCACCGCCTGTGCCATCCGAGACGCTCCTGACGCCCTTGGCGGTGGCGGATTGAACGAAGCTCACTGGAAATAATACCAAGTACGGGGGGTCTGGTACTGATGACTCCTGAATCTGATGACTAGATGAATGTGGGACATTTCCTGTCTGCTTCGCAGCGGAAGGAGCGGGTCCGTTCATCCAAACCTCCAGAGAAGGTAAAAAACCCATTCCAAGAGTCCAAGCCCCGGACGAGCTTACATAAATAGTCACACTTGGGGCTTCGTCTTGCATCGGGTGCTTTCCGTACTAGCCCGGCCCGAAGTCTGTATGTTGAGTGTAACAGGTAGTGCATTGAGAACCAACGTACGTGCATGGACTTTCGTTATGCTTTTGACATTTTGTTTCTGAATAACTATCATTTTTATCCTGCGTTTAGCCATTCATCCACATGTCTGCTCTGTGTAAATCAGTTCCTTTGCCCTTCTCGCTTAAAACGAGAGACCGAGCCTCGGATCTCAGCGTTTCGTTTTCAGACGTGTACACAAACTTTTTCAGACATTTTACCGCCTTCGCAAGTTAGTTCGCTCTGTGTCTTTTGACTTTTCTTTGGTAAAGCACCACAAAAATCGCGTAGCACGAACTGCCATCCTCCAGCACTTCTTGCCTTTGCTGAATAAATAATAATGTCCACAACTTTACTCTGACGCCTCAAAAACTGTCACTTCTGTTTCCTGTGCTGCGCACAGACCCAGCTTCAAAGTCAGGAAAACTATGAATTGCAATACTAGTATTTTTACAGCACTGGCCTATGGTATACTCCTTGGTTTTCAACACATCCTTCAAAGTCAGATTCCACAGTCTAGTGTCTGTATAGATTCCTTAGTTAAGGTTGCGCGGGTGGGCAATGATATCTCAAAGCATTGCAAGAACCATGTTTTCAATCTTCTCTTCAACGCCATCAGGTATGTACATTCCTAAAAACTTGGTGTGGTTCTTTGCTGGGTCCCAGGGATCGTCGCTAATGGGGCGGCAGATCAAGTGGCGACTACGGCTGCACTTACAAATACACGTAACATTACAACGCTACTATACACCGACCTGAAACCACACAACAAACAACACCTTGGCAAGACATGGCAAGTAGCCTGGAATGAACATGCAAACTACACGTACTAAAGCCGCTCTTGGGACCATACACCACCGACACATGCAACAGACGCACTGAAGTTGCCTTGGCTAGGTTACGGATAGGCCACACATATGTAACACACTCACACCTGCTCGCTGGTTCCTGAAGACCGTTGTGTAGCAGGTGCGGAGAGGTTCAATCCGTGACACACATCCTCACACAATGCAAAGACTAGACACAACACGGCAAACACTTCCCACAGCTATACTCATAGTACAACTTTCCGCTTCACCCGGTATACTTTCTGGGAGATAACCCCCTGATTTGGATTATACGAACTTTTATTTTTTGACAGAGGTTCACTTTTTAGAACAAACTTTATATCATGTGTAATCACCAACTGGCGCCATACAACAGCCATCTTCATTGGATAATATTTATCTTCACTTTTGCTGCGTGTTTGCACTACTAAATAAGTATTTACACTTACAAGTGTATCATAAATAACCATGTCTTCGGCGATGTTTGCCCTAGCTTGCCCTGTGCCAATAAACACAAATCATCACCATCAGCTTCGTCACCTTCAATTCTTACGCATAAGCGTGGGCTTCTCTTATTTTTTTCACGTGGCACATTCGCGATTTCAAACACACAAGCTACCTCCCATTTTTCACTTTCTTCACTTCTTTTATTTCCGTCTTTCTTTACTTTTTTTCTTCATTCCCTTCATCCATTCCCCTAAGAGTAGCATGTAGAAAAATTTCTTTCTTTTGGCCTCTTTGCCCTCATTCGTCCTCGCGTCAATAAACTACACACATAATCATCGTCCCACCTATCTCCTTTCGTCCATACCTTTCGGCTTTCGTCGAAAAAAATCTTTATCTGTTTCTGTCACCATCATATCAGACTCCCACACAGCCTGTCCAAACTTCCAAATTGGACCCATTTCATCAACAGCAGCTGAAATTCTATCGGCCCACCGTGATTTACCTGAAATGTTTATCATATTGAAACCGGCTCATTTATCACTGGAAGAGAATGAGGCGGCTCATGCCGCAGCCCGAGTTCATACACACTGGGCGCCTCTTTCTGGGATGTCAGCCAGTCCTTCCATAAGCCTAACACGAGAAACAATCCCCAAAAGGTTCAGTGCCATCCTAGCCCTCTACCGCTTGGGAAGAAGAACCTTTCCACCTCAGCATCCCAACATGTCTCGCAAAGACATGGTCATCTACAGACAGTTACAAACTAACACATTTCCACATATGAATCCGACGTTGTACACATACACTTGTAAATTCTGCATAGAGCCATGCACTCTCTACCACATGGTATGGGAGTGCCGCCACACACCACACCTTGGCCCAAATCCCAATCCCTCATTTGAGCAGTGGAAGGGTCGGTTGACCAGCTCCAACCCGAATCACCAACAACATCTGGTGGACCGGGCGAGGCAGGCTGCCAAGACCCAGGGCTTCTTGGACTAAGGAGGTCCCCCACCTGGCGGTCAGCCCAACAACAGTGACTGCTCAATTAAATGTTTATTCCTCCTCCTCCTCTTGTTTCTCGGTCTGTGTGTAAAAAGGGTGATTCATTATAGCATTCAATATTACGTTTACAAGGCAGGCCGCTCGGATTGACAAGAAGGCGATAATAATTGGGTATTTAGGCATTTTATCGCCGCTCACGGTATTTCGTTCAAACGCCCGCATTTTCATCTCCGAAAAATAGGTTAAACCTACATTAAACGTATTTTCTTAACAGTGGGCGCAATCAACGATTTATTTGTGGCCAATCCCTGTGCATCTATGTGTCAACCGCTTTACGCGCACCCTCATCATCATCACGCGAACACGAGCCACCGTTTTGCAGAACCATCCCCCGGAGCCTTGCTACCCGCCTGTGTGCGCCACGTCCCGAAGGTGTCTGCAATGACCAGTAATACGTTGTCTTCCAACAAGCTTAAGCATCAGTCAGACGTCTCGGCCACAGCGCGCGGCACGTTCACTGCAAGGACGTCAAGCTTTCCAGCTTTACATGGGGACGCATCACTAGAGGCCTCCGGTCGCGCGTACTTACGCTCTCCAGGCAAAGGCGCTTGTTCGGATCAGCCTACCTCAGCCGCCTCAGTGCATCTTGTCCACAATTGCGCGCCCTCAAGCACTGCGGCAGACTCCAGCAGCTTCAATTTAAATGCACGAACGTCATCACCTTCGAGTCAACAAGGTAATGTGGAACCTGGCCTTACACCTGTTGCACACGAAGTTGGCATCAGGTCGGCCACAAGTGAAAGCAGGCCACATACGAACTTGAAGAATACAGTTATGCCGCATAAATCATCATGCTCGCCGGATCATGCCAAATCCAGCATCCATAGTTTATCTCAAGGAACCTCCTTCTTGAAGCCAAGCACACCTCCCCTCGTGGTTCCACCTAACTCAGATTTGCCGTCCGGTGTGCCCATCGAAGAAACTACAAATTTGTCCGAACGTAGCCCGCCCAAGAAAATCGGCGATAACAAAAGCAAGCAGTGTAAAATCGCTAAAAGAGCTGACGCTACCTTCGAAAAGAGCGACACTTCTACAGATGCAAAGAGTGAAATGGCCGGACAAGGCGGATTCTCTGTTTTGCCGAAGTGCAAAGTGACCTGGCGTGTGGACAGTAATGACGACACTGAAGAGAACCCCGCAGCAGATAAATACAACAAGCTTCGCGAGACTATAACGAGACGTTTTACGTCTGGAAAGGGCGGGAAACGTGGACGCATCACTGAAGATCGATCGCGGGACACTGAAACGCCAAACCCGCCGGACATGGATCTTATACACGGTGCTCTACATGCCCTAAGTAAGGAGTTTGGATCACAAGGTATTACTAAGACTCCATTAGTTCATTTCTCTCCCCGCCCCACGTCTCCTAAAGCGCCCACACTACCAAGAAATGCGCCTCCAAAGATGACTCAGTCATCGCCGCTTGACATTGACGAAAAACATGACCCCGTGTCGCCCACGCAGACTGAAAGACAATGGACAGCCTTGCGAAGATGGGTTTCCACCCCACTTCAGACCCCACCTTCGTCAGATGAAGCCAGTGACATTATATCTTCAACAGACGAAACCAGCGCCAAACAATCTTCGACAGAGGACACCAGCAGAAAAGAGAAATACAACGCAAGCCTGTCAACCGCGTGTTCCGTATTGGAGTCCTTCGCGACGAACTTCTCAAATGAAGCGCGTCGCTTCTGTGAATCACTTTCCGGCATTAACTCTAAACTTGGAGATTTGGTGAACTCCTCAGTGAATGTGAGCGGAGGAACAGACGACGACGCTGAGAACAATTTAGAACGCAGGGGTAAACCGACCAGAAAGAGAAGTGGCCACATATTTAGGCCCAAGTTGAAACGTTCAAACAAGGTGAAAGCTATGAAGAAGAAATGGAAGATTGTAGGTATGACAATAGGCGAGTCGCAATCACTGTCAAAGACGAGCACTGGGAACAGCGACAACGCGGAGCGAAACGTACAGGTTTTGCTCGTGCCGTTAGGCAAATACACTGCGATCTCGAGGAAGACACGCGAACGGGCTGAAACGAACGATAATGACGACGGTGAAACCACCGCTTGCGAGAGACACGACACTATGAGATCGCCAAGGTGTAAAACGCAACACCTTTGTACCCACCAGCCGTTTCGTTCAACGTTCCGTCAAAAAAATAACGAATACGTCGCGGAAGGACAGCCAAAGGAGCCGGTTCTGAGACTTCGTAGCACATTACACCTGCGAAGGGCACCCGGCAGAGTGCGTAGTCTTTTCCAGGAAAGACAAGCGAATATAAATAGTGCTAGCCGAGTGTCGCGTGAACAGCTGTTGGAGACGGACGGTTACGGTGGAACGAGAACTCCACTCTACCGGGTTTCCTCCAGCCAATTCATACCCAAATTGGGTCCCAACATTTATGCAAATGAGTTATGGCGAGCTACATCCTACAAGGATGTCCACCTCAAGACATCTTCGGATACCTGTGACGTCGGGGGCCTAAGTGTTGACGTCGACGTCAGTGTATCGGACGACAGCCAGCAGCAGCGGAGAACAAAGCAAAGATTTGACACCAACACCCCGAAAACTGCCAAAGAAGAAGGACGTTCAAAACTCGAAAGCTCCTCTAGCAAGGTTTCGTTTCGGATGATAGACAGAGATGGTGAAGCGGTTCTGTTAAGTGAGCTGTCATCGTCCATCTCCGAAAACCCCTTAAAAGATGGTACAGAACTACAAGCGCGAAGCCTCGAACTGCGGCCAAAGGGTATTCGATCCCAAGAGGACGAGCCTGCCGTTTACAGCGAACCGCCCTCCACGATATGTATTAACCGACGCCACAGCAGAAATAACCGCGAAAGCGTCCGGCACGTATACAGGGACCGCTGCATACCACGGTCACAAATTAGGCATTACACTAGGAACACTTCTTTGAGAGACTTTGGAGCATTGGTTTCAGGGAAACGTACTCGTTTCGTTGAGAGCGCCTGCAAGTTTCCTACCAACGTGGCAACCGCCTGCAAGCCTCAAACTGTGGCCAACCAAAGCGATTCAAGGCCATGGCATAGGAATCCTTCCCGATCGCTTTTCGTAGAAGTCAAGCAGCGCCCAACGGAAAGAAGTAACACTGGCAACGTTAATGTGCGTGCCAGGAACCGACGCATGGTGCGGCCTGGATCCCCTTCTCAGCAACGATGGCGCAAGCACAGCAATCCTACTCGCGATTATCAATGCCACTGGATGACGCCTCACCCAACAACACGATTGCCCCTTACAAGAAGGCAGGCCGCCACCTCCGTACGCAGACAGCGGTTCGAGAATCATTCCGATGCGTCGTTCTCCAGATCCCCTTTTCCAGTACAGTCTCCTTTCGGGCAGGGCACGATTAGGCCGCGTGTCTACTTTGAGGCGATGGCAATGTTCAACGAGCCGACCCTCCTCAACAGCTGTTCCTGGCGGCCTTCTCTGTCTCAAGGCTCCCGACCGGCACAGTTTGTTGAAGGCCTTTCCGCCTCGAAAACAGCAGATGCTACTGCCGCGGAGCCTGACTTTCCTCAACAAGCATCACCGCGGAAGGAAAAAAATGACACCAACAAAAAGCCGGAGTCTTCACGTTCTTTTCAAGCCTCATTAGATGCGGTAAAATACCAACAATCCCTCGCAAGTCTGATGGTTATTTTTCCCGAAGCCGCTGGCGTTTCGCCTTCATTTTTACCGACACTTTCAAGCGGGAGCTCCACTTCAGAGCACGTCGAACAGCCACAACCTGTTGGTGTGCAAATGACGTCAACCGACGTACACTTTCCAGGGGCCGAGCTGTCCTGGCTGACCTTATCTCACCACACCGAACCAGTCACTGCAGTTGACGTCCACCCCACTACCGCGCTGCAACAAAATGACGTCACTATACCAGGTATACCCTTCGGCCGAGACTTCTCATCCACGAACTGCTCCTTTACGCGTCAACCTGGTTTTCTAAATGACGGGGAAATCGAAAAGCATGCAGCAGTGGCAGGGTCAACGGACCCTATAATTTCAACCGCTGAAAACAGGTTGCGCAGAGAACACGTCAAGACCAGTCTCGGTCGCGGCGTCATTGTGCCACTTGTCATCATGGCATGCTTGTCCGCTGTAACTGCGGCCGGCTCTACCATTCGTGCTTGGCGTCAGCAGGTATGGGAAATCACGGAAAACGAAAACAGCGCAGAGCTTCCGTGGCTTTACAGTCCACACTCTAACCCTGAGTCAGCAACGACGGTGAATCGCTCCTCCTGCCAGAGCCAGTTGTGTCGGAAACATGCGGAGAAACTATTCGGTTCACTGGACGCCAACGTGCATCCTTGCCGAAACTTCTACGGGCACGTATGCGCACCAACTTCAGTAAACGGCACGGAGGAGGACCAACTGGCTCAGCAGGCTGCGCTTCGGGTAATGTCTTTTCTCAAAGACAACAACGACGCAGTAGGGGAGGTTCCTATGATAGTTGCCGCCAGGCGCCTATGGCACGACTGCGCACACCTGGGCACCATCAGACGGAACGACAAGGCACCGTTGAAGGCACTGCTCAATCTTACGGGTCTGGGCGCCTGGCCTTACAAGGATAATATCTCCCTCCCGGACGTGTGGAAGGTAGCAGGCAATCTGCAGCGACTCATGGCACTGGCTCCCCTTGTCGAGCTGAAAAGACTCTCCAATGGAACTGCGCGGCTTGCCCCTGGAAACCTCGCCGCTTCTGATGACGCCGGTGACGTGCTAGACGCCATGCGGGCGTTACATCCTAACGGATTGCGCTTCCGTGAGCTTGCGGAAGATGTCGCCGGATTCAACCGGCAGCTGAAAAGTTTGAGCCACCGCCACCTTTCGTCTAAGTCTCTCGAGCGAAACGACACCGAAGTCCTGCCACGGTCGTACATTGAAGCAGTGCTGATTGGTCTTCGATTGAACATTAGTGCAGTCGACATTCAGCAAGAGCCGCTGATCATGCCGCTCGTGCAGTTTGTGCACAACAGTAGGCCTCAGACGGTGCTCAACATGCTCGGCTACCGTTTAGTGCGCCACGTCGACCTCTTCATGCCAGCGGCGGCAAGTGACAACCGGTCAGGATCTCTCGTTAGCAGGCAAGTAAATTTATTAAACAACCTAAACTTTACTCCACTACGCCAGTTCAGTATTAGCAGTTCCCTCTGAAGCATAATAATGTACGCGAAGAATACACCTATCTTGCATCATCTAAGATTCCTCACTTTTATATGTCATTCATTCAGCTAGCGTGAATAAGTTGGGGGCTTCTTCGTATATTTAGCAGCACTTTGTTTCAGTGAAGGTCCCGAGCATTGTTGTTTTCTCTCTCAGCAAGTCCGGAGAGCATCAGTCTCGACTACGAGATAAAACTCCGTTTGCAAGCTGTATTTAAGGACATCCGAAACGTGAACGCTTACCGATCCGGTTATACGATCTGGTGGGCTCCTCTGACTCATTAAGCTATTAGTAGCTAAGAAGGTCTGCATAAGTAATCCTACCATAGAGAATTTTGTGCAGTAAATCAAAGTCTGCATGCAAATATCTGAAGCTCAAGGAAGTGATAAAAGGTATTAGTAGTAACTAAGAATCAGTGCCCGCACTATGGTTCTGATGGCAGTGCTGAATTGTGGATAGAAAATTTTTCTACCCATATCCGCCGAATTCACGGTCTTATTTGGAGAGAGAGAGAGAAACCTTTTATGGCCCAGTCACCGAGCTAAGTCCAGGTAAGCTAAGCGATGGAGGCTGATGCGTCAAAGTCTTCATAGCGTCCACAATGTCCTTGGAGATCTTCTGTACGTGAACGCAGAGAGATTCCTGGGCAGCCCTAACGTCTATTACGGATGGGGGAGCCACCCAAGTGTTCCATGAGGTGATGCGGGAAAGGGAGGGCGGAAGGCTGGGCGTGTGGCGGTCCCAGAAGCAGTGGGTAATGGAGGTGTTTGCGCCACAATACGGACAGATTGGGGGACTGCAGCGCTTACGTATGTAGTGTAGAATGTGATATGGGAGGGAGCGGGTATGAGCTGGCGGAGAAGAACGGTTTGGGCGCGAGTGAGGCGCGGGTATGGAAAAGGGTAGGCTTTGCGGCTGAGGCGATATGAGAGTGAAGTAAATTTAGGGGTTGGGTGATCGTGAAGACGAGTGGAGGGAGAATGGTATGAGGTTGCCCGGAGCATAAACGGACCCGGGAATAAATGTCGGGAAAGCGCGTTTACTCTTGAAGGTGAACATTTTGACAGACTTCTGTCTGGTTGGGAAGTTACTGAACTGAGATTTAATTATGCTCCAACCAATACATAGACAAAACCCGACGTTTCGAAGCCGCCTCGGCTTCTTCTTCAGGGGTGACTGGAGTCACGCTCTAGCTGCATCTTATAGTCTTTCACTTTCCCTGGTCTCGCACAAAGCCCTTCGCTGCGGCACGTAATCCGTGTGTATGCACCAAAGGGAGTGTGCCGACCCGACAAAAGTAGCACCCGACAAAACGATTTTGGTTTCAGTTTCGGCTGTACAGATGCGCCCTTTCTACAGTTCCTTCCTTCGCGTGAGCTGCGTGATGAGTGCGCTGAACCACGACCACCGAGCTTCCAGGCATATCGGCGTCTCCTTCCCCACGCTTCATTTGTTTGTAAACTCAAGCCAACGCTTGACTGGAGAACTGTCAGACCGTGGCGGATACCGTCCCACTCTGTATAGCCCAACTGTACAGGAAATTTTATCAGTGCTGCAGTTTTGAGGGCATGCACTGATTTGTAAACCCTTGTGGAGCTGATAACTGGGCACCACCATCACCCATATGTACGACATGGTCCGTCTTGTGCAGGCTTCCGTCGTCTCCAGAATCGTTTACGTGGCTCCTTATGCGGTTTTGGGGACATCGGAGAGCGAAAAGCTAGACGTCCTTCTTAGAAAGGCATATAAACAAGCCCTGGCACTTCCTCCAAGCACTTCTACGGTACGACTCACGGCTTTGGGACTGCACAACACCATCGAAGAGCTCATACAGGCCCACCTAACGGCGCAGAAAGTAAGACTCGGAGCAAGCCCAACGGGTAGGGAAACGCTAGCTAAGCTTGGTTACACGGCGCCGCACATCACGGAAAACGCAGTGGACATCCCGCCTGAACTAAGGACCAGAATTCTTGTCCGTCCAATACTCCGGAACATGTCCCCTAAACATCATGAAAGAAGACGCCTAGTAAGAGCAACTGCGCTAGAAAAACAGTACGGAGGACAACACTACGTCGTACATACAGACGCGGCGGAATACGCGAGGTACGGGGTAAGATCGGCGGCCGTTACCTCCACAACCGACCTCCTTTCCAGTCTGACGCTTCGGTCGTCGAACACCCAGCAGGCTGAAGAGACGACTATCACCCTTGCCCTCTCCCAGGCAAAGGCCAAAGTAATTATTACGGACAGCCAAGCCGCCTGCCGAGCATACCAAGCAGGTAGGGTTTCAAGACAAGCGCTTCCGGTTCTCCTTCAACGGCCACCGCAGAAGCAGGTCACAATCATTTGGACCCCGGCACACTCTGCTCTTCGTGGCAACCAGACGGCACACGTCCTGGCCCGAGAACTCGCCCACCGGGCATCGCAAGAAGAGTCGGAGCCAACCTGGCAACCGCTCCTCACATACGCCGGCATCAGCCAACATTATCGACTAGCGAGACAACTCTATCCCCCTGTCCCCGATCAGGCCACGAAAGAACAAGAAGTCATCCTGAGACAACTACAGACTAATACGTGCCCCCACCCAACACGACTACACGCCATCCACCCTACTCTCTACGCACCAGGCACGCTGTACCATATTGTCTGGGAATGTCAACTGAACCCAGATCTTCCCCCCATCCCCAACCCCTCACGCGAGCAGTGGGAGAGTGCGCTGGCCAGCTCTTCTCCTGAAATGCAGCTTTTGCTAACAGAAAGGGTGAAGACAGCCGGCCGTACCAACGGAGTCTTGGACTGAAGACCCCGACCATAAATACGCTCACTTCAAATGTTTTTAAAGTTTCTCTCACTCTCTCTCTCTCTCTCACCCATATGTGCGGCGTGCTTACTTATCGCGGGCGCATTATACCGAAAACGCAGCATGCACGCACGGTCACGCACGCGCTGGCTTACGCCGGCATCCTGGCTAACCGAATGAATTCGGGAAACTTCAAAGAGTTCCGGTTGCATCAGTCTCACTTGGACGCACAATTTGCAAACCATTGGCTCTTCATTTATTTCGGCAGCTATTGCTTCTCAAGGTTCGTAGAAATCGTTTGCGGGGAATGAACTGGCGAGCTACCGAAGACATGGGAGACGCCAGGGGCCGAGGTCGCAATCGAAACATCCCGAATCCCAAAGAATAATTTTCTGTTTCACAATTCCTGGCTACAAATTTAGCGGAATTATCAATCGCAGGCTACAAGATAAGAAATGTGTATTTTTGAATTTCTTAGGTTACAGCCAGCCAATTATTTTTGTTGAATTACTACTAGCTGCGCAGCGAAACGGCGTGGTTCGGCTGTGTAGCCTTGACTGCATCAGTACGGAAAGTCGCTCCCGAGTATATCAGAACTCCAATTCAGTTTTGTCTCACCGTCTCTTCGTTCGACGGTATTTCGTCTCTTCTTTAGCTTAGTGCTTGTGTCAATATTCGCTAGTACAATGAATTCCCTACTTACCCACCGGCTCGCCCAGCCCAGCAGAAAAGGGCTCTAACTGGTTTTATCAAAACTTTTTCAATAACAATTACATTAAAATTCGCCGTTAATACCACTCCATGAGTATGTTGTTTCATTTACTTGTCATAAGTGGTTGGTTCACAGTAAAGTTGCAGACTTTACAGAATTAGCGCTTGCTGTCAGTTTACATATACATTTACAGGAAGAGTGTGATTAAAGAAAACTCTTGCTGCGACTCTTGTTTTATAAAATGTTTCTCCACAAAAAAAAATTACCTGACAAATGGCCGCGAAGGCATGTGTCATTGCGACGAGGTTTATTTACTTTTCAATATTAGTAATTCCCCCTGAAGTATCAAAGTTGAAATTCCTGTGAACTGTCAACCCATGGGTTCTTACGAATAGTTAACAGACAGCTCCATTAGGATAACACTCTAATCTTTCCCAGTTTCATTAACTAATCGCAAAGCCATAATCCGTGTGCATTCTGTAACAATCTATGGTGTGATGTGTATTTTACACAGCTTCGCCGGTCATCTCCCTTCACTGAGTGCAATGGTTCCTAATTCTATTTTCTTTTTCCAGGGATCACCGGTGCACACGCCTTATCCTCGAGGACGCCCTCACGAACGACGTGGCCGAGTACGTGCGGTACGCGGCGGTCCGCGACCTCCTGAACTTCAGCTCGGTGCGCACCGTCGTTGCGGAAGTGAAGGACGCCCTAGAGGCGAAGCTCTCCAAGCAGCGCTGGTTGGACCCCCGCACCCGCAGGAGCGTTCGACGTCATCTCAGGGAAATGAAGGTGAGCCTGCCGCGTCATGGAGGAAGAAATTCCTTGTGCCGCATGCATCACAATTTATTGTCTCTCTCTAGCTTTCTGTGTGTGTGCGTGCGTGCGTGCGTGCGTGCGTGTGTGTTTGTGTGTGTGTGTTTGTGTGTGTGTGTGTGTGCGTGCGTGCGTGTGTTCGCGCGTGTGTGTGTGTGTGTGTGCGTGTGTGTGCGTGCGTGCGTGCGTGCGTGCGCGTGTGCGTTCGTGTGCTTGCGTGTGTGCGTGTGCGTGCGTTTTGTTTTGTTTTGTTGTTACGGATCAAATAGGTAGCCCCATCAGGTACTCGTCAGGGCGGCTCTTATAAGCATCATCAGGCCGATTCTCGTGAGTAAAGAACCATTAAATCATGTCACACTTAAAGGGGCTCTAAATACGCAAGCCGATTCATTTCATTAAAAAGATTTGTTTTGCATAGAACCCTCATCGCTCGTACGGCAGCAACCGATGCTTTTATCACTGATAAATTAAACATTGTAATGGACGAAAACTCACATTCATCTCACGCATCAAAAAACTTAAACAAAAATGTCTAATAACAATCAATATTATGAAGTTCCTTTCTCACCAAGCATACGGGGCAGATAAATAACTGCTGCTGCGCCTTTATACCGCTTTTTAGGGTATACTTTGTATTAGGCAAGTGTTGTCCACGGGTCGGCCACAAATGCCACGCTAAAAATGCTCTACCAAGTGCTGCACTTGGGGCTTCGCCTCTTGTGTGGTCCTTTCCGTACAAGCCCTTTCCAAAGTATGTAGGTGTAATGCGACAAATGGTGCTTGAAGTACCAGCGAACTTATGTTGATCTGTTATATGTTTGTAAAATATCATCAATCTAAAACCATCCTTTTAAAATTGTTTTTATCGATACATCCACATCACAGCTGTTTTTAAATCGCCCATCTCTTTAAGTGCCTTTCTCACTTAGGGTGAGGGGGGAAGCTTCTCAACGGTCAATCACCTTGTTGGACACGTTCAAAACATCTACCATTGACTTTATAGCCCCCTTGCAATTTCGCCCTGTATCGTGTGACCAGTCGTTTACACAATTATAGAAAAACACGGCACCACACATCGCGATTTTGCAGCATTTTCAGTATCTGTGGCGAAAATACCACGCTGCAGAATTTTTTAGCTATGCGTCGAGAGAGAGAGAGAGAGAGAGAGAGAGAGAGAGAGAGAGAGAGAGAGAGAGAGAGAGAGAGAGAGAGAGAGAGAAAACATCTTTATTTGTCCTGCAAACGCGACGCGGCCTCACGTCGTGTCAGCCGGCCACTCGGCTTCCGTCACCTACTCTGCCTCATGGCCGTCCAGCTATGCGTCGAAAACTTTCATCGCGGTCTCTTGTGCTGCGCACGGACCCAACTTTAAGGCCTCTACATCAATACATGTAAATACGAGCATCTTCACGGCGGAAGCGTATGGCATTTTTCTTGTTCCTGGTCATATTGTTCAACGTCACATTCAAAAGCCCATCATCTACACAGATTCAATCAGCTTTGTACGTGCATTATCATCCCAAAAGCGTTCCAGAAATCACGTCATTAATCTAGTTTTTTAGACTTTAGTGTCAGCGTATGCCCAAAATCTCGAAGTGATTATATGTTGGGTACCGGGTCACTGTGGGATTTCAGGATGCGACCGCGGACCAAATGGCCGTCGCGGCGGCACACACGAACACAGTGGACATTACAAAAATATCCTCCACTGACTTCAAGCCACACATAAGACAACACCTTCGCAGAACGTGCACCCGACTGGAGTACACTGACAGACAACAAGTTGCACCTAATAAAATCACACCTAGGACCATACACTACTGACTCACACAACAGATTCATTGAAGTTGCCCAAGCTAGACTGCGGATAGGCCACACACACGCGACACTCCCATTTGCTCACTGGTTCTCCAAGACTCTTGTGTAGCAGGTGTGGGGAGGGCCTATATGTAATTAACATTCTCCTAGCATGCAAAGCACTCAACAGAAAAAGACGCAAACATTTCTTACAACTATACAGACAACAAATCACACTACACCCAGCACTGTTTCTAGCGGATGATCCCATAATTCCTTTGAAACACAGTTGTAAGTTTCTTAGCGAAATCAAATTTGTACAGTTCATTTTCTATCACGCGTAGTTTTTGCACATAATTTCATGCCATGCAGTATCGCACCCTGGCCTTTTACAGCAGTCATCCTCCTTGTCTTTTACTAATTTTAATTTTTCTTTTGTTCAGACTTTTTACAGTTTACATCTTCATCCGTCATACATAACCGTTCTTTTTGCGCTCTTTGCCCTAGTTGACCTTGCGGCATAAACATCCAACCATCATCATCAATGGAGGTCAAAATTTTAATTCTCTTGCCACATCGTGTTGCGTGACGTCGACAATCACGTCTCCAGGGCCCGTTTATAAAAGAAGCCTTAGTATGTTCACTAAGGCTGCAACCCGTGGCACACACATTTTAAAGAAAAGCTTCCTACCACTACCCGCCAACGGTTATTTCGCGGCGTGCGGGACAATAAACTCTTAACGTGGCGGAGGGTTTCACTCACTGTAGATGGCGCGGCGGATTTACTCAGCGTTTCACGCGCGGAGGTGCCTGCTCGCCGTCGAGCGCGTCAGCGGTATGGCTGTGTCGTCTGCTATAGCGACGGTTGTTTTGGCCCTGTTATGGCGCAGCTTCACGTAAATTCTGAGGAGCCTTAGCACGGCTTGATTAACTTGTTCGACAGCACCTCCATGGTAATCAGTACCAGACGGAATTATGTGGTCGCACGGCAAACATACGTTAAGGATTGTGCAGGGCCGGACTCGTGACCGCTGACCCTTGCCATACATCTCCCCGTTGTTAAGCGCAAAGAAAACTGCAGTCACATCTGAGGCAAATATGCGTAAAAAAATGACACCATCTTCCCGTAGGTGAACCCTAAGTAGTATGCAAAGCAGCCATGGGGTCTATTCAAGTACCCATTAGTTTTCACTTCGTCGTTTCCGTTAGGTTGAGGTACGTAGCTACCGTTATAATTACAGTTTGGTTTTCATGGTAACTACCACACTTTTCACTTACCGGAACTACGAAATGGAAAATTGCGTTGAGCCCATGGCTGTTTCGCATACTACTCAAGGTTTCCCTACGGGAAGATGATGTAATTTTATTAGATGCGGCGTGGCTATGTCCCTCCCTTGAAGTTGTTGCGCCGTCCACACCCCCACTCCGCATGCTCGGCTTGCTGAATGCCCGGTGGTGTCTTACCCTTTAATGGCTCCTGGAGCGACAGTGTTACCGGTGTCTTCCGGGGCTGGCCCGAGATGAGCCGAGCATGCGCAGTGGGGGTGTGGACGGTGCCACAACAAGGGAGGGACATAGCCCCAACCATGAGACGATGGAGCGACAGTGTTGCCGGTGTCTTCCTGGGCCGGTGAATGGACGGACGACGGACGACGGATGACGGAGCCGAGAGCAAGAGATGCTTTGCATCTAATAACTGGCAGCACCCGCGTTCATTTAGTTACGAACGCTCGTCAGGTTGGTTTTTACGATAGCAAGCGAAAAAAAAAAGTGGCAGTGCAACGCCGGCACGTGCGGAAGGAAACGCAAGCACGAAATGAACAGAACTCCCACTGGCGCAGTTTCAGGCAGGAGGCACGTGCTCACTGCGAAGGCGGGAAATTTGAATTGCATTGGACAAACGTTCGTTCAATTCATCAGGAGAGGAGTGAGACCGGGCAGCGAAGAGCGTGATGGGTAGAGATGTGAGCAGTTGAAAAAAAACAAAAAAGCATTAGGAAAAAAACATGTTTTTTTCGTTTTTTTCAACTAAGGTAAAATTGAAAAAAACACAGTACCCCCCCCCTCTCCTCCGCGGAATTGTGTTGTTATGCAGCTCCTTTTGACGTGCTTGAAAGTTTCTTGTTTAACTTTTAGTAATTGTACTATTTTTGTGCTTCTTTCTTACCGCTCCATTTATTTCGCGTGAGTGATCGCCAGGAAACGGGGGTGCAAGCCTTGCTGTTTCCGAACAACCGAACATTACACCACTGCGGCTTCAGTTGCGTAGTCTCTGCTAGGGCACCACGGCGTCAGCGGCTCAAAATACGTCAGTCAGCGTCAGTCAAAATACGGCAAAGGAACTTTTACGACACTTAAATTGGCTAGCAAAACAAGATGGGGCGGCGTCACCCTGTCATTGCAAAGCCTGCTCAACAACAAGGAAGCACTGCAAGAGACCGTTATCGTGGAAGATATCGGTGTGGCGAAGCCGATACGCCAGGCCATATTGGATGAGGAAGTGTTTTGGAAAGACCTTCGCAGCTGCCTAGACTTGGTGACACCAGTCTCCTCGGCCATTACAAAGCTTGAGTCTGACCAGGCCTTGTTATCAGACGTCGCGGAAGTTTTTCACTCCATCAAAAGTGACATCACAGCGAGGCTAGAAAATAGCTCCTTCACTGAAGACGAAAAGTCTCACATATTGCGTGTGCTCAGGGGGCGTGAAGAGTTTTGTTTGCGACCCATTCACATTGCTGCTAATCTCCTGGATCCAAGGTATCGCGGCAAGAACCTAGCTGACGCGCAAATTGTGGTCACGTTTGACTGGATTTCCCAACATGCAAAGACGCTCTCGCTAGACGTAGGGAAAATTTTATCTAACGTCGCACAATACCGGACTTGCAAAGGAATTTGGTCCAGTGAAGGAGTTTGGGAGTCTGCGAAACATCTAGACCCATCCACGTGGTGGGAAGGACTTTGCTTTAATGAACCCTTAAATCCCATCGCCGGTCAAATACTGCAAATTCCCCCTTCTTCTGCGGCTTGCGAAAGGAACTGGTCGGAATTCAGAAACGTGCACACCAAGCTACGCAACCGGCTTTCAGGCGATCGCGTGCAGAAGCTCGTGTACGTGCACTCGAACCTGAATGTCCGGAAGGCTTCGTCGGCTTCACAGCAAAGAATCGACGTGGCAAGCGGAACCGAATCAGACACGGATTGACGACTGTTCGCACTTTTTGATCGGAACTTTAGGAATTGACGTGAAATCACTCTATTGATTTTGAAACTGAAAGCTCTGCTGGAATTTTTG
The DNA here is from genome assembly GCF_048455015.1 of Haemaphysalis longicornis. Classification (NCBI taxonomy): domain Eukaryota; kingdom Metazoa; phylum Arthropoda; class Arachnida; order Ixodida; family Ixodidae; genus Haemaphysalis; species Haemaphysalis longicornis. The sequence goes on from NW_027526445.1 coordinate 170,266,767, forward strand.
TGTGCAGTAATGAAACAATTATATTCTGGAAAGTGCTACTAAATAAATGTGTCGGGTTTTTAAAACAGTGTGCGCACAAGTCTTTTTTTCCAAGTTTTCGTAATTTTCTGAAAAAAACTAGAAAAAAACCTGTTTTTTTCAAGCACCTCAAATTTTCATGAAAACTTGCATCTCTAGTGATGGGTGGTCGCAGTGAGCGGATATCGGTGCTACAGCCCATAATGGAGAATCACTGCTCTGCACTTCAAACGGCTTTAGTTCTTTTTTGGCCAAGTTACCGTTTGCTTTCTTGGATGGTGGAACTATACCGCTGAAGGCCAACTGTCCGCACACGGTTTTATTTTAACCGGGCTTGTTCCAAACTTATCCTTACGGTGATCGTAATCGCGTCATAAAATATTGCGTACGACTCTGCAGGAAGGGTCTGTAAATGGCAGGGTCGCTTGTCCCACCTCGCTCGTGCCGTGTCAGACAGCTCAACGCGCCCGAAGGCTGTGCAGAGTCAGCCGCAATAGTGTAATAGTGCTTCTGTTTACGTGTTTTTTCGTAAATTTAATTTCTTAGCCCAACATTATTACTGCTATAAACAGAATTTCCACTAAATGTAAGCACCGACAGCTCGCTGTGCGCGCTTATAGTGCCTATTAAACCTGTGTAATTTGCTTCGGATTTCATCGGCCTTAGCCAATCGCGGCAATGCCCCCAAACTACGTCCTAGGCTGGAAGTGCAAAAGTTGCTAGTGCGTCACATGTGTAATCTGTTTTGCTCATTGTGCAACTTATTTCAGTCAAGTTTTCCTCGTGTCGGTGTTATTCTAACCGCGTTATCTCACGCAATTTTTCGAAAGAACAAACTTGCGCTTTCTTCTCTTCATGGCCCCTTTAAGCTTGTGATTATCAAGCGAAGAGTTAATGCCAAGCATGAACCTCCACAAGGCGACGTCCTAGAGTGACGTATGACGTCACTGGCGAATTTTGCAGATCCCACTAACGAAGGTGGGCGCAATGTGAAATTCGCGTGGGCCAGGGCAACCCGTGTGAACACAGAGTTCCCGCCGGTGCACACAGTGCAGCACGGACGCGGTGACGGAAGACCGCCAGGGGCGCTGCGGAAATAAACCGCTTTGTGGTTAGCCCATGCGTGGTCACGGAAGGTTGCGCCACACCGTGATCTTTTGAGAGAACGCTAGCATCATTCACTTTCGACTTTCAAGAAAGAGCTGTAGCAACCTTCGCTCTCGAAAATTCGTCTTATGTGCGTACCAACAACACCGTAATTTAGGCCGTGCGGTTTGTAACGTGTTCGTTCCTATTCACATTGGCAGAAGAAACCGCCAATTGTAAATCCCTGAACGCCAGTGGCACCTTTTGATAGTACTTGGAATGACGCATTTTCACATGCAGGTCCTCTTCTTGTTCGAACGCTACGAAAGCAGTGGCGACATGAAACCGGCGAGCCGAAGGTTGGCACTGCAGTCAGAGGCCTTGGCCACGTACCAACGGTTCCGTGAGTCACGGTTTCGCGCAGGCTTCCTTCGAAACACTTCCTACGACGACGAAAGCGATTACGACTGCGCCTACGATGACCACAACAAGGTGAGTCCATCGCGTCTGAAATCTGCATCGCGATGTTTATTGTACCCACTGTCGTACAGACGCCATGTGCCTGGTGTCTCTGTTAATGGTAAATAACGTAACACTAACCTCTACCCAGATTGTAATGTACAGTGTGCAGGATACGGAACACCCGCGAAGTGTTACAATTTGTGAAATGTCATGGTATACACATCTCATCTCCTTCCTAACGCAGGTGCTGTTCTTGCGGCTATCGGCCGTTGAACTGCGCGACCCGCACAGTCCGCTGTGGCCGGCCCTGCAGGCTGCTCGGCTGGGCCCGCGGCTTTGCCGTTGCATGCTTCGCCTGTTGCTGCCGTCGCCCACAGAGCATAACGTCCGTGCAGACGTGCACTGGTCTCCAACGGCGCACACCAAACTCGACCACCTGCGTACATGCATTAGAGCGCAGCACTCTCGACAAAACAAGGCGAACCAGTCGGGCTGGGGCCTCGAGCAAGAAGCGCTGGCTATGGTCGACAACGCCGCCTTGGGTCCTGCCAGAGACGTCTTCCGCGCATACGTGGAGAACATAATCGGCAAAGGCCCCGCCGCCCTGTCGACAGACGAAGCCGCTAGAACCTACATCGAATGGGACCAGGTGCGCATGGTTCAGGGTCTCTTAATTTGTTAATCTCCATTGCTACGACTGACCCGTCACCCTTTAATGAGGAAGGCACTCTGTTAAAAACAATGATGATCTCCAGGGCGAGCAGCCAGCTTTCCAGTAACTGCCCAAACTAATACCTAGTTAACTCAAAGACCTAAACTCCGTTAAAAATTTCGAAATAAGCGGAGTTTCGATAGCCACACCAGGGAAACAACAGCTAGAGCTATTAACAGCCTCATTCGTACACATTCAAGAGCTTGGTCCAGCCGTGGTTCGCCTTACCGATACAAAACCCGTGATCAACCGCGTACACGTTGTGCCACCCATGGACGCCACGGTGAAGAGCATGTTATCACTCCCAGAGATGCTTGTCAAGTTGGACAGGAAACTGCCCCCGCAGCGGGAATTTTTAAAATGCCATTCACGACCGCCTTCGGGACGTTGTGGAAGCTAAATCTTTGCAATGAGGCCTTATCAGCTGTTTCTGCGTACTTTGGCTTGTGTCTTATCTGTAAACATTTTAGATATCCGTTGTCACCGAAAAAACGTTTCGATATAATGGCTTCAAATGGATAGCACCTACGGGAGGTAAATGTCTCGCGAAAAAAAATTCGACTTAACGAATATTTTGAAGTTGACGAGGGTCTTCTGAATTTTGAATTATTTGTTTCATTGTGAAACAGTGGTTTTAACTATATCAGAACCGTAGCGCATCTGTACCCATGGACCGTATACGCATTCATTTGTTGCTGACGCGAATACATTTGAACATCGCAGGCGTTCTACCTTTCGTACGCACACTCGATGTGCGAAAGCCCCGACTACGGACGGCGCTTGCTGCATCGCACCCCGCACTGGGAGAGTGTCAACGCCCAGCTCTCCAATGAAGAGCAGTTCCATCGGGCTTTCGACTGCCGCGTGGGAGACCAGATGCGTCCCCATACGACCTGCTCGTTTTGGGATCCGAGCAACTAAATACAAGTTCTCAGTTTATGTATTCATTATAAATTATCGTGAAGAGATTTTAAGATTACAGGAGTAATTATTGCGCTCTTCTTGCAGAAAGCTTCCCGATAACCAAGAGGAGTGACACAATTCGTAGTGGTTTTAGCATTGGTTCCGTCGAAACGGATGGCAGGGAGAACTTTCGATATGATGGCTGATGCATGTAGACCTCGTGGTTGCACTGAGGCTTATCCGCGCGTCAGAACCGGTGATACCTTCAGCATATAGTGTGTTGCTTTGAGAAACTTCGCCTCGAAATGGCACGGGCCTTTAACGTTTAGTAATTGCCCATAAAGGGTCATTTTATAATACATGGCCATATGTGGAATTTCTCCACTTCCCTTACCCTGGTGGAGCGTAGCAAACGACCAATGTTAATGCCGCTTTAATTAAGGTTCGCTCAATCTTATGTCTGTTTCCTCGATGGGTTAACAGAATTTTAGAATAAACGCCCCGGTTAAATGTTAACTGCTATGCGAAAACTACCCCATCTGGGCCAAGCATCACGTGTAGCACAGCAAAGGTATATGGCGCAAATAAATACCAGTATGGTCTGTGGGACAAAAGGCTTATTAGGACAGTTGGATTTTTCACGCATTCATAAAGTTTGTGTCGGGTAAGGCTCCTGGTCTCTTGGCGATGCATTAGCTAGTCATTTGCAGCCTTTCATCACCATCATTACCATCTTACCATCACCATTACCATCACCACCATTTTACATTAGAGGTTTTATGGAAGAATTTCTTGAGGCGCTTAAGTATGTCTACCTGTTTTATGGAAGAAAGCGGAGCCTACTATTCTGATGGGTACCAATTATATACAAACCCATCTGTCGACACAGCTGCCACGCTATTGCGTGCAGAGCACTTTATGGGCTCGCCTTAAGCTCGTCTTATCTTGCTAACGGTCGATGTGACTACGAGAATCAGGTAGCGCAGCGAGATAACACCCTAAAAGAGGCTTTTGTACTGGCATCAGGAAGTCACGTTGAGGCTTTGACAACCACGCGGTTTAAGTATTATTAACCGTTCGAACATTGTGAAGCACTGTCGCTTGTCATAGATCTCCCAGTTGTTTAGAGCAAAGCAAACTCCAGGTACATTTCAAGCAAAATCTTTCTATACAACGGGCAACCCCCGCGTTCATTCAGTTAGGAACCCTCGTTGGGTTGGTTTTTGCGATTGTAAGCGACAAAAAGTGGCCGCCCAAGAAAAAATGGCGCATTCTAAATGCTGCAGAAAAGCTCCAGTCGCGCAAGAAAAAAATGGCGCGGCCGAAATGCCACAAAAAGTCTCCAGCCGCGCAAGAAAAAAATTACGCGTTCGAGATTGCGCAAAACAGCTCCAGCATAAAAAATTAATGCAAAGGCAAGAATAACAGAACTCTCGCTGGCGAAGTTTCAGGCAGGGGGCACGCGAGCACTGCGAAAACGGGAAATTTGAAATGCACTAGGTGGCAGCAGTGAGGGGATAACGACGCTGCAGCCCATTATGGCAAATCACTGCTCGGCACTTCCGACAGCTTTCACATTCAATGGAACGGCTCTAATTGTTTTAGCATCATTAATCCATCTTATTCATGTTAATCCACCCAATACACCTCAGTCCATTTAATTACACCTTCAGATATCCTAATCTACCTTATTCCATTTTCATTACCCTAAATTCCTCTTAATCCACCTTAATCCCACCTTACAGTCAATCAGTTATCCACCCTTTTTTTATCTCAACCCCACTTTATTCCACCCTAATTATTTTTACTGTTAATCACTAAACAATGGTTCATTACCTTTGGCAATCATTATTAACCTCTCATACAAGCTTGGCATGCTTTGCTTCTCCTGTGGCCTTCCTTGGGTTTTCATGCAACTCGTTTCGACACCGCGGTCACTGAAATTCACTTCCAATAGAGACATACCTTCACCTTCCATTCACCTTCCAAGAGAGTGAGACTCCCCCCTTTCCGTCCAGCCCTGCCGCTTCTCTTCTCCTTCTTCCAGTCTCCTCACTCCCTCCAGTCCACCTTCATCTCCTACACTTCCACCAGCTACACTCCACATCCTCTTCTTAACCACTCAACCAAATTCAACTGAAAAAACAAACACTGGTCACCAGTTCACATTTAAACGGTGCGACCATGCGCAGTTGACACTGCGCGGTCAGTGTTATTTGGGGCTTTCCAATTTCAGGTGTTGTCAGCCTTGCGGTCACTCACGCATTTTACTCCTTTGGTGAATCGCAAAAATATCGGTAAGTAGAGAAACCGTTTATTGAGCGAAAAATTTAAATTAATAATAAATAACACGTGGGTGGCATTCTTAGTTTTGAGGGCCACGTGCCGCCGCGCTCGCGGGGCTCGCTGGACGCGCCAGCAGCGCTCTGGAAGGTCTGAGTTGGCCAACGCACATTCCTACTGCTCGGTGTTGGGGGAACGTAGAGGAATAGATGAAATAGGCAGAGAGACGCGCAGCGTCAGGGAGAAATGTGGGAAAAGATAGCTGATATATAGTATTAGGTTTGTAGTTGCTGCCAGATTCGGGGTTCTTTGACAGAGAAGCTTAAGTGGGGCGGGGCGTACGTTTGGAGAATGTGATGGTACTTAAATAGGATGTCCGTGAAGAAGGGCGGTGGGAACCTAGTGAGTGGCCACCGCAGAAACCGTGTCGCCTGGCCCTGCAGGGGGAGACTATAAGTGAAGCTCAGGGACCCCGGCATGCGCTGCGCCGTTCGGTGGGAGCAGGACCTGACCTGGTGTCCCTGCGGTGGCATTTGTAGGTCGGGTATAACCTTGAGGATTTTCAGGGGTGCCGGGGGTACTTTTTATATAGCTAGTTTCGGCAGGCCTAATAGGAATCGCTGATAATAGCTGCGCGAGAGTTGGGTGGGTGCCAGTATGCCAGGAGAAAAATCGCAGCAGCTTCGCCAGTGGTTCAAGAGAGATAAGCCTAGGTCGCTGCATTGAGATAGGTGCCCTCGGTGTCTGTGTCGGCCAGGGTCAAGGGGGGGGGGGGGGGGGGTGACGCTTGGGCCTCGTCTGTGTAGCGGGTTCCAGGGCCATAGGACTACTATTTTCGTTGGAGGTGTCGTACCCTCGTGTCGGCTGCGGTAGCACTTGAGATGCATGTGGCGTGGAATATGTGCCTTTTGATATTGGTCCTGATGAGTGGGAGGGGGTGAAGGGTGTTATTGGAGTTGGGAGTGGGGTGGCATATTACCTCGAAGACAATTCATATGTTAGGGGTGAGTGACAGGCGTGCCAATGTCTTACTTGTTGTGCCACGAAAAACTCAAATGGGTGTTATGCAGTTCCTGTAGAAGCAATTGCTGTGTGAAAGTGAAAAGCTGTCATGCCGAGTATGATCTCTTACAACCGACCCATGAGTGCATATAGAAGAGTGTTCTTGAGGTGCCGAGTCTAACGTACCCAGTTCCATAGGTAAGGCAGCAAGTGTATAGCAACGTAGGACCGTGTTTGTATGTATACATTTGCCAGATGAGGCGTACCAACTGAAATATGGTGACCCCGATACCACACTGGATCTGTCCTCCAAACTGCTTGCAAAATACCATGGCCCCTACCACATTCTCGAGTTTGCTTCAGCCGCGAACTACATTTTTAAACCGCTGACGCCCTCTGCAGATCCTCGCTGTCGTGGCAGTGAAACCGTCCACGTCAGTCCCCTGAAACCGTACAACGGCGTCGGTGTGGTATCCTCGCTATAAGTCGCCGAGATGGCTCCTTCTTCACCAGGAGCAATTGTAATGATGATTGGTCAACGAGCAGTGGCCGTCCCATCCCCTCATCCAACCGGCCAATCTCTGTATGGGCATGAGACACTGACCGACCGCTATCATCACCTGGGCGTGATCACGCGGCACGAGTTGAATTCTTCCGGTGGTTCACTTTGGAGTGCTTGCCTCTCGATCACTCTCCGGCGGACTCAGTTTTCCCGCTACTACGCACCCTGGTCTTCTGTCGCCCTGAGAGTGTGTTCAGAAAGCTAAAGTGGAAGAAAACAGGAATGCAAATTAAAAATTAATGGGAAATATCTCAGCCAAATAAGGTTCGCAGACGACCTGGTCCTTTTCGCTCAAAGCAGCCGGAATTTGCAGCGCATGTTTTTTTCCAATTGTCCTCGAAAAGTATGACTGCAGGCGTAAAAAGAAACATGAAAAAATTGACAGTAATACTTAATCAGCACGCCAAAGCACGTGACTTTAATGTATACGGTAACGAAGGCAGAAAACAGCAGGCGATTGCGTCTATTTTGGTCAAGTCATAGCTGCTAATCCCAATCACGAAAAGAAAATTGCACGCCGATCAAGCATGGGATGGGCTGCTTTTGGTAGGAATTCAGATATCCTGACTAGTAAGCTTCTTCTGTCACTCAAAATCTAGTACTTAATCAATGCGTTCCTACGGTATTGGTGCGGGGGGCTCGCTTGGGGTCTCGCTAAAAAAACTTGAAAGGAAATTTAGATCGGCCCAGCGGGCTATGGAGAGGAGAATGCTAGGGGTCACCCTGAGGGATGAGAAAAGAGCAGCGTGGATTAGGGAACAGACTGAAATGGAAGGAATTCTATTCATCTTAAGCGAAAGAAATGGGCATGGGCGGGTCACGCTATGTGCATAAGGGACAACAGGAGGACCACCCGTTTAACACAGTGGCTGCCAATAGACCGTAACGCAATAGGGGTCGGCCGTGGAGTCGATGGAGAGACGAGCTGTGTAACTTTAGGGCTAAAGCATAAACTCCGCTAGCACTGGATAAACGCTGCTGGAGATCTTTGGGAGAGGCTTTCGTTGTGGAGTGGACACAACCAGGCTGGTCATGGTGATGATGATGGTGAAACTTCTTTGTGTGTGTGCGGGCGTGTGTGTGTGCGAGCGCGCGCTTTTTAGAACTTTAAGAGCAACCTTGATAATGCCCTGACGATGATGATGATGATTGAATATTAATGGCACAAGGCAAACTAGAGCAAAGAGTTCCAACAAAGTGTTTTGATGAACAGGTGACTTCTAAAGTCGGTTAGAGTGAACACGAATACAATCAATTAAAGACGAGGAGGACGGCTGGTGTACAGGGCCAGGATGAAGATCAAGAGTGGCTAAAAGATAAATATGGTGGCTGGTGTATGGGACCACGGGTAAACGTGGTGGTACGAGATAAGCTGTAAGACGTGAACCTCTCACAGAAACTAAAAGGTGCGCTTAAGAGAAAACATTGCATCGTCTCCTAAAAAGTATGACGCATGTAGTAGAATGAGTTGTCTGTAGTAGAGTTCTCTGAAGTGTTTGCGTGGAATAATTTAGAGTGTCTTGCATTGAATGAGGATGTTTCACGTATAGGCCCCTCCCACATCTGCTTGGAGATCCAGTGAGTAGGTGCGAGTGTGTTGCGCGCGTGTGGCCTATCCGTAACATAGCCACGGTAACTTTAAGTCTGCTGTGGCAGTCAGTAGTGTATGTTCCAAGTGTGATTTTTTTTGTTTAGTTTGTTGTCTGTCTGTTCGCTCCATTCTGCTTGCAATGTTTTACGGAGTGGTCTGTTTTATGCAACGGCCTTGCAAACTATTACGGAGGGAACACGCGTCCTGCGCAGCTTTAGGACACAGCTGCAAAGAGAGAGCTTTGACGCGTTCTGCATTATCAAGTAAAATATCAAGGAAAATTACAAATGCGTGAGCACACCGTCTCTGGCTTTGCACACAATATAAAATGCCTATCTAAAGCTTCAATCACATTCTCTGTGAAAGCTGCGCCTTCCGTATCTTTTTTTGGCGTTTCTCTGCAATTATATTTATGTTTCCTTTCTTGTCAGTAAAGCCTCAGTTGATGTCTAGCGCTCGTCCCGTGTCACTGCCTCTTTTTCTGTCCCCGACTAGTCTGCTTTTTACCATGTCGAGGTCCGTTGTGTGGCTTCAGGTCTGCGTAAGGTAGTGTAATGATGAGTGCGTTTCGGAGTGCAGCGCTGGGGGCCATTTCATCTGCCAACTCATTTCTGCCAATGCAAGAGTGGCCTCGCACCCAGCACACTGTCACCTTAAGGTTTGAACAATAGCTTAGCATAATTAACTTGAAAACAAGGTTAACCACGTCGTTTTTCGGTCATTTTATGGTTGGCAATGTACGAACGATGCTCAAAGAATCTGTATAAATGATGGACTTAGAAATGGCATGCTTAACTTTGTGACCTAGATCAAGAAAAATGCCATTTGCTTCTGCCGTAAAAATACAGTAGAATCTCGATAAACGGAAATCGCTTAAACGGAATTGCCGCTTAAACGGAACAGTAGCCTTTAAGTTGGTTGGTTTTGTATTCAGATAACGTAAAAGAACTATCGGTAATCGGAACTAAAATTTCCGCGCCACCGTGTAAACGGAACTAGAAATGGAACTTCTTGTGAAACCCATCGGCATGAGAATCAGCTTTTTACGGTTCCGGCTGTTTCGTTTTTTTTTTGTTTTTGTTTTTTTTTTTTTTCTTCATCCATGTTTTTTTAACCTCGTTGGTCTCGTAAGCCTCGTCTCATTAGTGGTCAGCCGTGTTAGCGCAACTAATGCAACATCGCAGTTCTTGTTCCAGTAGTTTGGTCTCGATTCAAGACGCTGAGGTTACAGGGCTCAGCTTCTTCTGCCTAGTTTGTGCCATCGTGGTGCTATTCGCGCTTCGTTACCGCGTTGCCGTATTCTACATTTGGTGGCTCGTAATACTCGCGAAGTTCAGGCCTCTAGCCTCCGTGACGACGCAGTTTCAAGGACTCAAACAAAAATAAGTGATGCATTTTGTAGTGTACAGCGACTAATTGTTCCCAAATCAACTTTGTGAATGCTGTGCCTAAAACGTTTTTAGTTTTCTTGCTTTCTTAAAAACTATCAGCTACATTCACCTCCTAGTGCTTAGAGTTCCATGAAATGGTATGAAAAGTGCGTACGCACACGAATGTGCACTTTTACACATCTATCTCAGTAAACGGAACTCCCGTTAAACGGAACTAATTTTTTCGGTCCATTGAAGTTCCGTTTATTGAGAGTCTACTGCACTTGTCTTTACATTCATGGAGCTACCTGCTTTAAAATTAGGTGTGTGCGCAGCACAAGGCACCGCAGGGAAAGTTCGATATGCATCAGTGAAAAACTCTGCAGCCCCATTTTTATTCGGCAGATATACGCAATGCTGCCACATCCCAGTATTTGGGGACCTGCTAATTTTTATTTGTGAGAAAGACAAGTCACATGATACAGTGCGAAGGTGCTACGATGCTATAAGATAAGTGTGAGATGATTTTAATGTGTCCAAGAAAGAGACCTCGAGAATAGTCACTTTGTCCCTCACTCTCTACGAGAAGGGAACAGAAATTGATGCGTGGTTTAAAAAGAGCTGGGTTGCAGATGTATCATTAAAGCCAGTTTAAAGGGATGGTTATCAATTGATGAGATTTTAGAGGCATCTAGAAGGAAAACGTAAGTTCGCCTGTGCGCTAAGCACCATTTGTCGCACTCTGCATAAAGACTATGGACAGGACTAGGACGGAATGCGCTACAAGAGAAACGAAGCCCAACGTGAAGCACTGGATCAAGCATTTTAAGTGCTGCTTTCGTGGCTGACCCATACACAACACTTTCGTAGTCTAAGTAAGACCCTACCAACGAAGCATAAAGCCGATGTAGGAGCTGTTTGTCTGCACGGAATGATTGGTGAGATAGGACATTGAGAATATTAATTGATTTTAGGCATTTTTGTTTCAGTTGTTTGATGTGAGGGATGAATGTGAGTTTTCCGTCAAACAGCACACCCAAAATGTGTGTTCCTTTTCTACAAGAATCAAGTCACCATTGAGTTTTATGTCAGGATCGGGCAGGCTACCGCGCCTCTTTGAGTAAACAACGCAGGTACATTTCGAAGGATTAAGTTTAAAACCATTTTCATCTGGCCAGCGAAAAAGTTTGTTTGCCGCAAGCTGGACTTGACGTTCACATATGGACCTGTTACATAATTGAAAAGATATTTGAACGTCCCAACTCTGACACAGAACGTTCGTGTAGACATGTAACTAGAAAGGGTGCTCAGCATATTAACTGAAATACCAAGTTCAGCATATTAACCGAAATACCAAAAGTTTTAAGTCTCTAAGAATGCCGTAGTGCCATGCTATATCGTATACATTTTCTATATCAAAAAGTACCGTCATGCAATGTTGCATATATATGTATGCATCTTTAATGTACGCCTCTAAAGTAACTAGTTGACCATTTGTAAAAAAGGGGAGATATAATAGGCGTTTGACTTATTGTTATCCCACAAGGAATTTTTTCACTATATATTTTGTACATCATGAAAGTGTTTATGGAGTGTGCAAAACTGGACACGTGTTGGAAGTGTTGTACAAGTGTGGTCCTGATCGTTGAGCGAGAACCCCGGTTGTTCTGAGCAGGGGCAAGCTGTGTGTCTGTTGTTCTTTGTGCTTACGTATACGTGTCCATAGTTTGCGTGTGTCAGTGTATGAATTTATGGTTGTGGGGAAGGCGTGCCAACCCTCCGTTTTTGCCTAACGGCGCACGCGCTTCTCGAGTGTTTTAGCCCGTTTGAAAGATACAAGTTTATCAGGCGTGGTGTACCAGCAAAGAACAACCCACGCCTTGTTCTGGGACTCGCGCGCTCACCTGCAGTCCTCGTTCTACCAGGGTCTCCTTGGATTGCGAGGGGCACCGGAGGTCTCTGGGATGGACTTTTAGGCGGCGTTGAGGATGTGCACCGTGAGTAGTTGGGTTGCTGTTTCTACGAGTGAGTGTTTTATGGATGCGTAACCTATTGTAAATGTTTCTGTGAATGCACTTCAGTTAGCTCTTGCCTCACTGAACCATTTATCTGACGGGGACGTGTTTGTCTCTTTACCTATGTATGTCAATTTGGTGGGGAAGTAGTCTGTACTATACGGGTTTAGTCCACGTCCCACTGAAGAGATGGGAAAGAACTGCAGAGCCAATGGCCAAGTCAAGATGCGAAAAACTGTTTTAGGGGCCAAGCTCCTTAAGGCGTGGGTCTGTCCATCCTCGACGTATGTATGTAGCCACCTCTAGTTTAGTTCTTGGATTGTTTACTAGATGGCCTGGCTACCTCTAGTTTAGTTCTTGGATTGTTTACTAGATGGCGGTACTTGTATATGATGAAAAGATGCGCTTGGATTGTTTACTAGATGGCGTGGCTACCTCTAGTTTAGTTCTTGGATTGTTTACTAGATGGCGGGGAGCGTTGTAATAAAATCCGTTCGCTGTTGGTGCGCGCTCGGAGTCGCCCGATGGATAAAGGCCGACCTCCATGCAGCGAAATGTAGGCGAAAAGGCGGCGAACGTCGCCCGGCGGCGGCCGCTCCGCCGCCGGCGCCGAAAATACGGCTGTTCGTCGGCGATCTACGCGAGCTAGATGTAGAACGCGCGGCGGCGAACGCGACCGGAAGCGGCAAACTGCATTTTGAAGCTGCAGCCAATCACAGCCTCGTACTTCGTTGTACTTCCTGTCCTGTCTTCCATCGGCGGCGTTCGCCGGGTCACGTTGCATGGAGGTTGTGGTGGACGAAAACTGAGCGGCGCGTCAAACCACGGCGTCCGCCGCGCCAAGATGTGAAGAGTCACGGTTTCACCGATGATTTCCCCTCAGGAGCTTCGCCCACTCATCATCATTCACCCCGTGGATATGCTGTGAATTTTTTTTACTGTGCTTTAATATGTAGCGTGTTTTTTTTTGTTAAAAGCCATGCTCCCGACTATGTTAAGAATACTTCAGTTCCTTCTCTGCCTGTGGTTCTTTACGAGACGTAAATCGGTTTCTACGCAAAATTTCCGGACAATTTCACTCAGACATACCCGTACGAGCCTCCGCGCACTGGGGACTTACTGCCCCCTTTTTTCAAGGCTGTCCACGAATGTTTCGTTTACCGATAAGCTTCCTTCCGCCACCTGCGGGCCGTGTGGCACTTGTCTCTATCTAACGACGATCTCAAATCGACATTAACAAATGCTTTCTTTTGTTCTTTTTTACCATTGATCACTAGTAGGCAGAGGTTGGCATGCTTCTCTACCATCCAGAGCCTTTTCGTTCAGGCTTTCGAGCTTCGACTCTCCAAATGTTATGTATCTTTTTCTCTCTCTACGCAGCACGCCTTTTTTTCCGTGGACGCACATTGGTTGAACCTTATATGTCTGTTTTCTGTCTATCAATGCTGCAACTGTGCCGCCTTCCCATTTACAATCTTCCTCTCTCCCTTCCTCTTTTTCCCACCTTCTGTAGTATAGTTACGACATGTTTTTGTTACTCTCCCGCTCTTTTACTCTCCCCGAGAGTTCTCATTGACGAGGGTGAGGAGAAAGGGAAGCCCTCGGATCCACAGTGTGTATAAGCGTTTTTCTGTCTATTCTAACACAACCCCCGAAGAAGAAAGGTCCTCCTTTCGAAACTGTTGGGTAATAAACAATGTAAGAAACTGGACAAACGCTACCGTCTCCCTCACTATGCTGTACGCTGAACTGGCCCGTGGAAAAAGAAACCCGACCAATATATTTATACTACTATATATATATATATATATATATATATATATATATATATATATATATATATATAGAGAGAGAGAGAGAGAGAGAGGGACTTATTGACATAAGACAGAAACAAGGATTGGCAGTCAAGAAAACCTCGGAAAGCAAAGGGGAGGATGTGGTAGTTCATTGAAACAGATAAAGAATTTGGAAAGAAAGAAAGTGGAGAAAAAATGCCCGCCGGGTGGGATCCGAACCCACGACCTCCAGAATACCGGTCTGGTGCGGTGACCACTACGCTACAGGCGGGGCTATTCTTTCCCTCGACTTTTTGGGGTTTTTATGTTCAGGTGTTTTTGTTTCCTGCGCTTGCGGGTTGTAGCCAGGGCCACTCGGGCTACTCAGGGTAAAGGGGACCTCCTTTTTAACCCCCCTGACGTGACTCGTGCATCTACGACATTTCGAGAGTGGTCGAAGAGCGTTGAACCTGTTGAGCTGTGAGCGTACACAGTTGTGAATATGTGTTGTTAATATCATTTTTACATTGACATGTATTGCAATAAATACCATTTGGTATTCAACTTCTCAAACTGCCGACCCGTTTCAATTATCCCAGCCTTCTCAAAATGCATCGAAAAGCTTATAAATAAAAGGATGACCATTTTTTATGAGGAGCATAAAATCATATCGAGAATTCAATTCGGTTTCAGAAAACATCGGTCAGCAGAATTAACCTTGTCAGCACAGAAAGAAGTATTTTGGATGCGATTGAAGCAAATTACTCGCACTTGGCATCTTTATAGACGTTTCTACGGCATTAATCATTGCACGTTAATAAAAAAGCTCAATATTTATGCTTTTCGGAGAATATTTTTGGACTAAATTAGAAGCTACTTGCAGCACCCAAAACAGTATGCTACTATTAACAATAAGGCACACTGCCCTCAAATAAAATGTAGTGTACCCCAAGGTATCATTCTTGGACCCCTGCTCTTTAACCTCTACATAAATAACGTAGTCAATACTACCGATTCATCCGAATTTATCATTTAAGCGGATGATATCAGTATATTTTTAACGTCAGGAAATGCGTTTTATTTAATATCCAGACCCAATGATGTTCTAAATGAACTTAATAAGTGGAGCCGGGCCAATTCTTTTGCCATTAACGTAACGAAAAAATCCCGCCATCTCCAAGAAGCGAATGATGATGAGAGGGGCGAAGCTCAAATGATTATCGCTAAAACAGTGAAACATTCGCCCACGCATCATATAAAGACTCGACACGTCAAGCTTTCCACCGCTCCGTTGACAAGCCCGTCGACGACGTCGATGTTTGTGGTGATTATGCAGGTCTTGTTTGGGACGATGAGAATCTCCAAGGGTAAGTTGGCGAATTCGGTGTGTGACATTTTAGCCACCTTGGCCGTCACCTTCTGCAGAGCGTCGTGTGTCGCGTACCACCGGTACGTGTCTTCAGCTCGCAAGCGACGAACGACAACCTCTTCTTCTTCCTCTCCTCCTTGTTGGGTAGCAACGAACGCGTTGAACGTTTTGACCTCTTCGGTCAATCTTTGGTTGGCCAATCCCAATCCCTAGGGGGATCATGCCACAATTATCATCATTCCGCCGTGCCTGGCAGCAACGAGGGACGGGACAAAGCCCGAGCAAGAGGAGCTTCGCCCCCAAAACAAAAGCTATCCTTTTAAGAGCGAGAAACAAGATAGCTGATATCTGTGAGAGATTAATAACTGGTAGCCCTCCTATCGAAACAGTTCCTACGGTCAAAAACCAGGTAGTGAATTTTGATGAACTTCACCCTGAGACGACCATGTTAACTCAATACCAAGCTAAATTTCTCCCGTTGCTGGCATTCTTAGAAAACTACGTTCCCTTTTGCCTACAAGCATTAAGAAGCTAATCTATATTTCCCTGTTTTTTCCACGTTTACAGTACTGACACATAGTTTGGGGACGTACCACTACATCAAACTAGAATATTATTACTTGAGAAAAAAGCCATCCGCACGAATATTAAAGGGGCACTGACACAAACATTTTGCATCTTGTTTTTTTTTTTTGTTGCGATAAGTAGCTAGTGACCTACTTATCACCTGTAGAAACCTCATTTGCTTCAGCGTGCAACCGTTGTTTAATTAGAGGCATTTTCAATGCGGCCAGTCGCAGTTTCGGTTTCAGCGGGTGCCGCGAAACGATGGATTTTGTGTGAACAAAGCTGACCAGGTGACCGTCGGAGGTATATCACACAGCAAAGCTGCCGTAGCCCTGTCGAATCCGTGTCGCCGGCAGTTTCTGCCAATGCCTCCACGTACTGGTCCCGTGAGCCGCTGAATTAAAAAGCGACCGTGGACGTGACGCAGGCGCTGCGAGTGCAAATGCTGCCGCCGCTAGAGAACGACGCGCGCTGGGAGCAGCCGGGCGGTCTGCCTACAGGTCCGTCTACAGATGTGTTCGGCTTAGCACTGCGGCGGATATTAGATTGCCGCTCTCGTAAGCGGTCCAGATGACAATTTTTAATGCAACCCGCCATCGCATCATTAACTCCTTTCTCATATAAACTGCCGTGGTTGGGACTTGGGTGCAATTTCGCGCATCTGTAACAAGCTATCACTCACTCGAGCTACCGGCGCCAGCCTGGGCCACTTCGCGGCCGTGGCCGCCGCCTGCACAGCGACCGTGCGGCTCGCTCAGTGGGCTTTTCGTGTCTCCGGCGTGTTTTCGCGTCCAATGTAAATAAAAAGTAATAGAAACAGAGTGCCTGGAATCGCTGTAGAACTTTGGTCGCGGCAAGCTGGCCGATGAGCTGACGAATTCACGGCGCCTCCGCCACGGCCTCTGCCACCAACGACCGGGCCGTTCGTTCTCGAGAGCAGAAGCTCCGCCCTCCGGCCCTCCGATTGGAGCGGCGAGCCGGCGAAAAGCGCCGGCAGTGCGGAAGCGGCAAACACAAACTCGTGACGTGTGTGGATGTTGTTTATTTACAAAATACCCACGGGATGTCGATTGCGCGTGGTCCTCTGCTGGCTGCTCGGTTGCGTTTCTCACACTTTAAAATTGATTTTAAATATGTTCTATGCTGTATTCGCCGCTGATATTTTGCAGATGATGTATATGTGTTCCCACCAATCTATCTCCGAAGTTATCTCGCCTTCAAAATTTTGTGTCAGTACCCCTTTAATTCTACATATGATGCCCTTACCAACCGACTTTTCAAGCAAATAACATTGCAACAGTGCGATGTATCTACGACACCATTTTCTGAAAACGCTACAGGGTAGCAGTTAGACAGCATAGAAATCCCTAAGAACAACTATCCAACTTGACGTTATATACGAACAACTAAAGCAAGCGGCGTTAGAAAAATGGCAAGTACCTCGCGCACGTACTAACTATGGTTTTCAGATGTTACAGCATACGCTACCAACCCTCCTAAACAAAGTTGCACAATAATCACACAAAGGAACAACAGTGAACACCTCTCAAATATTAGAGATTGGACATTGCCCATCACGATCCGGTGTGTTTTCTTTTTTTGATTTTTTTTTTTATTTTGTTTTGTTACCCGGGTTTCTGGCATCTTTTCTATTTTTGCACTTTGTCATGTAAATAGTTTGTTACATTATCATTCCCAGTGTTTTGTTCAATTCTTTGGTCTATCTTCGTCGCACGTGCATTGTACATTGCATACGTTATTTATCTTATAATTCGGAAAACGTTCTTGCTGCATTTTTTTTCCTATTGATGTAAACCTTACTCTCATATCATGATGTATTTAATAATTTATAAGTTCTGCACTACTCCTGCTGGTAAGCACCCTTGTTTGTTTGACTAAACAAACACCCGATAAAGGGGCACAGACCCTCGTCAAGCGCAATCCTTTGAGGCTTTTTGTCTGTGCCCCGGACATCTGTACCACGTCTGGTGTCGAATAGCGAAAGAAAGAAAGAAATAAAAGGCACGGTAATCTCGAGGTATAATCTTCGGTTTTGGCGGGAAATACGTGGGTTCGAACCATCACAATGGCGAATTCTCACTGGGGTTACTATTTCTGGTGAACTGTTCTCCTGGCTCAATTCTACGCATTCTTTTAGCTCGTAAGGATTTTTTTTTTAATTCCGTTAGGTCAATTCAGGGGCGAGGCACGGCATCCAAGTACGCTTAAATAACCTTCTTCGTCGCGAGGGAAGTTCCGGGTTATCTAACTTGGAAACGTACTATATCGTTTCTATGCCACTCATTGTGCCCCTGGGACCGCAAATCGCGGTAACGTAGCAAGAAACATTCACAAATTTATTCAAGCTGACGTTTCTGCGACAGGTCGCTTAAATCGGTAGGGAATACAATATTTTTGGATGTTTATGTATTTCATCGCAGTCAACGTGTTTTTTTCGACTCCCCAATTTATTTTTCGAAAAATAATTTAAACTATTTTAAACCGCCAATCATATTAAGGCCGAGGTCAACGATTTAGCCCTGGCCAATCCCCTAAAGGCTACGTGTCCAATTCCTTAACAGCATCATCATCATCCATACGCGGACCCGAGCCAGGGTTCTGCAGAATCATCCCACGGAGCTCTACTGCCCCTCTGTGCAGGGCACCTCCCGAAGGCGTCTGCAATGGGCGGCAATATGTTCTCTTCCCACAAGCCTACGGACGTCTCGGACACAGCGCCCGGCCCGTTCACCGCAAAGACGTCCAGGTTACCAGCTTTACATTGGGACGTATCGGTGGACGCCGTCGGTCCCGCACAATTCCCCTCGCGAGACCAACGCGCCCGTTTGGATCAGTCTACCTTAGACGCCTCAATTCATCGTGTCGACGATTGCGCTCCCTCCGCTGCGGCATCACAATCTCGCACCTTATCTTCCAATAGAAGAACGCCGTCCACTTCGACTCAACAAGGTAAGCCGGAACCTGGCCTTACTTATTTTGGACACGGGGCTCACATCAAGTCGGCCACAGGTGAAAAGAGGTCAGATACGAACGTGAATAATACGGTTATGACGCATGAATCATCATGCTCAGTGGTTTATGTCAAATCGAGCAACCATAGTTTATCTCGAGTAAGCTCCTCCTCGAAGGCAAGGCTGCCTTCTGCTTTGGTTCCAGCTAGCTCAGATTTCCCTACCGGTGGGCCCAGCGAAGAAACTGCAACCTTCTCCGGACGTAGCCCATCCAAGAAAAGCGCTGATAAAAAAAGCAAGCCGTCTAAAACATCTATAAGAGGTGGAGCTATCGAAAGGGCTGACAGTTATATCGATGGAAGGAGTGGAATGGGCGGACTAGGCGGATTCTCTGTATTACCGAAGTGCGAAGTGACCGGGCGTGTGAGACCAAATGACGACACTGAAGACAAGCCCGCAGCAGATAAAAACGACAACCTTCGCGAAAGTACAGGGAGACGTTTTACGTCTGGAAAGGGCGGGAAACGCCGACGCATCACTGAAGATCGAACACAGGACACTGAAACGCCAAACCCGCCGGACGTCGGTTTTATACACGGCGCTCTTGATGCCCTAATTGTGGAGTTTGGATCACAAGGTATTACTAAGACTCCATTACTTTATTTCTCTCCCCGCCCCACGTCTCCTAAAGCACCCCTACTACCAAGAAATGCGCCTCCAAAGATGACTCAGTCGTCACCGCTAGACGTCGGCGGTAAACATGACCGCGTGTCGCCCACGCAGACTGAAATAAAACGGACAGCCGTGCGAAGATGGGCTTCCGCCACACTCCAGAGACCACCTTCGTCAGATGAAGCCGGCAACATTATATCTTCAACAGATGAAACCAGCGACAAACAATCCTCGCCATATGAAACCAGCGAAAACAAGAAAGACTTCGCAAGACTGTTAACCGCATGCTCCGCATTGGAGTCGGTCACTACAAACTTATCAAATGAAGCGCGTCTCTTCTGTGAATCACTTTCCGTACTTAACTCTAAACGTGGCGGTGTGATGAGATCCTCGGTGAATGTGAGCGGAGGAACCGACGACGACGCTGTAAACAATTTAGAACGCAGGGGTAAACTGACCAGAAAGAGAAGTGGCCACATATTGAGACGCAAGTTGAAACGTTCAAACAAGGTGAAACCTATGAAGAAGAAATGGAAGATCGTAAATGTGAAAATAAACGAGTCGCAATCACTGTCAAAGATGAAAAAGGGGAACAGCAACAAAGCGAAGAAAAGCTTAGAGGTTTTGCTTGTGCCCATATGCAAACACAATACGATCTCGAGGAAGACGCGCGAAGGAGCTGAAACGAACAATATTGACGACGGTGAAACCCCCCTTTGCGAGAGACACGACACTATGAGATCGCCAAGGCGTAAAACGCAACGACTTCGCACCAACCTGCCGTTTGGTTCAACTTTGTGCCAAAAAAATAACGAATACGTCGAGGAAAGACAGCCAAAGGAGCCGGTTCTGAGACTTCGTAGCACATTACACCTGCGAAAAGCCCCCGGCAGACTGCATAGTCTTGTGCAGGACGACCCAGCGAATATGGATAGGGCTAGCCGAGGGTCGCGTGAACAGCCGTTGCAGACGGACGATTACGGTGGCACGAGAACTCCACTCCGGGCTTCCTCCAGCCAATCAAAACCCAACGTGGAGCCCAAAATTTGCCCAAATGAGTTATGGTGGGCTAAAGCTTACAAGGATACCCACCTGAACACGTTTTCGGATGCCTCTGACGTCGGGGGCCTCTGTGTTGACGACGTCGACGTCAATGTATTGAACGACAGCCAGCACCAGCGGAGAACAAAGCAAAGATTTTACTCCAAGATCTCGAAAACTTCCAACGGCGAAGGACGTCCAAAACACGAAAGTTGCTGTAGCAAGATTTCATTTCGGAAGATAGATGAAGATGGTGAAGCGGTTCTGTTAACTGAGCTGTCATCGTCCATCTCCGGAAACCTCTTAAAAGATGGCACAGATATACAAGCACGAAGCCACCAACTGCGGCCGAAGCTTATTCGATTTCAACAGGACGAGCCTGCCGATTACAGCATACCGCCCTCTGCATCTATTAACCGACGCCATAGCAGAAATTCCCGCGAAAGCGTCCGGCACTGCAGGGACCGCTGCATACCAGGGTCACAAATCAGGCATTACACTAGCAACACTTCTTTGGGAGACTTTGGAACATTGGTTTCAGGGAAACGCCCTCGCTTCGTTGCGAGCGCCCGCAAGTTTCTGGCCAACGTTGCAACCGCCTCGAAGCCTCACACTGTGACCAACCAAAGGGATTCAACGCCACGGCAGAGGAATCCTCCCCGATCGGTTTTCGTAGACGTGAAGCAGCGCCCAACGGAAAGAACTAACACTGGCAACGTTAATGCGCGTGATAAGAGCTGCTGCATGGTACGGCCTGGATCCCCTTCTCAGCAACGATCGCGCAAGCACAGCAATTCGACACGCGATTTCCAACACCACTTGATGACGCCTCACACAATCAAACCATTGCCCCATACAAGAAGGCAGGCCGCCACCATCGTCCGCCGACGCCGGTTCGAGAATCATCCCTATGCGTCGTTCTCCAGACCCCCTTCTCCGGTACAGTCGCCTACCGGGCAGTGCCCGATTAGGCCGCCTGTCTACTTTGAGGCGATGGCAATGTTCAACGAGCCGACCCTCCTCGACAGCTGTTCCTGGCGGCCTTCTTTACCACAAGGCACGCTGCCAGCGCACTTCGTTGAAGGCCTTTCCGCATCGAAAACAGCAGAAGCCACTGCCGCTGAGCCTGACTTTCCACAACAAGCATCTCCACGGTCGGAGAAAAATGACACCAACAAGAAGCCAGAGCTATCACGTTCTTTTCAAGCCTCCTTGAATGCGGCAAAACAGCAACAATCCCTGCCAAGTCTGAAGGTTATTTTTCCCGAAGCCGCGGGCGTTCCGTCTTCGTTTTTACCTACACTGTCTAGCGCGAGCTCCTGTTCAGAGCCCTTTCAACAGCCAGATCCTGTTGCGGTGCAAATGGCGTCGAGTGACTTACACTTGGCAGGGGCAGAGCTATCCCGGCCAACCTTATCTTACCACACTGAATCAGTCACCGAATTTGACGCTAACCCCACCACCGGGCTGCAGCAGAATGACGTTACTGCGCAAGGTATATCCTTCGGCTGTAGCTCGACGCACTCATCCACGCACTGCTCCTTTACGGGCCAACCTGGTTTTCAAAATGAGAGGGATATCGAAAAGAATGCAGCGGAAGCCGGATCAATGGACCCTATTATTTGTAACGCTGAAAACAGGTTGCGCAGAGAACACGTCAAGACCAGTCTCGCGCGCCGCGTCGTTTTGCCACTTGTCGTCATCACTGCATGCTTGTCCGCGGTAATTGCAGCTGGGTTTGCCATTCGTGCTTGGCATCACGAGCCATGGGAAATCACAGAAAACGAAGAAGACAGCGGCGAACATCCGTGGTTTTTGAGTCCACATTCTAATCCTGAGGCAGCAACGACAGCGAATCGCTCCTCCTGCCAGAGCCAGTTGTGCTGGATACATGCGGGGGAACTGTTTAGTTCAGTGGACGCCAACGTGAATCCTTGCAGAAACTTCTACGGGCATGTGTGCGCACCAAATTCAGTAAACGGCACAAGGGAGGCGCAAATGGATCAGCAGGCTGACCTTAAGGTGATGTCTTTTATTAAAGACAATAGCAACAACGGCGATGGGGAAGTTCCTGTGGTAGTTTCCGCCAGGCACCTCTGGCACGCCTGCGTAAAGCTGAACACCGTCAGATGGAAAGACGCGGCACCGTTGAAGGCACTGCTCAATCTTACAGGTCTGGGAGCCTGGCCTTACAAGGATAATGTCTCTCTCCCTGACGTCTGGAAGATAGCGGGCAATCTGCAGCGACTCATGGCACTGGCTCCCCTTGTCGAGCTGAAAAGACTCTCCAATGGAACAGCGCGGCTTGCCCCTGGAAACCTCGACGCTTCCGATGACGCCGGTGACGTGCTAGACGCCATGCGGGTGTTACATCCTAACGGATCGCGCCTCCATGATCTTGCGGAAGATGTCGCCGGTTTCAACCGCCACCTGAAACGTTTGCGCTTCCGCCACCTTTCGTTCAAGTCTCTCGAGCGAAACGACACCGAGGTCCTCCCACGGTCGTACCTTGAAGGAGTGCTGATTGGTCTTCGATCGAACATTAGTACAGTCGAAATTCAGCAAGAGCCGCTGATCATGCCACTCGTGCAGTTTGCGCAGGACAGTAGGCCTCAGACGGTGCTCAACATGCTCGGCTACCGGTTGGTGCGCCATGTCGACCTCTTCATGCCAGCGGCGGCTGATGACACGCGGTCGGAGTCTCTCCTTACCAGGCAAGTATACTGATTACGCAACCTAAACTTAACTAGACTTAGGCCATTTAGTAATAGGAAATGTTCCCTCTGAAGCATAGTTATGTACGCGAGGAATACATTTAGCTGGCATCATCTAAGATCCCTCGCTTTAGTGTCATTCATTCCCCTATAGGCGTTTTGGTATATCTAGCAGCCCTTTTTTCAGTGAACATCGATAGCATTGCTGTCTTCTCTCTGAGCAAGTCCGGGGAGCATCAGTTTCTACAGCGAAAGAAAACTTCGTTTGCAAGCTGTAGTTAATGGCATCCGAAACGTGTGAGGCTTAATCACTTTTTCACGACTTCGTGTAGCGCCAACAAAAAACGACAAGGACAAAGGGGGCGATGGGTACAAGCGTCACCCCCTTTGCCTTGTCGTTTTGTTGGCGCTACACGAAGTCATGGATTACCGCTACCAACTAGCCCAAACCCAAACTCTAATAAACACTTTTTCACGCTTACCGAACCGGTTATGCGCCCTTGAGGGCTCCTGGATACACTAAGCTGTAAATAGCTAAGGAGGTCTGCATAAAACAATCTTTCCATGGAGAATTTCGTGTAGTGTAGTAAGATCTGCATGCAAACATCTGCAGCTCGAGGAAGTGATGGAAGGGACTACGTGTAAGTGAGAATCAGGTCTCGGACTATGGTCTGATGACAGCGCCGAATTGTGGATAAAATATTTTCTACCGACTTCCGATGCATTCGCTCTCTGATTTGGAAGTGCCGCTCCAGTCGACAGATGTGCCTTCCAACTCAGGCATTCATATCGTTGTACATGTATTTCAACATGGAACAGGCGGGGTCAATTTTCAAAAAAGCTTGCACACATTTCCAAGAGTGGGCAGCGCTTGCTGCGTGATAACACAAATGTGACGTGTTGCCAAATAGCCCCCCCCCATCCCCCCTCCAGATCTTTGATCTCGTAAATCCTTTGTCAACGAGCGCCCTCACTAGTGTACGGAAACATTAGACGGTATTCATTGTAATAACAATAGCTTATTTCCCCTAGTTACTGCGGGTGGCTCCCATCTGTTTAAAATCAATAGAACCGTCTCTTAAAGCTTATATTAATGACAGTTCACTTTTCCTTTAACTCTGAAAGCGCAAAAAATCTTTGCCGAACAGTGAATGCAATTTAGAGTAGTTTGTTGTGAAAATATCGTGATGCACCCAAATTCCCGACGTGGTTGTTGCACGGGTGTTTCTACGGTTTCCCCGTGACTTGCAAAGGACTTCTTACAACACGACGCCGAAACATGGATGCACAAGAACATTTCAGTGTTTGCTACCACATGCTTCGCTTATGAATGCTTTGCTTGCAAGGTGTACAGTTCCTCACTTGAGGTAACAATAAATCAGAAGCAGTTCAATTCAACCATTGCAATTTTCGTGCTTCTTGACGGTAAATAAAAAGTGACGTTCTTTATAAAAGCGAAGCTGTTTATAGCTTTTGTTTACAAGATTTTTCGTGTCCGCCAACAACGCTGTTCGATCGGCCAAGCCAACTTTATAGCGAATTCTCAGCAAAATAGGGAACTCGTCGTACAAGCGAACATTAGCACAGGGACAAATCTACAGAAGAGACGAAACAGGCTCTGTACTCGGGGACAGCTGTCTGCGGCAATGGAGAGAAAGCTATGAGAGGAGGGCGGATGGAGGACCTAACTGATCTGTGTTGCTACGAAAAATAGCTCCAGAAAAACTGGTTCTGGTTTCAGTTTCGGATTTACAGACACGCACTTTCTGCAGTTCATTTCATCTCATTAGCTCCGTGATGAGTGCGCTGAACCACGATCACCGAGCTTGAAGGCATATTGGCGTCTCCTTCCCCACGCTTCATTTGTTTGTAAACTCAAGCAGACACTTTGACTGGACAACTTGGTCAGACCGTGGCGGATACCGTCCCACTCTGAATAGTCCAACGGTGAAGGGAATTTTGTCAGTGCTGTAATTTTGATGGCATGCACTGATTTGTAAACTCTTCTGGTACTGGAAACTGGGCCCCACCGTCACCGATATGCGTAGTGTGCTTACTTAGCGCGGCCGCATTGTACCGAAAAAGCAGCACGCACACACGCTCACGCACGCACTCGCTTAAGCCGGCATGCTGGCTAAACGAACGATTTCAGTAAACTTGGAAGATTCCCGCTTGCATCAGTCTCACCTGGGTGCACAGTTTGCAAACCCCTTTTTTTTTTTTTTGTTTCGACAGCTATTGCTTCTCAAGCTGCGTAAAAATCGTTTGCAGAGAATGAAGTGGCAAGCTACCGAAGACATGGGAGACGCCACTCGCGAAGGCCGCAACCAAAAAAATTCGAAAACCTAAAAAATAGTGTTCTCGCTTTCACATTTCCTGTCTAGTAATTTCTATTAATTGAGAATCGTCTAATCCAAGGTTAAAACATAAGAAACATATATTTCTGAATTGCTTAGGCTACAGCCAGCCAATTATTTTTGTCGAACTACTTCTAGCTCCGTAGCGAAACAGCATTGTTCGGCTATCTAGCCTATTTAGAAGCCTATCTGTTCGGCTATCTAGAAGTGGCGAGCTACCGAAGACATAGAAGACGCCAGTGGTGGAACCCGCAATCAAAAAAATCGGTAAACTGAAAAAAAAAATTGCTCTCTGTTTCACATATCCTAGATAGTATTTTAGCGGAAATATCAATCCAAGGCTAAAACATAAGAAATGTATATTTTTGAAATGCTTCGGCTACAGCCAGCCAATTTTTTTGTTGTTGTTGAACTACTTCGAGCTGCGCAGCAAAACAGCATTGTTCGGCTCTCTAGCCTTGACTGCATTACCACAGAAAGTTGAACCCCGAGTACAATGGAATGTCAACTCAGTTTTGTCTAACCTCTCTTCGTTCAAGCGTGTTTCGTCTCTTCTTTAAGCTTAGTCCGTGTGTTAATATTCGCTAGTGCAATGAATTTCCTAGTTAGCCACCGACTCGACCAACTTTCCGCATTAGTTTCCGGCAGAAAACGGCTGTCTCTCGCTTTACCTAAACTTTTCCTAGAACAAGTACATTACAATTCGCCGTTAATACGACTTTTCATAGATAATTGGTTCACAGTAAAGTTGCAGACTTACAGAATGGCCTCCAGCTATAATGTAACTCATTTTATCAAACTTTTCCCAGAAAAATTTCATTACAATTCCCCGTTAATACGACTGTCAGTACACGGAGATGTACGGCAGGAGTGTGAATAAGGAAAACCGCTGTAACATTTCTTTTAGAAAATCTTTCCCCACAAAAAACTGTCTGACAAACGGCCTCGAAGACGTCTGTTTCAGTGCGACGGGTTCATTTACTTTTCATTAATAATAGTTCACTCTTAAGTTGCAAAGTTTAAATTCCCGCCTTCTGTCAACATATTGGCTTCTGCGAACAGGAAACAGACAGACCCATGTTTTCTAGGATAAAACTATAGTCACTGCAGCTTTCATCAGGTACTCACAAAGCCATAATCCGTGTGCAAATGTTTAGCAATCATGGATGTCAAGTGTGTATTTTATACAGCTTCGCTGGCGAACCACCTTCACATAGTGCAATGTCTCCTGATTCGATTTTTTCTCTGCGCAGGGAGCACCGGTGCACGCGCCTTATCCTCGACGATGCTCTCACGGACGATGAGGCTGAATACGTGCGGTACGCGGCGGTCCGCGACCATCTGAACTTCACCTCGTTGCGCACCGTCGTGTCGAAGGTGAAGGACGCCCTTGAGGCGAAGCTCTCGAAGCAGCGCTGGTTGGACCTCCGCACCCGCAGGAGCGTTCGACGTCATCTCAGGGAAATGAAGGTGAACCTGCCGCGTCATGGGGGAAGAAATTTCTTGTGCCGCATGCACCATAGTTTATCGTCTCTCTCTCTCTCTCTCTCTCTCTCTCTCTCTCTCTCTCTCTCTCTCTCTCTCTCTCTCTCTCTCTCTCTCTCTCTCTCTCTCTCTCTCTCTCTCTCTCTCTCTCTCTCTCTCTCTCTCTCTCTCTATCTATCTATCTATCTATCTATCTATCTCTCTCTCTCTCTATCTCTCTCTATCTCTCTCTCTCTCTCTCTCTGTGCGTGTGCGTGTTTTGTTTTGCTCTGTTTTGTTGTTAGGGATCAAATAGACAGCCTCATCAGGTTCTCATCAGGGCGGCTCTTATTCGCTTCATCAAGCCGGTATTCGTGACGGAAGAACCATTGAATTATGTTACACTTAAAGGGGCCATGAATTTGAAATCCAAGTCTGTTTTATTCGAATATTTGGTGTATTAAAGGGCCCTCAGCGCTCCTCCGGCAGCAAACAATGCTTTTTTTTTTCACTGATAAATTAAACAATTTAGGCCAAAATATTACTTCTCTCGGCATAACGTGTGTTTCGTGACGTCGACAATAAAGTCTTCAGGGCAGGCTTATAATTATAAACAAACTTTAGTGTGTTGACTAAGGCTGCCGCCCACGGGAAGAACAAAGTTTTTTAGCCGTGTTACCATTTACTTTCACAGAATGCGGAACGATACCGCTGAAGGGCCAGTGTCCGCACACGCTTTTTCTCTGACTGGACTTGTGCCTAGCTTATTACTAAGGTGATCGTAATCGCATCGTGAAATATTGCAGATGACTCTGCAGGAAGGGTCACGTAAGTGGCAGTGTCCATTATCCCAGCTGGCCAGTGTCGTGTCAGACAATCCCAACGCGCCCGGCGGCTCTGCGGCGTCGCCGGCGTAGTGACCCTTCAGACCACGCTTGCATCCTTCACTTTTGACAACTGTCAAATTTCAAGAAAGAGCTTTAGGAACCTTCGCTCTCACAAATTCATTTTATGTGCATATTAAAAACACAATAATTCAAGCCCTGGTGTTTGTATTGTAACGTGTTCGTTCCTATTCACATTGGCCGAAGAGACCGTCAGTTGGAACTGATACCCTGAACGCCAGTGGCACCTTTGGATAGTACTTGGCTTCGCGTATTTTCATATGCAGGTCCTCTTTTTGTACGAGCGCTACCAAACCAGTAGCAAAATGAAACCGGCGAGCCGAAGATCGGAGCGGCCGTCAGAGGCCTTGGCCATGTACCAGCGGCTCCGTGAGTCACGGTTTCATACAGGCTTGCTTCAAGGCGCTGCCTACGACGGCGAAGGCGACCACGACTGCGCCTACGATAATCACAAGAAGGTGAGACCATCGCGCCCGAAATCTTTACACAGGTGTTTGTCGTATCCACTGCCGTACAGACGCCATCAATCTTTGTTATGTGTTAATTGTAACGTAACACTAACGATTGTAATGTACAGTATGCAGAATATATAATAAACACACATAAAGTGTTAGTGTATGCAATGTTATGGTATAGATGTCTCATCTCCATCCTAATGCAGGTGCTGTTCTTGCGGCTGTCGGCGGTGGAACTGCACGACCCGCAGAGTCCGCTGTGGCCGGCCCTGCAGGCTGCTCGGCTGGGCCCGCGGCTTTGCCGTTGCATGCTTCGCCTGTTGCTGCCATCGCCGCGAGTGCATAACGTCCGGGCAGACGTGCACTGGTCTCCCATGGTGCACACAAAGCTCGACCACCTGCGTGCATGCATGAGAGCGCAGCACTCTCGTCAAAATAAGGCGAACCAATCGGGCTGGGGCCCTGAGCTTGAAGTGCTGGCTATGGCCGACAACGCCGCCTTGGGTCCTGCCAGAGACGTCTTTCACGCATACGTGGAGAACCTGGTCAACAAGGGCCCCATGGCCCTGTCGACAGATGAAGCCGCTAGAAGCTCCATCGAATGGGACCAGGTGTGCAAGGTTGATGGCCTCTGTAAGCTTTTAGTCTCCATAGCTACGTCTGACTCGCCACTCCTCGATGAGAAAGGCACTCCATTAAGTGCGCTGATGATCTCCAGGGCGAGCGGCCGGCTTTCCCGTAACTGCTCAAACTATGCAGCAATACCTAGTTAACTCGAGTATGTCAAATATGCTAAAAACATTAGCAGTGGCTTAGCTCGGCTATGCCAGGATATACGTTACATTGGTTAAGGTTCGGCTGGTTATACTTAGGTTTCCTGGTTGTCACGGATTAGCTGATTATCCTGCTTACTGCTGCTAAAAATGTCCTATCCAATCCAATACAATCTAATTGAATCCAATTCAATCCAGTCGCGGCGCGGAGGGTCTGGCGCGCCAGCTGTGCGCCGTGAGACGTCACTGCTTCTCACACATGCGCAGCATGTCTCTCCAGTAGCCACGCGAAACTGCTCAACCTCGGCCAGTGTAGCGCACGCTAAAAAATTTCGAGATAAGCGGAGTTTTGAGTTAACCGAAATGCCATATACTTGTGGCAAAGTCACGCAAACAAGACCTAGTGCCGGTAACAATCTCCTTCGTGCACTTGCAAGGGCTTGGTCCGGCCGTGGTTTGACTTACCGATAAAAAAACCGGGATCAACCGCGTACAAGTGGCGCCAGCCATGGGCGCGCGGTGACGTATACGTTATCAGTCCCACAGTTGTTAAGTTGGACAGCAAACAGCCCCGGAGGCGGGAATATTAAATTTACCGTTGACGACCGCGTTCGGCGCGTAGTGGTAACTAAATGTTCGTAGCTAGCTGCTGCGGACTTTGGCTTGTGTCCTCTCTGTCAACATTTCGAGATATTTCTGGTCCCCGAAAAAATTCTTGAGATAGTGGGGGCAAATGCATAGCCCTTATGGGAGGTTAGTGCATGGCAAAAAGACTTTCGAAGTTAACGAGGTTTTGCTAAATTTTGAATGATTTCTTTCATTGTAGAAGCAGTGGCCTGAGCGTAGGTTTCACACCACTCGATCAAATGAAGCGTCCCGAAAGCCACACGTTATATGAATACCGTAGCACATCTGTGCCCATCGACCGTATACGCAGTCATTGGTTGCTGACGAGAATCCATTCGAACATCGCAGGCGTTCTACCTTTCGTACGCCCACTCGATGTGCGAAAGCCCCGACCTCGGACGACGCTTGGTGCATCAACCTCCGCATTGGGAGAGCGTCAACGGCCAGCTGTCCAATGAAGAGGCTTTCCATCGAGCTTTCGACTGCCGCGTGGGAGACCAGATGCGTCTCGATACGACCTGCACGTTTTGGGACCCGAGCCCCTAAATACAACTTCTCTGTCTGCGTATTCATTATAAAATTCCACGAAGACATTTTGGGATTACACGAGTAATTATTGCGCTCTTCTTGCACAACGCTTCACGGAAATGCAAGAGGGGGGACACTTCGTGCTGGTTTTAACACAGCTTCCGTCGAAACGGATGGCACTGAGAACAGTCGATGTGACGACGGATGCATGCAGACCACGTGCTTGCCCTGAACCTTTGGACGCGCGACAGAGCCGGTGATATATAAAGCATGTGGTGTGGAATAGCACGGGTGTATAATCTCTCCTTTAGCCTTTGGTAATTGCGCGCGACGGCTCACTTAATGATACATTTTCCAGGTGTGGGATTCCTCCACTTACCCTGGTGGACCGTAGCACACGACCAATGTTAACGCGGCTTCTATTAAGGTTCGCTCAATGGTATGTCTGTTTCCTCGATGGGTTCACGGCTGGTTAGAGTAAACATACTGGTTTAATGTTAGTTGCTATGCGAAAACTTTCCGATCTGCAGGCCAAGCCCCATGTGTAGGACAACGAAGTTATATTGTTTAAATAAATACCGTATGGTCGATAGGACAAATGGCTTATCAAGACAGGTGGATTTTTGTCATTCATAAGTGTCGGCTAAGGCACTTGGTCTCTTGGCGATGCATTTATTTATTTATTTATTTATTTATTTATTTATTTATTTATTTATTTATTTATTTATTTCTGATTACCCTCAAAGCCAGAGGCATTAAAGAGGGCAGTGGATACAAAGATACAGGTCAAATACAAAATTGTTTGGAAGAGTACAGGCTTGTCAGGTACCTGGGTATACAATATTACCTAGTTCGGTACGAAAAAGTTGGTGCTCGACAATGGTGTATGCAACGTTACTGCAACCTATCTAGTAACGTTGGTAGCCCGGACGTGCGTCGGCAGAAAGCAAACGGCGAGAAACGTTATTCGAAGGGTGAGACAATAGAACCTAGCCATCCTATCTCGGGGCTACCTCACCGCGCGACACAAGCGCGGACACCGAAATAATTCTGCATGTGAGCTAGGTGATTACCATTTATACTGATTTAAACTGGCCAGTTCAGTAAGTTTCAAAATAGCGAGAAAGCTGAGGAAACTATTATATTCGCTATTCATCACAACCAGTTGCTCCGTTCGCCTTTTGTAATACCTCTTAAAACACAACCGAATTGGTATTCACCAATTTAGAAAACGGAATCCCATTTGTGTAAGCAGTGCCAGAGTCCTTCAATGCTTTACTGGTCACGAAAATGCTCCGTAACTCAATGGGAGAGCTTCATATGCTGCGTTTGGCCCCCGCGCAGTGGCGCCACCCTCTCACTGAGGTCACTCCTCGGGCGGCGTTGCGCTGGCTCGAACGGCAGAGCCGCGGCGAGTTTTGTTTGTTTTGTGCGGGGAAAAAATGTAACGTGCATATCGCGCTCTCGTGATTCGACTTAAGTGGTGCAACGACGATGCCCCCATGCGTTGCGTCCCGTGATGTCGTTCCTTGTACAACGATACCACAGAAAATGTTTCCTTGTTCTGTTGACCGAGCGACGGGCAGCTGCGTGAGAATTGGAGGCGCGCCATTCCAAGGCAAGCAACGGGAGATTTCAGCTTCGAATATAAGTGTGTGACAGTGTGTGGAAATGCACTGTGTGTGAGAATAGAAAAAATCAATGTACCATTTTGAGAGCATCGTGGACCTAGAATTGTACAAGGCTAACTTAAGCCGGATTTTTGTCATGTCAGTCAGGTTGTAGCGGTGCTTCATTACCTGTTTGCAAACTTGTATTACTTTGCTCTCAGGCTCGCCTGTAAATAAGCTTTGGGACGACCTTGTGCTTTTACTTTTCAAATTTCCGCGAATTATCCCTTAGGGTTCGTTTTGTTTGTTTTGTAACCAGGCGTGGCCGATTCCGGTTTCTTATCTGGTGTTTCAACCGGAGCGCCCGTTTGCTCTGTTTGTCGTACGTCCCGTCGGGCAATATTGTTGGATATGGAAAGGGTGCCACCTTGTCGCTAACTTGATTTTTTGTTTCTTCGACAATGTTCTCGATCCTATTTCCGTGGATCTGAAATTAATTACGTTCCGAGACTAATGCATGCATAGCAAACGCCGCGCAACTCACTTTATCGACGTTCATCATCTGTGCACGTCACCGTGCGGACTGCTTCTTCGACGCTTGTGTTTCATTCTAGTCTTTTGTAGTGCAGGAGATCGCTAGCTCGCTGCGTTCAGAAATGCTTTGCTTTGTTCTTGGCTACGTGGAAATATTCTGTTTCCTCCGTGTGCTGCACATCGCAGCGCGAAAAAATAAATTTTTGTACGCTGGACTACGCTCTTTTGTCTCCCTTCGTAACATTGAAATTTTTGTTGTGTGTGATAAAATCACTTTTATTGTTCTTTTTTCGCTTCCTGTTTTTGCAAGTATTGCAAAGCGTGGATGCAGAAAGACACATGGTGCAACATATATCCCTTCGTGTTTTGATCCTTCGCGTTTCTGCAGCGTTTTTAGATGCTCTCAAGTATGTACCCATTCATCGAAACCACAATAATATTGGGCTATCTCTTTTAGCGTTCTGTGCATTCCAGAACAATCAACGGACTCATTAAGCGTAGTCTGAACGACGCGTACTTGGTTTCTTTCAGTTTTATTTATTGTATTATCGATAGGCCCGCAGCAGTCTGTGACTACACAGCTACCGTATATGTGGTAATTACAACTTTGATTTAAGAAAAAAAGGAATATAGATTTAAAAATCCGTAAACACGACGGTGCAGCGCTTGTGCCAGAGCACACAGAAGCCGTTGCCGTTCGCGGCCGAAGTCTATGGTAATTTACTTCGAAAAATAAAACCCCATTGAAGGCAGGTGATATACACAATGACTGGACTATTCATCACTAACTACTACGAAAAAACACTTAATCAGCGCGCAGACACCAAAAGCAGCAAGCATTTGCATGCCAAGAGCTGGCCAATACGCCGCACGCGCGGCGGCTGGATGACCTTCGTGCGGCGGTGGCGCCTGTAGTGGCGCGCGCGGTCCCTATATGAAACGAGCGCCGAAGTTTCGTGACCAGTAAAGCATTGAAGGACTCTGGCAGTGCGCAAAAGGTTGTCTTTGTTTTGCGGCCATATGTCTGTATGTGGTGTGTACAGCCGGTAAAAGGCTTGTCTATAACACAGCGTTCGTACTCTCAGCCCTATCCTGCCCCGCCGGAGCGGGATTTGAATTTAACTACTACGGAATTCTGGAGTATTAGCCCTTCGCTTTTGCCTCCGACATGTTTGGAACGAGTATGTTTCAGCAGTTTTCGGATGTAGCTGGTTGAAGTTGAAATCGCTGTTATAGACAAGCGTTTTACCGACTGTACATTTCGTTTTAAGTGCGAATGCACTTCTTAAGCGAGCCTGAATCGTCCGCCGCCGTCGTCCGCATAGCAACTGAGCTGCGGGTGCGCGCGCTCCTCGTCTTCCTCGTCTTCCCTAGCAACGGGGGGAGATGGGCGCGCGCTACTCTCCTCCTCCCCTCTCCGCTCAGTGACTGCGGGTGTTGGGCACCTCCTCTCCAGTTCGGGCGGGAGAGCTCTCGCGTAGCGGGCGCTCCGCATTCCGACGCGTGAGGGCGCTCGTGTAGCCCTCGCCGTAACGGCGGGCGCTACTCTCCTCCTCTCTCCGCTCAGTGACTGCGGGTGTTGGGCGCTTACCTCTCCACTTCGGGCGGGAGAGCTCTCGCTCGCGTAGCGGGCGCTCCGCATTCCGACGCGTGAGGGCGCTCGTGTAGCGGCCGCGTGGCGCGGGAGGGTATTAGTCGAGCGCGCGCCGTCGTCGAGAGCGGTCGCTGGTCCTGCATCTCGATAACGATGATGGCGGACCGGGCAACGGTACCAGAACGAGTGAAATATCTTTCTTTGTAGTTGTGTGCGTGTGTGTGATCTCTCGACTACTCATTAAGATCACGATATCCACCGTAATCGCGCAATCAACAACCGTGCATTCGCACTTACACACTCTCCCCCTCGGGGAAGTGCGAGGGAATTTTTTCGTGCCCTGCAAACAAATCTTTAACGTATCTTTGCCGTACGACCACTTAATCCCGTCGTGTCAGGGTTACCCAGGAGGTGCTGTCAAACAATTTAACCGAGCCGTGCGAAGGAAGCGCATGAGGGACGCGAATCTGCGCCTAAACAGGCCCAAAACAACCGTCGTTAACGCAGACGACCAAGCCATAACGCCGATGAACTCGCCGGCGTGAGCACGCGGGGAACGCTGGGTAAATTCGCCGCGCCATCTACGCTGTGTTCCGTGAGTGAAAACCGGCCTTCACTCCGCAGCTGCGTTGGGAGTTTCTTGTCCCGCACGCCACGAAAGAACCGTTGGCTGGTAGAGCTAGAAAGCTTTGCTTTAAAAGGGAGCTTGGTTTAGAGAGATGGCTGGTGCGTGACCATGGACGTCCACCGATACGTCCAGATGTGAAGATAGTAGGCTTGGCGCTTTGGCAGCGAACGTGCCCCCGCTGTGTCCGAGGCGTGCGATCCGTTTTCAGGTTCTCGGGAAGGCGTCTCATCGGTCATTGCAGGTGCTTTTGGGTCGCGGCGTACACAGTGGGGTTGCAGAGCACCATCGGATGATTCTGCTAAGCCAGCTAGTGTGCGCGTCAAGATGGTAGAACACAGCCTGATGATGATGATTATGGTGGTGGTGGGGGATGATGGTGATGTGATGACGATGATGATGATGGTGGTGGTGATGGTTATGATGGTGATGATGATTATGATGATGGTGGTGGTGGTGGCGGTGGTGGTGGTGGTGGTGGTGCTGGTGGTGGTGCTGGTGCTGGTGGGCACTTCGGTAAGGTAATCACCTCATTGTCGTATATAAGAACAATGCCAGTGGTCGAATTGGCCAGGCATAATGTTACAAAAGGTTAACAAACAGACAGCAATGCCAGAATAATGCAGGAGCTCGGCATAATTTTTTGTCAGATTACTGGACATGGGTTGCCATCAACACCCGTGTGGTTATTGGTATGTACATACAAAGAGAAGCGCCCGACTGACTGACTGACTGACTGACTGACTGACTGACTGACTGACTGACTGACTGACTGATCGACCCACTGATTAATTAACGCCCAGCCAAAACTGCTACACCTTCGTACTACATTCGTGTCATGACGCAGTAGTTCCCTATTGCGAGATTTTCCGGAATGGCACTACTAAGCAATGAAAACGGGAAATTGTGTTTTGGTAAATTTGTCATAATCTCGCTCACCTGTTCACATATTCGAGTGCTTTTTTGTATGTGTAGCCATTGCGAGTATCTAAAAAAATTACACCATCTCCCCGAAGGGAACTATGTGGTGATGCAAAGCATCTCGGAGTTCTGCTCTTCTGTGCTTCATAGCAAATTCCAAAAGATTCACAACGTAATTCGATTCTTAATCTGGCACCTATCCACATCCCTATAAAAGTCTTCATTTCTGAATATTTTTCCTATTTTCTTCTTCCTACTCCTCCTCCAACTCCTCCTCCTCCTCCTCCTCCTCCTCCTCCTTCTTCTTCTTCTTCTTCTTCATTTATGCATTTCTTTCCTTTTTTTGTTTTATTTTAATAATGACTAATTTTCCGACTCAATTCCTCTAACACAAGAAGAAAAAGCTTCCAATTTTTTCTAATTTTCCGCGAGTAATGCACCTAGTGGGTAATCTCTTCGGTTTAGCGACTGATGTTTGGCCGATTACCTGATTGGGTATGCGCCATTATAATAACGAACAACAACAACAAGAATAATTCGCGCCAGAGGACAACGAAACATGGAATAAAAAAATTTCACCATCTTCCCGTAGATGAACCCTGAGTAGTATGCGAAGCAGCCATGGGGTCGACTCAAGTTCCCATTAGTTTTCAGTTCGATCGCGGCGTTGCGGGAGGAGAAGGAAGGGAGCGGAGCGCGCGCGCGCGTCATTTATACCGCGGAGCTATAGTGGCGCCCCCAGTGGAGTATGCAGCGGCTACCGTCACGTCTCTAACCCTAAGCTGCTTCCCATTTCGCGCGCGGAGCCGCAGGTGTTGTCATTCGTTGCGCAATCCCGGAGAGGAGATAAGCATCGGAGAGAGGAGGAATGCTGGAGAGGAGAGGAGTGTCGGAGAGGAGAGGAGGAATGCCTCGCATACTACTCAGGGTTCCCCTACGGGAAGATGACGACGGTGGTTGAACGCGAAGCTATCTCGTGATGGATTCTTTGGTTGGCCAGTCCCTAGGGACATTTTGCCGCAATCATCATCAGCGGTGCCTCACCAGGCATGCGCAGTGGGTGTGCGGACGGCGGACAACGACAACGACAAGGGAGGGAGGGACACAGCCCTGAGCATGAGATGCTTCCTATCTAATCCAATCCCTAGGGGCATCCTGCCACAATCATCATCAGCGGTGCCTGGCCAGGCATGCGCAGTGGGGGTGTGGTACTCGGGGTTCCCCTACGGGAAGATGACGACGGTGGTTGAACGCGAAGCTATCTCGTGATGGATTCTTTGGTTGTCCAATCCCTAGGGGCTTGCTGCCACAATCATCATCAGCGGTGCCTGGCCAGGCATGCGCAGTGGGGGTGTGGTACTCGGGGTTCCCCTACGGGAAGATGACGACAGTGGTTGAACGCGAAGCTATCTCGTGATGGATTCTTTGTTTGGCCAATCCCTAGGGGCTTGCTGCCACAATCATCATCAGCGGTGCCTGGCCAAGCAGGCGCAGTGGGTGCGCGGACGGCGGACAACGACAACGACAAGGGAGGGAGGGACACAGCCCCGAGCATGAGATGCTTCGCATCTCAAAGCACCAAACCCGAAGTAGCAGTGGAGTAGTTTTTAATAATTGTATCGCTAGGTTTCCGCCTTCAAGCGTGCAAGAGGATAGTTGCCCCGACGAATATTTATAGCTTCAAAGCTGCTCCACAACATTATTCAAGCTCACTGGGCTACACCAAAAGTTTCAATACAGCTTCCACTCGCGCAGATGTTTATTGAACTTGTGGCTCTGACACACAGCGAAGCGCAAGTACATCCACGTGGTAACTGGATTCATTGGTCCTGCAACTCGCTGTTCCTCCTGCCGTACGTTTCTGCGGAACCAACCCTAAACGAACGCACAGAGCCAGTACGAGCGCCGTGAAGCTAACTGCGGCAAGCAGAACAAGAAAATTATCACTGATTTGGGCGCAAAGAAAAGGTGTATTTATGATACTTAGCAATAAATACGTAGACAATAAACAGATATTTTAGTGGCGCGGATCCCAGAAGGAGCAGGCCTTGTTGCGGCGCATCGGGTCCCCCACACGGCACTCGAACGCCCGTTGGAACGTCTCGTCATTATACAGTTGGCCATTAACGCTCTCCCAGTGCGGCGTGTGATGCGTCAGGCGTCGTCCCTGGTCGGAGCCTTCGCACATCGAGTTGGTGTACAAAATGTAGAAGGCCTGCGATGTTCAAGTGGATACGCATCAGAAACCAGCGACTGCGTCTGCTCTAAGGGTGTCGTACGGCTGCGGAAGCGTTACAGTTACTAGGCAGTTTTAGATTCACGTACGTAGAGGTTTTACGGGTGACCAGTGGGCATATGCTCAGAACGCGAAGGGTCTGCGTGAGTCTCACGGGCGTACGTGAGATCCGGATGTTTACGTTGCAGTCTTCAGGCTATTTTTGTTTCACGTGCGTACAGAGTTCCCGTACGCAAACGCGAAAAGTATAGGAGATCACACGCATGTAGTTTGAAACCCTTTTAGTTACACGTACGCCACGCACTACGCGCGTAGGGATTTTGGATGCACGCGCTCTCCGCCCCTGGCGGCGCGTATAGTACACGCGTTATTCCTAGCGCCACCTACTAACAGACAGACACTGCTGCTGAAGCCGCTGGTGATCTCACGAGCTCGTTGCTATGACGACGACAAAGGCTACTTCGTCAGGCTTAACGGCTGAAAAATCGTTCCTTTGTTTCAAAAACAAAAGCTGTTCGTCGATTTACACTCTAGGTGAGGGTAAGAATGGCTAAATTGAAAGGCGGAATCAACAGCTTAGAACAAGATATCGCACCGAGGGATTAACAACGAAGCTGTTTTCGCGGCGAAGCGGGAGGGAAGGCCGCTGCCTTGTTGGTCAGCTATACGTACGGCAGCCACGTCAACACCGCAATGAAAAATTCAAATCTCACGAACGTTCATGGGAATCATGCAGGCCCTGTGCATTCTGAGCATGCGCTCTGGTCACCCGTGAAAGTTCCACGTATGTAAAGCTTCTACGTACGTGAAACTTTCGGCGAAGAATTGCAAGGTTAACCTTCTTTTATAAACTATACAACAACGAATCCGGTTTAAATAAAGAATGTTATATACTGCCACCTCCCCAGCGCTCAGCAAGGTTAAATCATTCAAAAACTGTTAGACCATATGCTCCTAAAAATAACACGTTCAAGTACTCTTTTTTTGTACGAACCATTGAAGACTGGAATTCACTGCCTTCCGACTGCGTGCACGCTCGGACATCTTCTAGTTTTGACCTCTGTGTTAAGAACCTTCTGTAACCCTCTCCTGCTAGGATGGTGAAAAACCGTCCGCAGTATTCCTTAAATAAAAAATAAAAAAAAACTAAAACGGCAGGTATCGTTCGCAAATCTGGCGTTTAGTGGCGCTGGGTGATACAAAAACCGCACATTTCGGCGCTTGCTCTATCTGCACATCATCTTCTGCGTGAACTAAGACTGGTTCTTTGCGAGAACGCTGCTGCGTACGGTACGCTGCCGCTACGTGCGTGCGCAAGTCTCGGCGTACGCTTAACTAAAACTGTCTACTGTCTACAGTCTTTTACGTTGCTTCCGTACGTAGAGTTGACCACAATGTCGCCGCCCCACTCGCCGGCTTCTCAGCGATAAAAGCTTCGTCGCTAATCCTTCGATGCGATATCATGTTCTCAACTGTTAATCTCGCCTTCATTCTGCCAATTCTTACCTCCACATGAACTTTCAAGCGGCCAATAGCCTTCGTTTCTCTGATAGAATTGCAATTTTTAGCTGTTAAGCCGGACGAAATAGCGTTTGTCGTTGTCATAGCAACAGTCTCGCGAGATGACACGGCTACAGCAGTGTCTGTTTCTGTTAACAGATGGCGATAGGAGCAATGCGCGGCAAGGAGCGGACAGCGTGCAACCAGACACCCTACGCGCAGCATGGGTCGCGCACGTGTAACTATACTGGTTTCAAACTACATGATCGTGGGCTACATATACTACTCATGTTTGCGTACGTGAACTCTGTGCGCACGTGAAACTAAGACTGTCCACTGTGGCGGAACTTTAGTCATCTTGAAGCATTGCATGGGCGAGTGCATGCCTTAAAATCGCGCTTAAGAACTGGGTTGCTATAATCAAGCAAATTATTGTCAACGGTGTTCGCACAGCTCCACGAAGCT
The DNA here is from genome assembly GCF_048455015.1 of Haemaphysalis longicornis. Taxonomy (NCBI): domain Eukaryota; kingdom Metazoa; phylum Arthropoda; class Arachnida; order Ixodida; family Ixodidae; genus Haemaphysalis; species Haemaphysalis longicornis. The sequence continues at coordinate 170,306,475 of NW_027526445.1, forward strand.
ATCTACTCGCTCTAGAGATTGATATCACCACTTGAATGCCTGTCTTCGGGGAGACAGCGAGACATTCGTAGCATTGAATCGTAAGGTTAATAAAAACTCAAGGTTCGCCACCTGGTCCCACTCGATGGACTTCCTAGCTGCTTCAGTTTCCGACAGGGCCGAGGAGTTCTTGCTGACCAGGCGCTCCACGTATGCGTGGAAGACGTCTCTGGCAGGGCCCAAGGCAGCGTTCTCGACCACCGCCGTTGCTTCTTGCGCAGGGTCCCACTCCGACTTTGCCGCTTTCGATCGTCGGCCATGCTGCGCCCTCATGCATGCGCGTAGGTCGTCGAGCCTGGTGCGGGCCGCGAGAGACCAGTGCACGGCTGCACGGGAGTTCCGGTTGGTTGGCGATGGCAGCAACACGCGAAGCATGCAGCGTGAAAGCCTTGGCCCGAGCCGAGCTGCCTGTAGGGCCGGCCATAGCGGACTCTGCGAGTCGCGCACTTCGACCGCCGATAACCTCATGAACACCACCTGCATTAAGAAGGAGAGGAGACGTCTACACCATGGCATTCAACAACAGTCATCGTTTTGATGTATCTGGAGGACGTCCTCCAACGTGTAGCGTACATCTACTGTGTTCTAGCGATGATTGGTTGGGAATACTGGTGAAAGACTAAACTCGGCAAAGACCAAACGAGTGCATCAAATAAAAGTTACTACATTTAATTGGCGCTCTTCGCCATAGTTGGCCTTCCGCCCCTGATGAATTGAAGATTCATGAATCGACGATTCGAAGAACGCATGAATTAAAGATTCGCAGAATTTCTGTGAACTTGTTTTGTCAGAATCAAAACACACGTTGCTGCAAAGAATTCCCATCAAGTTTGTTGGAAAACGGTATACTGCAGCACCACATCAGCCAGTGATGTGCACCTAATAAAACATTTCTGGCTTGGTATCCTCACCTTCTTGTGGTGATTGTAGGTGCAGTAGGGGTCGCCTTCGTCGTCGTAGGCGGCGTCTTGCAGCAGGCGGGTGCGAAACAGCGACTCACGGAACCGCTGGTACGTGGCCAAGGCCTCTGACGGCTGCGCCAACGTCTGGCTCGCTAGTTTTATCTCGCTGCTGCTTACGTCGTTGTCAAAGAAGAATTGAACCTGCGCATGGAAACAGGTCCTTCGAAGTACTGCAATATGTGCCAAAGAAATTGCTGAAAAACACGGGGCTGCCCATTTCCTTCCACTGCCGTGAGCATCTATCTTACTGTCTGTGTAACGCACCCCCCCAAACGTGCGGCTCCGGAAGACCAGCGTCAGGTCGCATCGGGCCGCGAGACGTCCAGGTTGAAATCATCCACCAGCGCAACGACCATGTCATCGGAGAGCGCCTGAAGCCTGGCTCTGCGTCCACGTCCCCTTCCATTCCGCAACCCCCCAATCCCCCCAACCCTTCCCCCACCCGTGCTCGCATAACCGGCAACCAATGATGTACGCGTGCTTTGACGTGAAAGACATCGACCAAAATGTCGCCCCGGAAGTCCTTAAGCCGGGCGGGGAACAGACCTGCGAAAACGTCACACCGGGATCCTTTAACCGGGATTGAAGACAAAGTACAAGTTTAATTTAAGCAAAAGGTCAGGTGTTTTTCAGTGCGCCCTGAGCCTTTCTGGCAGCAAACAATGCTTTATTCAATAAGAAATTGCACAATTATAACCAAACTTTCAAGTCTCCCGCTCAATCCTGTGTTTTGTGACGTCAGCGATGACGTTACCACGGCAGGTATTTGAAACGAATGTTCAGTATGTTGACCCTGGGGCGGCCGCGGACTACGAAACATCTTTCGTTGCCTCGTTCACCGCCTGTCGTCTAAAAGACGCCACAATACGCTAAGTCCCATTGTTCGCACTCGTTTAGTTGTTGACCGGATCTGCACCTGGCTTATTTTAGCCACGGTTGATAGTCATCTTTTCGTGAAGAAGTGGCTGTGCACGAAAAACGGGGTGTTGAAGGAAGCAGTCCCAAGCGAAAGCAAAAGAAAGAATCACTGTAGTTACACTATACCGCTATGAATGTTACAGTCACGGACAAATGAAAATGAGAATACCAAAATATCAACCAGAACACGCCAAATTGAAAAATACTGTTCGCTGAAGTACCCTGACGGCGCTTCGTTTGGAAATTCCCATTTCCAACTTTTTTTGTAACTAAGGTACACTTCATTTTGACTTCCTTGGAAAGAAATCGTGCTGTATGTGTGTGTTCTGCTTCATATTTTCCTGTTCCCATTTCATTTGTCCAACGCGGCTTGGATCGAACCCACGTCCTTGCCCGAAGCACTGGCTCAGTGGCTACGGCGTTGTGCTGCTGGGCCCAAACATGCGGGTTCGATTACCGGCCGAGGCGGCCGCTTTTCTGTTGAAGGCGGAAACCGAAACGCCCGTGTGCTGGAGATTTTCGCGTATATTAAAGGTCCCCAGGTGGTCGAAATTAATCCGGATCCATCCACTACGGCGTGCCTCATCGCTTGTATAGCGTCGACGGGTTCAACCCCACAATCAATCAAATCACTGAATCATTTGTCTATGACTGCACATGGCTTCCGATGATCATCAATTGTCTGATCTTATGTCGACCCATAGCTGCCCCGTGAATCACTGTCTTCATTTCCGTTATTTTGTTGCGTCCAACAGAATAAAATGCAACACGGGGTCACGTAAGACAATTTCAATTATGCGGATTGGCCAACGTCGCGTGAGACAACCCCAAGTTGCTGGACTGCTGTGCAGCTATAGAAAGCATAGTGAACGAAGTACGCTCTGGTGCGTCCATGTTCAAGTGGGCGTTCGAAACATTCGTTGTTTACTTCATTATTCTCAGTGCTATAAAAATAATATGAATTTAACGTAAGCGCGATTAGCTCGTTCTACAAACTTATGAGCCATGACTAACCTACATTTGCTTTTACTGGCCTCAGCCAATCGCACAGCTGCCCGTAATGCGTCATAGGTTCCGGTCCGGGAAATGAGCTAGTGTATCGCATGACCATCCTTTTTTTCTAATTAAACTCATTTTAGTGAATTTTGCACTAAGCGTGGTGTCAGTGTTGTAATACCCAGGGAATCTTTCGAATGAACAAAACTTGTATTTTGTCTTCATGGCCCTTTAAGGAGTACACACAAAACACCAGTGCTTGGATTTCAAACATTTCCCGTCTACACCAGTTTATCCACGCCTGCTTTATGTCGACATGGATGTATACAAAGCTTCGCTTTAAAGCAAACAAACAATCCGGAGGAAGTCGTGCAAGCGGCAAGCCCACCTTCACTTCGGAAAGGTGGCGTTGAAGGCTCCTGCGCGTGCGCAGATCTAGCCAGGGCTGTTCAGCGAGCTTGGCGTCAAGGGCGCCCCTCACGTCCGCCACCACGGAGCGCACCGCGCTGAAGTTCACGTGGTCGCGGACTGCCGCGTACCGCACGTACTCCGCCTGTTCGTTCGAAAGAGCGTCGTCCAGGATGGCACGCGTGCATCGGGACTCCCTGGGCAGCGAATAAAGAAACTCATAGTTAGCCCGCCTTGCCAATGTGGATGACCGGCGGGGCTGTACAACCATGGTCATTTGGTAGCGACCATCACTATGGCTTTTTATTGCGATGATACAGATTTATTGGTATTTATGTGCTTACGTCGAAAAGATGGCAGACAAGCTGGTGACGCCCTCCTCATGCAGTTGTGTGCACTGTCAGTGGACGCGACTGTCAAAATTTCATCAGCCCCCGTATATAAAACTTTCAACAAAAGAGGCACATAAAGCCAGGTACAAAGAGTAATCTAGTGCACCGGGATTAGTGGCCCTCAGGTAACAAGTATTTCCCAATGGATCTGAGTTATACAGATATACATTGTGAGGTACAGACTTACAGCTGTAAAAGTGGGGCAAGATGTTTGGGTGGGCAGTTGTGCGTTTCAAATGGGTATTCTCTAAAACATGTGACATTCTTGTTTCTCCAAGAGAAATTCCATAAGTATTCAAAATTTATTTAAGCTGCTGAAGTTAAAATTATTTCCTTTGGGCGGTTGGCAAACGACATTTTATTTCGTAGTAGGGATTGGTGTCCTCTGCAAGTTCTCACAGAAAGAATTCCAGGCTCAGTAAGTTTCGGAAATGGAAGGTTGCTAGTTATGCCAGCCTGGTTGACATTACGGGGCACGATGCGAATAAATGGCTCACAGAGGCGAGAACCCTTTGGGTGACTCATGTAATGTACGTGCCGCATGCCCTTTTTAAACTGCAGAGGGATAGTCCCAGTGACGTCTATGTACTTACCTGCTAAGAACATCTCCCGACTCCAAATCGGTAATAGCCGCCGCTGGCGTGAAGACGTCCACGTGGCGCACAAGCCGGTAGCCCAGCAGGTTAAGCACGGTCTGAGGCCTACTGTGCTGCACAGTCTCCACGAGCGGCAAGACCAGCGGCTCTAGCTGAAAGTCGACTGCACCCACGTCAAAATCAAGGCTAGTCAACATCGCTTCGAGATATGACCGGGGCAAGATCTCGATGTCGCTTCTCTCGACAGACTTCAACGTTTGGTTGCGGTGGCGCAATTTTTTCAAGCGACTGGTCAAACCGGCGACATCCTCCGCAAGCTCAAGCAGACGTGACCCGTTAGGATGTAATGCCAACATGGCGTCCAGTACGTCAGCGGCGTCATCGGGTCCGCCAAGGTTGCCCGGGGCGAGCCGCGCTTTGCCGCCGGAGAGGCCTTTCAGCTCAACCAGAGGAGCCAGAGCCATGAGTCGCTGCAGATCACCCGCGACCTTCCAGACCTCCGGGTGTGAGACATTGTCGTCGTAAGGCCAGGCGCCCAGACCCGTAAGGTTCAGCAGTGCCAGCAACGGCGCCTTGTCCTTCTGGATGAGAGTGGCCATGTGGACGCAGACATGCCAGAGTCGCCTTGCGGCAAGAACCACTGGAAGTTCCTCGCTAGCGTCGTTGTTACTGGCTTTAAGAAAAGACAGCACCAGAGGTGTGGTCGTCTGCAGCAATTGCTCATCCTCAGTGTCGTTTAGAGCAGCAAGTGCGCACACGTGCCGGTAGAAGTTTCGACAAAGGCGCACGTCGGTGTCCACTGCGCGGAACAGCTTTCCCGCAAGTTCCCTACACAACTCAGTTTTGCAGAAGTGCCGACTTGCCGTCGTTTCTGAGTCAGTGTGAGAAAGTGGACTGAAAACCCACGGATGCTCTGCGCTGTCTTCTCCATTGTCGGTGATGTCCAATGGCTCGAGACGGCGAGCATTAAGGGCAAAGCCAGCCGCAATTACAGCCGACAGGCCTGCGACCAAGATAACTAGAGTAATACTGACGCGGCCCCCGAAAATGGTCTTCAAACCAGCGCGATGTAATCTGTTTTCGTTGCTCATAATTATGAATTCCGTCGACCCGGCATCCGTTGCGTGCTTTTCCATTTCGTCCTCATTTTGAATACAAGGTTGTCGCGTACCAGCGGACAAGTTCGAGCTGCAACCTTCGCAGAAATCATTCTGGTGAGGTAAGGTGGACTGGAAATGCTCGGCCCCTGGCAAGACTAATCGGGTGGTCGACCTTGGGACACCATCTGTACCTTCAACTTCCTCTGAATAGGCGCTTGCGCCAGGAACTGCTTGCAAAGCTGAAGGCGTATCAACGGCAGCTTCGGGCAAATTAACCCCTACACTTGGCAGGCACCGTTGGGGTTCTGCGGCATCAAACGCGGCTTGAAAAGAACGTGGTAGCATCGACTGTTCATTGGTGTGTTTTTGTTCCGGCTGTGGTGGCACTGGTTGTGGGAAGTCAGGCTCTGCGGCAATAACATCTTTTGGTTTGGATGCGGAAAGATCGTCTTGGAAGAGTTCTGACAGAGCGCCATGAGGCCCTGATGGCCGCCAGGAATTAGAGTGGGCGAGGGCTGGCTCATTGAACAGCGCCGTTGCCTCAAAGACAGGTCGCCCAATCGGGTACGGTGGTGAAGGTGACTGTACCGGGTGAGGAGGTCTCGAGAGCGACGCATAGACCTGAGTTTCGAAACGCTGTTTGTACTTCAGTGGTGCAGGCTGAGTTCCTGCACGAGGCAACGGGGTAGTGGTGTGGCGGGTCAGCACAGGGCGTTGCAACTCCCGACGTGAAGAGCCGTGCTTGTTGCTCCTCCTTTGCACAGCAGGGTATCCGAACCGGGTGACGCAGCGGTTCTCGAAGGCCACGTCAACGGGACCGGGATCAGGATCACTACTTTCACTTTGGCGCCACTCCAGATCCATGGAAAACGATCCGGAAGAATTCCTTGTATATGGCGTTGTGCCTCTTGTGTTGCTCCGGGGGGGAACTTTCGAGGCGACAGTGATGTTTTTCGGAGAATGGGGCTGGTTGTCGACACAGCTCTCGCTTTCCGTCACACCCTGTGTTTCGGAGTTCTCAACTGAGACGTCGTTGTAGTAGCGACTTTTTTCCGACCTCGGCGTGTGGCGCTCTCGATTGCCTCCAACTACTACTTCCCAGTGACTGGCGTGGCGTCGGCTACCGCCCGCCACGGACAGCGGTTCGTCGTTACGCGCTATTTTGCCAGGTTTGGGTAGACGGCGCTTTTGCCTCTGTGGGAGGATTGCCGCTTGTATTTCGGTATAGTCTTCTAATTCGTTTTCATAGTTCCGCGATGGCTCTTTGGTGAACGGAACTGTTTTGCCATCTTCGTCTTGCTCTACAAAAGACTCCTCGCTCTCTGAGCTGCCTCCGAGTATTCGGCGTCCTTCACGTTTTTCGATTCTCGTACGGTTCCGTTTAAATCGTTTCTTTGTCTTCTGCTTTGGTTCACTTTCGTCCATTTCGTCCGGTAAACTGACTTCGATGTCAAAAGTTAGGTCCACGAGTTTAGAATTCCTCGAAGAGGACTTGGTGCTGACGTTCCTGTCGGCTTCATCCCGTCGTAATTTATCTCTAGACTCTGGGGTCGGTACGTGGGACTTCTCTTCCCTCAAGAAAATGTGGCGTAACCGGTTTCGCCGGCTGTTCGTGGTGTTTTCGTTTGTGTCGTGGTTATCGTACATTCTCAATGGCTGTTCATTTGGCCTTGGAGTCCCTTTATTGGCTGGGCCATTCTGAACATGACTAAACACTTTGCCAGGTGCTCTTCGCAGAGCGAATCTGCTGCATTCCCTCGAAACCGATTCCTTTGGCGGGTGTTCCGTGATCTCCTCGTAACTTATCTGGCTCGACGTAGAAAAGGTTGACTGAATAGCCGTAAGCATCTGAGTTCCCCACTTTCGAAATCCCGGAGTACCATGTCGATCGGAAAGACCATCATTATTCTCCGCTTCAAACTGTTTCCGCGTCTCCGTCAAAGTTTTCGTGTATTTGCTTCGGGGTACCGGAAACCTTTTTGGGCTTTTCTCCACGTCCTTACTGTTCCCACCCCTCATCTTCTTTGACGGGGACCGTGGCTTCTCTATCGACACATCCAAAAATTTCCGCCTTCTTTTGGCGACCTTAGCGTCGACAGAACCTTTCGACTTCTGCCTACTAATGCACCTACGTTTCTCGGTCTTTTGTTTACCTCTGTTGCACTTTGAGGTTATGTTTGACTGCGACGGCAAGTGTTGCCGCGCTTCGTTTGAGACGTACGCTATTACAGACTTCAATACGGAGCATGCGGTTAAGACGCGTTCCATTTCTGCCTCCTTTTCGATGGTGACACCTGACGATGATTCTTGGCCGCCGGCTTCAACTTCGGAGGACGATCTTCGACACGTAATGGAAGCCCACTTTCGCGCTGCTATCGCTTTCCTTTCAGTGTGTGGTCGGGACAAGCGGTCGCGTTTTTCGCCAGTGTCTAGCGGTGACGACCGAGTCCTTTTGGGAGTCTCACCTCTTTTTAATCGCGGCGTTATGGGAGGTGTGTGACGCAGTGGTAGCGAAACTGACGAACACGTAAAATTGCTCTGTGATCCGAATTCCTCGATGAGGTCGTCAACAACATTGTGTATAAGAGGCATGTCGGGCATCTTTCGCGCTCCACTCTCCGGTGATCGATTTTTCGACCTGCAACCGCGTTCATCGCTGTCTTCCGATACTGTACCGTCATCTTCCATGTTATCATTCGGCAGCTTCAGGCTCCTGCGCAAGACCGCTTCACTCTTTCGAAAAACAGTGAATACATCTAGTCCCACCATTTCACCCCTTCCTCCGAAAGAGGTGTTTGTCTTCTCGGAGAAAATGCCTGCTTTTCCAGCGGTTTTCACTGGCTTGTTTGCCTCATCGCAATTTCTCGGGGGCTGGGCACCTTCGTTCATATTTGTAGTGCCCTGGCTGGGCGCGCCGGTACGGAGGTCGGAGTGAACTGGAACCAAGGAAAGCGGCGTCTCCGCTTTCAAGGAATCGCTGTCTAGACAAACGCTGCAGCTGCCTGGGGTGGCCTGATCCAGAACGCATGATTCCCTTATATCTGACTTGATGCAAGCGTCAAGTCCAGGAAGAGAAAGAGAAAGTTCCGGATTACCTTGTTGAGGCGACGTCGATGACCTTCGTCCGTTTGAAGGGAAACTGCAAAAATCGGTCGCAGCACTGAAGGGAGCGCAATCGGACACGCGATGCACCGAAGCCTTTGAGGTTGAGTGCACCAAACAGGCACCTTGGTCTGGAGAGCTCGAGGGAGCACGACCGGGGACGTCCGCTGATGCGTCCAGATGTGGAGCTGGTCGGATTGGCGTCTCAGCTGTGATCGCGCCCTCCGCTGCGTCCGAGACGTGCGCTCGGTGTTCAGGCTCGTCGGAAGATGCCTCGTCGGCCATTACGGGTACCTTTGGGTCTCGGCGCACACAGACTGGCGACAGAGGACCGTGAGATGATCAGGATAAGCCTGGCTCGTGTTCGCGTGAGGGTGGCGGAACACAGTGCCCTGATGATGATAAGAACTATGTTAACATCATCATCTGAATGTGAAGAAAATGTTGCAGCGTGTAATTTTCCGTACTTGGCGTTTTCCTTTTCTTGAGGATGTAGAAGAAAAAATACGGCTTCGCAAGTAGAAAACAAGGACGCATCATCAATTTGCAATGGCTGTCAATGTGATGCGATTAATATTCTTCGACACGTATTCTTCGATTAATATTTTCCGAGAACTAATCCCTTTCATTTCCCCTTATCCGCCTCTATTCCTCCACCCCGCCACCCCAACCTGCTTTTTTTTTGCGATAGAATGCCCGATGGCATAAAAATAACTTATTTACAAATATACATGGGCCCCCGTCTCTCGAAGAAAGTCAAGAAGGGAGCGGTGGTGGGGCCCCAAGAGCCACCGCTGAAGGTCGGGGGGTCTTCCAGGATGGAGACCTGTGCCTCTCAGGTGTCGCTTTCTGGCTGAGTCCAGTGAAGGGCACGCCCATATGAGATGGTCCGCGTCAGCTTGTGCGGCCGCAGCTGTGCTGAAGGGGCAGGTGTCGTCGAACGGGGCATGGTAGCGTGGTGGCCACGCCCGGGTCACAGCAGGTGAAAGCGCCACTCCAACGCGATGTCTGCGCAGCAAAACCTCTTCCCAGCGAGCAAGTCTGCTGGGGAGGTCCGTTCCACAAGGGGGGATGAGGGCACGTGTGGCGCGACGCAGATCGTCCTTCCGTTGGAGAAATTTTTCTATCGGAACGGTTGTTAACATTGACAGCGGCCGAGGAATATACGTCGGGTGACAAGCCATATCCACTGCAATGTGTTCCAACCAGCTTGGTCTTGAGGTCCATTTGGCGCTCTCCCTTCCCACCCCTCCCATCGCTGGTCGCCTTGAAGGTCCAATTCATGCCCTTCATAAGAAGAAGAATTTTAAAAGTGCGACCTGGTCCGATAGAATGCATCCCAGATAACGTAAAATCGTTTACCCCACGGGCGTAGGGGACAATCATGGCGGCCCGAAGGGACGTCCCCACCGCCTCTGCCCGGGCGACCAGTGGGCGCTGAGAATCTTTCCCCAAGTGGCCCAGGGCCTCCGTTCCGTCTTGTGGTAAGGGGAAGTTATGGCGGGGTGGGCGTCAGAAAGTCAGGCTCACATGCGGTGCTGCTCTGTGTATTTTGCGCCACAGTGTGGGCACAGGGGAGAGAGGGCTGGCGGACGGTTGGATGAAATTTTTACAGTTTATTTGCGTGATAAACATTACACAAGGTAATCAGGAAAAAACCTGGGAACAGCTTGACGGGCCCTGATTACCTCTGGGCAGTTTCGGCAAACAGGGAAGTGCGCATGTTTACAGGAAGCACCAGAAATGGAAAACGTGCAACAATATCAAAGGCACAAAAAAATGCCTACATTTCCATCTCAACAAAAATTTGGTGCAAAATTTTGTTCAGGTCAATGTTAGTATTGCACAAATCATTTAACATTGTAGGGAGACAGTATTTAAGCATTTGTTTTCCGTAGTTTATAGGACACCTGGAAGCCTTCCGTAATTCAGGGTGGCGGGTATTATAATAACGGGTGCTTTCTGTTAAATTCGCTATCTTTTTTATGGGCCTGTCCTTTCCGTTTAGCTCTACTTTAAAAGAACGGGAAAGGTTATACCGATTTTTATTGTCGATCCTTATGATAATTGTTGTTCATAAATAGTTCTCTCGTGTTAGCAAGGTACGGAAATTTGCACGCTATGCGTAACGCTCTTTTTTGCAGTAACAAAAGTTTTCGGATATTTTCCTGAGTGGTTGAGGTAAGGCTCGGCTGGAAAGCGATTCAGTTGGGAAGAGACGCCGTAGCCGTTCGTACGAGAGGGTTAAGGATGAATAGCCCAATAGCCTAATGGATGACCAGTGTTGCGAGACAGGCTGCAGGATTCAGTAACCTCCCGGTAAGTGTTGATAGTGATGATGATGATGATGATTAAAGGCCTCCCATTTGAATCGGGGTGATGGCGTGCGCCATCTAGCCTATCTTAGTAGTTTGAATTTAAATTTAGTCCCTCAACTCGGATTTCTTTTTAATTCTGCTCTGCCGCTACCCCTGGCTGGGCTGTTATTTTATCGACTTCCCTGGTTTTTTTTTCACCAATACTCTTGCCGCTGCTTAGTAATACCCCCCTAATCTAAAAACGTTGGTAATACCTACTGCTGACCAGTTAATGTTTCCAATTGCGAAGCCCAGTGCCTCAGGAAGTAGGACTTTCCCCCAATCCTATCCGGCTGAATCTTTTGGCATCCTATTACTATGTGGTCGATTGTTTCTTTATCACTGCCACATACAACACGTCTCATCCTGGGACGAATATTTGCTCATGTAAGTTCGAGTTCTCAAGCAGCCAGCCCGCGCCTCAAAGAGCAACGCACTGCCTTTATTGTTGTCACAAAAGTTCTCTTTCCGGATCTCTTTTTTGCTTGCTTTGTAGATTCCCAGCGATGCCTTCTTTTCCATCCTCTCTTTCCACATGAGCGTCTCTGTTTCCTTCACTTGCTTTTTAACTGCGCCCCCCCCCTTGTTTATTTGCCGCGGTCAAGGTATATTTAGTCGCCAGCTTTGGAGTCCTCTTCCGCCATTGGGTGTCCACACTTTTAAGGTATACGTACCTGTGCACTCTGGCTGCCCAGTTCTTCTCATCTAAATGTCTCAGCCGCTCCCCAAAACGTATCTTACTTTGCGCTTCCCTCGCCTCAAATGAAGCCCAACCCATATCGCCTTGTACCGCCTCATTTGTAGTCTTACTGTGAGCTCCCAGTGCTAATCTGCCGACTGCCTTTTGGTTAACCTCCAGTCCCGACAGGATATCGGACTTTAGGCATAATACGGCATTAGAGAAAGTGAGCGCCGGCACCATTACCCCTTTCCAGATGCCTCGCACTACCTCGTACTTATTGTAACCCCAGAGTGCTCTATGTTTCATTACTGCTGCATTTCGTCTCCCTTTCAGTTTGAGGTGTTCTTCATGGGCATTCAGGTAGCCTTTTCCTTCATTAAGCCAGATCCCCAAGTATTTGTACTTATTTACTAATGGTATGGCCTCCTGTTGAATTCTTATTGGTGCTGTATGAGCTTCCTCGTTGAACACCATGACTGCAGATTTCTGTGGGTTAAAATGTAGGCCTAGGTACGTTGCCTCTTCACCACAAATGTCGGCCAGTTTTTTGAAGGTCTTCCGCATTATCTGCCAGCAACACTATATCGTCCGCGTACATCAATCCCGGAATCCGTTGCTCCACCAACTCTCCATTGCTTCGGTACGACAAGTCAAAGCCTAATCCACTCTCCTCCAATCGTTTTTCCATTCCTCTAGTCTACAGTGTAAACAGCAATGGCGAAAGGGGGCACCCCTGCTTTAAACCTCTTCGAATGTATACGGGCTCTGTGCCTGTACGCCCTTCCCATGTAATATGCGCCTTGTTATCCTCATATACTGCCCTTAGCAGCCCCACAAAATCTGACCCAATCCCCTCTTCCAGTATATGCCACAGCAATCCCCTATCTAAGAGTGAGCACCCTGGCGGGAAGAGGTCTCGTCAGGAGCACGGGTGACGAGTGGCCGGGCTGCCTTATGAGCCCCCTTCGCGCCGTCTGGTCCTGTGTGTACCGGTAACCAGAGGAGCTATAGCTCCCTCCCCGCAACCTACCTATAGGTAGGTAGGTTGCGGGGAGGGGGGGGGGGGGGTGAACTTTGAAGGATAATTGTGTACGCAACCCTGGAGATAGTGCCCCTAAAAAATTTTTGATGGCCGTTCCTGAATAGGATAGTGTTAGGTCAGGGGATGGCCGATGTGCAAAAGCCACAGTATGGCCTCCTCTTCCACAACCTGTGGAGTTGTGGAGGAAATTGTGAGGGGCATGAGAGTAGTAGTAGTCGGCGAGGAGACGACGGCTACAGTGAAGGTTAGTGTGCCGCTTGCGGCAAGGCGTCCACGTAGAAGGTGTTTCAATCAATCAAGATCTTTATTATGATAAGGATCACACGCTGGCCTGCGTGAAAAAGTAAAGGGTGTGGGGAAGCGTGGTGATATAGAGGCAACGGTCAACGCGTGTGGAGCACGCCAGCTCCCACAGAGAGTGCAGCCACGTGCCGTGTATCGGCGACTTGCACCGGGTTAGTACACTCAGAAAGACTCCAAACATCTGGCAGAAGATACTGGGACCACTGCATTTGTAGTGCAAGACACTTTCACAGCCTATGATGCACCGTCCACGTTGTTGGCCCTTATGGAGGAGAAGGTAGGTGACGGCTGTTTCAGATTGTGGGTCCTGGTAAACATGCTGATGGCGCTTCGGCACGTAGGCCCGCTACTTTGCCAGCACATCCTCCGTGAGTGCGGCACCGGCCCGTGCCTTGGGCAGGAGCACTTCAGAGCCACGCAGCAGTCCTGCCGGCGATGGAGCAGGATCGCGTGGTATTATTCCCCACAGGACTCTCTTGGAAGCTTCCTTGGCTGCTGCTCTGACTTCTACTGGGTCCGGGTCGCAACGTGTGAATGGGACGAGGTAGCCAAGGTCAGAGTGGAGATCTAACGATTTACTCGCCCACGCGTAAGCGGACTCGTTACCTACGATCCCGCCTGAATGGCGGATGGTCTTGAGTTTGACACTAGTTCCCACATACGCTGTCTGGCCAAGTCGAGCCAAGGCCTCGAGGCTGTCCATAAGTATGGTAAACATTAGGGTTTCATGTGCGCTGTAGGTGGGATCGATTTATTTGTGAGGTGAGGTTCCCTTTGCGACGACGACAGCCTCGCGGGAATAGCCACGCAGTACTCGTGCTGGGACTGCCCTTGGTGTGGCTGCGCCGACAAGAAGTGGCAAGCCACACGAGGGGCTTACGTGGGCCAATGGGAAGTGGCCACAAGCGAAGCGATGGGGTGGCCAGGCGAGAAAAAAGGAGAACGCCTGGAGGAGGGGACGGAGAAGGTTGGAGGAGCGCGACGTCCACGTTGAAGACTCGAAGCTCGCCGTTTCGGACCCGAGCTCTAGGAGGGTCTACCAGGCGCCTTTGCATCCTGGGGTCGAGGCACGACTGACTCGTGGACCCGAGCAACGTTCGCGTGCTCCGTTCTTCGACGACCCGCTGCCCCCTGACGACCTAGCATCACCTGGCGTTCACTAACTCCTCAGGCACACCTCCATAACCCAGTGTGACCGACGCCAACAGAAAAGAATTAACCAGTCACACCCATTACAAAATCGATAGAAACAGCTGAAGTTGATATCGCCCTAGCCGCCACCACGTGTGAAGACTACACAGTTATACTGAGACTCCCAAGCAGCATGCCGCAATTTCCTGATCGATGAATATCCCTACAACATTGGCTACTAAAACAAATTAAACAACTTCCACAATTACCGATTATGTGCTCACATGGCCACAAAACCCTCCAAGGAAACCGAGTCGGCACACGCCGCTGCCCGCACCCCTACACTGAGCCATTTCCCAAGAGGGTGATAACCACAAGATGGCATCCTAAAGCCTACGCCCCTGCGAAAATACGCCGACATACTCTCCCACTAACGGAGCAGGCGCCAATACCCGGCACCCCACCCACATCTATCCTTACCTGAAGCTACAACATTCTGACTACAAACTCTTACCCCTCCAATACCCTACTCTATGCAATGTACCCCACCCTCTACCCCGCATCTTGCCAATACTGCCCCCCCCCTCCCCGACACCCTGCACCAACTGGTAAGGGGGTGTCAACACCGTCCCTTACGCCTTAAAGGGACCCTGCAACACTCTTTGAGCAGTGCAAGTAAACCTGCGCAACGTTTAGATTACACTGCCAGGAATACCTGAGCCAAATATTACACGTGCACGTGAAGCGGTGAGCGCGCAAATCGATCTGAAAGACGCGGAAAAACAAACCGCTCTCTCTTCAGTTGTCCTCATTATGCATGGCCTGAGGGACGTCACATAGGCCATGGCTGCCCGATCGGCTGTCACTGGTCAACTTCGCGGGTAGATTCTCCCGTTTCCGTCGTCGTCATCGCTGTGTACGAACCTCTTCTATGCCTGAACCTGTAGGCACAGTTTTGTCGTTTCTTTTGTGTTTTGAGTGCGCGCGGAGTTTGAGTGATGAGCTTAAAGGCCAACTGCACTCAAAATTTCGAC
The DNA here is from genome assembly GCF_048455015.1 of Haemaphysalis longicornis. Taxonomy (NCBI): domain Eukaryota; kingdom Metazoa; phylum Arthropoda; class Arachnida; order Ixodida; family Ixodidae; genus Haemaphysalis; species Haemaphysalis longicornis. Next base: position 170,321,537 of record NW_027526445.1, read on the forward strand.
TTCTTGAAAACCCTATTTCCGTATAGTCTGCTTAAAAAGAAAGCAACATGCAAAATACAACAGCTGAAATACGCACGTGGACGCCGCAAGCGGCCAGCAAAAATCGGCGATTTTGAAACCGAAACCGAGGAGAGCGCGGCCATTGCAGTGACGTTGCAGCCGTCCAGCGAGCGGCCGGACGGTCACCAGTTCGGGAGAATGTCTGCGCGCAAGCTCTACGCGCGCACGGGGCAGCAGAGCTCGACCGGTTCTCCCGCTGCGTGGCTGGCCAGAGGAAAAAGCCACCGTCGGTTAGAACGTCAGAGGCGCGTCATGCCTGTTTACACGATCCGCCGGCAGGTGCAGAGTGGTCTGCGGCGGAGCTTTTTTAAACGCTTCTGACTGATTAACGAGGCGTTTCACGGGGCTACCACTTGTGTCCCAGCTTATTTGGGGGTACTTACTACGCATTAAAAACAAATCTGGCCGAGGTGAAATTTGAGTGCAGTTGGCCTTTAATACGTCGCTTTCAACGGGACCACTCGACTACAAACGTTTATTGCTTCAAAAACGCCCTACCAGCCCGAGCGCGCACTTGCGAGCAGGCACCCATGCCTGCTTTTTTTGTGGCACCAGACCGGAAATAAGCCCCTCCGCGTTGCGCAGAAAAGGAGAAAACTGCCCGGCATGTGATATATCGAAGGCCGCCGAAGAGAACGCCGCGACCGCCCCCCCCTCTCCGGGAGAGAGCGCGCAGCTTTCGTCGCGTTGCCCGCGGTCGAGTTGAGAGGGAACGATTATGCGCGATTTCTCATCGCGCGTAGTTTCGTTAATTGTGAACGGATTTTCATAATTCTTGCGGGAGGAGATTTCTGGGACAATAGACTTTATCCCAAAATACATTACTAGTAGTCGATGGCAAGTGTTGCAGGGTCCCTTTAAACCAGGCGGGTGCCCAGACATCAGCACCTAAGTCTTGCCTAAATATTACGCCTTAAAACAGGCGGGTGCCCAGACATCAGCACCTAAGTCTTGCCTAAATATTACGCCTTAAAACAGGCGGGTGCCCAGACGTCAGCACCTAAGTCTTGCCTAAATAAAGTTTACCCCTCCTACTCATCTTCTACCCATTCACCCATTTTAAAACCTACCAGATCAGCAACCCCCTAAAGCACGGTTTCCAAAGTCTATCTAGAATGCTTAAAATCTCTCGCGTGAAAGACTAGGCCAGTAGCATCACAAAAACAAGTGTGGAATTACTTCTTGCAGCCGACTCCATCAAGCAAAGCCCAGCATCCAATGCATTTTTTTCCAGTCGCCATGCTGTGAATAAAATCTCCTCCCACAAAGTCCCAAGAGATACAGGAGAGAAAGGAGCAAAGGCAAGCAAAGGTGCAATGATGTCATAAACTTTATTCGTAAATTATCTCTTGACAAAAGTGCGAGCAACACTGGGTGCTGAACACGTCGTCCACTGCACACACCGCTTCCTCCTTTTCCTCCACAACACGTGCCTGCCCACACACAAACACACACAGGACACTCGGAGGAGGAAACACGCTTCCACAGAACAGACAGCTTCTGAGCAGCAGTGCACGCTTGAGCTTTCGACGCTCCCGAGCAAGTCGCCAACTTCCCGCAAGCCACTTCGCCGGCCACAAGTCAGTCGACGGGCTGTCCTTGGCAGCACCGGCACACACAGAGACGTTCACGAGTTTGTTGCCAGACGGAAAAAAAGAAAAAAGAGGGTGGTGCATCCTCAACAGCCATACATTTTTATTCGCAAAAAAAAAAAAAAAAAAAACGCTACCGCTTCCTTTTCAGGGGCTCCAAACAGAACAAGCATCTCCGCATAAACGCCAACAATGAAGCCGGATGTGCACCTCGTCGTTGCAAGGCCAAGCCAAGCCAAGACAAGTCATCCAAGGACCACTTCTTTTCAAGTGGCTCTGGACAGCGAGCACTCTCGCAGAAACTTCGACGAAGCCAGCCAGACGTATACCTAAATAGAGTTTCATACTAACAATTACTACAGGGAGATTTGTTGCTGCAATAACACGAAGTCATGGGTCCCCCTACAGCAGTGTGTGGCGTTCCTCGCTGGCTTGGCTTGGCTATCCAAATGGCTTCTCTCTCTGCCCTTGAAGCCAAAATCAACAAGAGACAATAACATTTTTTTTTTCTGCACTGTCTCGTTTACATCACGTCTGCATCTTTTTGCGCTGCTCCAAGGAGGAACTTTAAATAATCCTTCAAAACAATGTTGCTTTTTTGAAACTGCAGGCAAATTTTCAGCCTGTTCATGAGCCATGGCAAGAACAAGTGGACATGCCCACCTGGAACGACTGAACCCTCACGGAAGTGCAGCTTGTCTAGAAACGGGTGGCGGATTTCCCTATAGTATATATTAGTATGAAACTCTACAGTACACCTCATCCTGGCAAGGCCAAGCCAAGCCATAACAAGTCATGTCAGGCCAAGTCGCGTACTTGCAACACAGTTCCACTTTCGGTAGCGGTGGCGCTGCCAACTCGGTACAGTGAACTTCCGATCACCAAAACCGAAGAAAAAAAGACGAACACCCCAAAATCATTCAGACCGTCCAAATTGCACACACACGCACACACATACAACACTCGCATGCATAGCGCCTGGTGTATCGGCTTTTTCTTCTTGACCGTAGCCCACTGATAGGCTTGCTCGCACGCAAGTAACACCCCTGTCACACCGGCACTTTTAATCGCAATTGAGTCGATCCGGATCGGGCTCAATCCGGATCGGGTTCAATCCGGATTGGGAGCTGCCATACGTCAGTTTCAATCGCAATCGAGCCCGATCCCCCTCGAACTCAATCCTGGTTTCTCGAGCACGACTGAACTTTCCAGCCCGATCGGACGAAAGCGGTGACACTCTTATCCCCTCTGAGTAATGACGCAGGTGACAACTTCAACTAACGCCACAAATTGTATCAAATAACTTTACCCAAATAAGCATGAAATAACATTCATATACTTTTATATACTTCCGTATAACTTCGACCACGCAGTTACCAGACACCGGTCGCGAAGTACATAGCTTTACCCAAATAAGCGTGAAGTAACATTTAACCGGCCGCGAAGTACATTTTAGGCGCCATCTGGCGTACGTGTGCGCAACCAATGCAACTCCTCGATCTGGAGAAGTAGCAGTGGCGGTGCAGCGGGCGCACTCGCAAAGTCAATTGCGCTTCTCCCCAATCCGGATTGAAAGTGCCCGTGTAACAGTGGTATAAATAACCGCAACGTCCTTTCAGCTCCCTGCGCCTCTTCAGAAGAAGACCTCCCCAGAATGGCGCGACTCGCCAAACTGCTCAACTAGAACGCAAAGCATGACCTGTTCGGGGATATTTCTCCCCCTACGCTTTCATTGAGTACTTTGTGGCTCGCACTACACCGGTCCCGCAGTGTCGTGCAAAAAAAGAAAAAAAGTGAAACACGGCTTTTCCCCGCTCTGTCAAAGAGGGAGGACGCCGTCAGAGAGATAAAGGAAAGACGAAATCAACCACGCGGGGTGAATTTCTGCCACCGGCAATCAAATACTGCAGCCCGCTAGAACGCCAGTGCTTTGCATCCTGACCAGTGGCGGGAGTTTCGAAATGGGAGCAAGGTGTTTGACAGGAAAAGACGGTATTTTTTCCTCTCGGGGCATGTCTCTTGCGACCTCCACCAAAACTCTACCCTCCTACTAGTCTATGGCACCTGGCCAAGAGTTCTTATGTACACTCACTGTGTGTTATATTTATAATATATTTATATATTCATATGTATATATTTATAGAGGCGTGTATATATAAGCCACCCTCATCTCTCATTGCAGCCACAAGCCGGCGGAGCGACGGAAGAGAAGTTTCTCCGCGCAATGCAGAAAAAAAAGGTGAACGCATGCAACAACGGCAATAGGGCGAGAAAATATAGAACTCAATTAAATGTTTCTTTTCCTTTAAGCACAGTGTGCATTTTCGCTGCAGCAAAGAACTCCATCCACCAACCAATCCACAGGGCTTGGCTATGCTCATAATTAACGAGGTACCAAAACGGAGACGGGATCTCTAAAAACAAACGGAAAAGTTCCACGACCCATCTGCGCAGCTTTTGAGTGGATAAAGGACGGTTTAAATCAAGAGGGGTGCGTCAGCTGCGATGCTCTAAAAAAAGTAATGTTTCATTCCATTTCTGTCTTATAAGGTGGGGTATGACTGAGACTACAGATTTTGGAAAAACCTCCCCTTATATGCAAATAAATATGGTAGTTGCTTTCTTGACAAATTTGTGATATAACGCACTCGCATCTTGCAAATGAAACACCAACTTAGCTTTGGTGTTTAATCAGAGGAGATGCTTCAAGAGAGAGGGGGGGGTTCAGCCTGGATGAAAGAGCACGGAAACCTGTACTTGTTAAAAGGGGGGGGAGGGCGGTGACGAAACAAACCCCTGCAATGCACACACAGCAGCACTGATCGAAATGATCGGAGAGACTAAGGCACATCAAAATTGCAGGTCCACATCGTCCAGTGGTGGTGACAATGCAGCAATCACGAAGTGAGCAATAAAAGACCTCGGAGGGAAAAAGAAAACCACGATCTGGCAGTCACACACTAAGACACGACAGCAACAGGGCTGAAATGGGTCAGAGAGGAAGGGAGCTTGTAGCAGTGCTCGAGGCTAACGATTTTCCTTGCCCCGGACCACTTGGCTTTAAAACTAGCACCGACCAGGCGCCGTCAACAAATTAAAAGCCAGCCCAGCATCGGACAGTGCCAAGCAAAACAGGAAACAAAAACGGCACAGGAGGGACCGCATGTGTGCAACTGTCTCGCGATAAAAACCTCTGCCTCCAAAAAGCCCACGCTCTAAACTTTTCCACCCCCATGATAAAACGTAGCCGTAAAAAGAAAGTGGGACACAGTGCATGCCGGCTTCCAAAGACAGAAATGCACGCGTGCAACTAATCATGTGCCAGACGGCACTGGGGTGAAGGCAGTGCACGGCACTAAGGGGAGACGCGGAAGCCTGAGGGTAGACTCGGAAGTCGGGTAAACTCTGAAGCCCGAGGGTAGACTCAGGCTCACACACCGGGTAGACTCTGAAGCCTGAGGGTAGACTCAGGCTCACACAGCGGGTAGACTCTGAAGCCTGTGGTAACAAATCGGCAAATAAAATGCGAGATGCGCGTGACTCACTGTGCTGGTGCCTAAAGCGAAGCAAAATCTCGCAGTGCACCTGAAAACCAAAAGTGCAAGTTTTGCACAAAACGTGCATCAACTCCGTCTGGCTGCATAGGTCGCCAGGTTGAATTGTCTCACCAGCAGGGCGTGCAACCGTGTAATTTTGACAATTTGAGCCGCAGTAACAACATGGGCACAGTGCACGAAGCTCGGTGCGGAAGAGTTTAGAGCATGGCCGGCAGAAAACAATAGGTGGGCGAAAAAACAGAGTGGGTTTCGGAGAGGGGGGCAAAAAACAACCGACACTATAACAGCACCAACAAACCGCTCGGGGCGAAACAACCTAACGCAGCAGTGGCTCAGTCAACAGAGGAGGACTAAGTGGGTGCGTGAACGATATGAACGATGAAAGGCATGGTGGGGGAAGGATGTGGGCGCGCAACGGGGAAAAGTGATGAGCAGATGTTCTCTCTCTGCGACAGTAACCAACAAGAAAACAACGCAAGGAGAAAAAACGGTGACGAGTGCAGCAATGAGTTGGCACGATGACAGTCACGTCGTTCCCGCCAGCCACGTCTCCGGGCGCAGGCGTCACAGCGGATGGTGGCGACGGTATCTAGAACGGAGGCATGCCATCTGCAACAGAAAAGGTGGAACGTGTGAGACACACTTGTCGCCTGAGTTGTCAAGTCTTCGTCTAACACAAGACCCCCCACAGCACGCAAAAAGAAAAAACGAAAATACACAGTCGAACCTGACTGTATCGAATTATCCTTTATATCTCACTATTTCTAGCCACGGTACATTCACAATGAGAATAAGTAGCAAAAACTACGTTTATATCTAAGAAAAATACCAGCAACAACCGATGCAGTCAAAACTTAAGTAGCAAAAACTTCGTTTATATCTAAGAAAAATACCAGCAACAACCGATGCAGTCAAAACTCGATTTAACAAACCTCGAACGGAGAATTTTCAATCTAACGAACAAATTCGAATTGATTGATTGATTGTGGGGTTTAACGCGCCGACGCAACGGAGGCGATGAGGCGCGCCGTAGTGGAGGGCTCCGGATTAATTTTGACCACCTGGGGATCTTTAACGTGCGCCGAAATCTCGTACACACGGGCGTTTTTGCTTTTCGCCTCCATCAGAAAAGCGGCCGCCGCGGCCGGGAATCGAACCCGCGACCTTGTGCTCAGCAGCGCAACGCCTTAGCCACTGAGCCACCGCGGCGGGTACAAATTCGAATTCCCCTGCAGATGCCTATATGCCTCAATGCTGTTATGAACTCGAACTAACGAAATAGATTCAGCACCATTTACGATTCACGAAGTATTTCGAGTTCCGCAAGCCTGCAATTGCTTCAAATCTGCTGGCTTGCGTGTGCCAATGATGACTGAAAATCATGAGAAGTGCACCAAAGCCACCGCTAGAGTTGCCGAAGTGTGGAGCGGGCTGTCGGATCTTCCGAACGCCACTCCTCGACCAACGGTTGGCGAGTTTGTGAGTGTGGGTGATGGTGTCATGACCACGGAATAGTTCGCAAGACTACGTTGCAGACATCAAGCTGAGTGCAAATGAAAGTGGGCACGACAATTCTTTGCCCAGAGCCTCCGAAGTGATTGTTGCACTCGCACTACTCCAGCGCTGCTTCGCAAATCTGAAAGGTTGCGGCCTCAGCTGCTCCGACTCTTTAGACAATGTGATCTGATTTATTTGATTGCGGGGTTTCACACGCCGACGCTACACAGACAATGAGGTGCGCCGTGGTGGAGGGCTTCGGATTAATTTTGACCATTTGGGGATGGTGAGAAAGTGCGCCAAAATCTTGAACACACAGGCGTTTTCGCTTTTCACCTCCATCTTTAGACAATGTGGAGAAGTGTGTACTGTCTTGGGCAACAAGGTTGCTCAAGCAGAAGAAGATATCGGACGATATTGTGCAAAAATGAGGGAGTTTAACCAATAAAGTGTTTTTAAAAAATGTTATGCGCTTTTATGAATGCCAGTTCATTAGCTTGCTTGTATTGATGAGAGTTTTTTAAAACTTTTCATCACTTTTATCGATATCACTGATATCGACACTAACATCACCATATATATAACTTATACCGACTGTTTTATCACTTATATCGATAAGTGATAGGTGTCTTTTCACGAGTTTGATATAACCAGACTATGAGCTAAAAAATCCTCCAAACAGAAGGAAAGCACCCCCAAAAAACCGAAATCCACAAGGCAGGCGAGGAGGGCACCAACCAGAACCTCCGAGGGCATGTTCAGTGACGCTGAGACAAAGGGACTCGAGCCGGTTGTTGATTTCAGGGTCATTTGCAGACGCGTCAGCTTGCATGCGTCCTGCACAGGGGAAGAAACAAGACACCTCATCTCTTTCGCCGTCACAAAGCAGGTCGCTACAAATCTGTACGATTCAATTGCCACACGCTCTGGATGCTGCAAGATTTTCACTGTAAGAAGGATTCACATGAACCACTTCACATTGGGACTGCGAGTGTACGTTAACGCGGCAACCATGCTTCATGGGACACAACGCAACTCGCCGTCGGATAAACTCGCAGAGGCTCAGAGATCACCGGCAAATGCCCTTTTATCAAAAGAACTCTGCCGGTCTGCTGTACAAGCCTGGCTGCGCAAGCATTCGAGATTGCGGCATGCCCCAAGAACTCGGCATATGCACGGGCTAGAGGATGCTAGCAGATTGCCTCTTCCCCTCTCATTCTGTGAGTGTTTCTGTTTGTGTTAGACTCTGCTCTGAAACTTGTAGACGCACATTTTGACCGTTGCAATGGAGACTATAAAACCAAGTGTCTTTAAGGCGAGCACAACAGAACGTTTGCGACACAGCTACTCTGAGTTGCCATGTTTTCCGCGCCAATGTCCTACTGCACTATTGTTTTCTTCTACTCGCATTGTAATAAATAGCTTGGCCTTTCGCTGCAGCCCAGTGTCCTACTGCACTATCGTTTCATTCTACTCGCCATGTATTAAATAGTTTGGCCCTTGGCTCCTACTGCACTATCGCTTTCTTCTACTCGCCATGTTTCAAATAGTTTGGCCTTTGGCTGCACCCCAGTGTCCTGCTACACTATCGTTTTCTTCAACTCGCCAGGTTTTAAATAGTTTTGGCCGTTGGCTGCACCCCAGTGTCCTACTGCACTATTGTTTTCTTCTACTCGCCATGTTTTAAATAGTTTTGGCCTTTGGCTGCCCCCCAATGTCCTACTGCACATCGTTTTCTTCAACTTGCCATGTTTTAATTAGTTTTGGCCTTTGGCTGCACCCCAGTGTCCTACTGCACTATCGTTTTCTTATCTACTCGCCATGTTTTAAATAGTTTGTCCTTTGGCTGCACCCCAGTGTCCCACTGCACTATCGTTTTCTTCTACTTGCCATGTAATTAAGTTTGGCCTTTGGCTGCACCCCAGTGCCCTACTGCACTATTGTTTTCTTCTACTCGCCATGTTTCATATAGTTTGGCCTTTGGCTGCACCCCAGTGTCCTACTGCACTATCGTTTTCTTCTACTCGCCATATTTTAAATATTTCAGCCTTTGGCTGCACCCCAGTGTCCTACTGCACTATCTCGCCATGTTTTAAATAGTTTGGCCTTTGGCTGCACCCCAGTGCACTACTGTACTATTGTTTTCTCCTACTCGCCATGTTTTACTTTGGCCCTTAGCTCCTACCGCACTATCGTTTTTTTCTACTCACCATGTTTTAAATACCGTATCTACACGATTGTAAGTCGACTCGAATGTAGGTCGACCCCCAAAAATTACATCTCTCAAAAAAAAAAAAAAAAATGCGAGCGCCGCGTAGAAAATCGTATCACAAAGAAAAGCTCTCAACCCACACGGCGGCTCTCCACAAGAGCCGTGCGCTCGTGGTAAGCGCGGTAGATGTTAAAAAAGAAAAGCTTTTGTATAAGCACGCGGAGGTTGAGCGGGAAAAATACATTCGCTGCGAGATGACAACCATCGAAGCAACCGGCAGCGGCCACTGCCGCGCGATACCAAAACAAACATGGCGGCTACGTTAGCGCCGTGCATTGAATCAAGGGATTCGCTAATGATTTTTTTTTATACGAATAAAACGCTTCTTGACGCGTTTTTGCACGCGATTCGTGCGCGGGTGACTTTTTGATGCCCCCATCAACGACTCCGCGCGCGCGGCAGCTTCTACTGCTTTTAAGGCCGAACCTCATAGAGTGTTTTTTCACGCGATTCGCGCGTGTCGGGAGCGGCAGTAGGAGGAGCCTGACGACTTGCCCCAATGGGGAGGCGCGCTCTTCAAGCCGGCAGTTTGAAAGCGCTTGGGACAGACGGCTGGCGCCGCCGGAGACGTTTAGGCTTACCACGGTGGCGGATATTTGATTGGCGCTTTCCCTAGCGGCGCGAATGATGCTTTATAGTGTCGTTTTCGACCATATTATCAGCTCCTATCCTGCACAAACGCCTTCGTTTGTGCCTTCAGTGATATCTTAAAGAGCGGTTAGGAGCGGTCGCTGGAGCTACGCGGACCTCTTCGCGGTTGGTGACGCCGCCATGTTGCCGCCGCCGATCGCGTAGCGCACGCGGGTGGCATTAGCTGCGGTGTCAGCGGCGCATTTTCGCGAGCAGAAACGCCCCATGCGGTTCACACTTACGACCATAACCATGGGAACGAGGGTGCAAAGGTGTCCCCACCTCGCAGCAGCCCTGAGTTCTCGTTTCTCTTGCCGTGACTAGCGGTAGACGGTTGATTTCGATTCTAAGTCGACCCCCCAACCTTGGATTGTCAAATTTGAAAAAAAGGGTCGACCTACAATCGTGTAAATACGGTAGTTTTGGCCTTTGGCCGCCCCAGTGTCCTACTGCACAATCGTTTTCTTCTACTTGCCATGTGCCATGTTTTAAATAGTTTGGTCTTTGGCTGCACCCCAGTGCCGTACTGCACTATCGTTTTCTTCTACTCGCCATGTTTTAAATAGTTTGGCCTTTAGCTGCACCCCAGTGCCCTACTGCACTATCGTTTTCTCCTACACGCCATATTTTAGTTTGGCCCTTGGCTTACTGCACTATCGTTTTCTTCTAATCGCCATGTTTTAGTTTGGCCTTTGGCTGCACCCCAGTGTCCTACTGCACTATCGTTTTCTTCTACTCGCCATGTTTTAAACAGTTTGGCCTTTGGCTACACCCCAGTGTCCTACTGCACTGTCGTTTTCTTCTACTCGCCATGTCATAGTTTGGCCTTTCGCTGCACCCCAGTGTCCTACTGCACTATCGTTTTTTTTCTACTCGCCATGTTTTAGTTTGGCAGTGTCCTACTGCACTATCGTTTTCTTCTACTCGCCATGTCTTACATAGTTTGGCCTCTGGCCGCATCCCACTTTCCTACCGCACGATTGTTTTCCTCTACTCACCATGTTTTAAATAGTTCGGCCTTTGGCAGCACCCCAGTGTCCTACTGCACTATCGTTTTCTGCTACTCGCCATGTTTTAAATAGTTTGGCCTTTGCATGCACCCCAGTGTCCTACTGCACTACCATTTTCTTCTACTCGCCATGTTTTAAATAGTTTGGCAGTGTCTTACTGCACTATTATTTTCTTCTACTCGCCATGTATTAAATAGTTTGGCAGTTGGGTCATTGTCAGGGTGGAAACAACTCTGCTGCAAGCTGCTTACGAGCCACGCTGCCTCAACCGGAAGACGGGTCACACTTGTACACCTCGTCCTATCAAGCGACAAAAGAACAGGAAAGAAGGCGGTTTCACATGACGTACCGTTGCCGGCAGCCACTTGCTTGTAGAGTGACGCGACCACTGGATTCGGCCGCACGGGTGCCGAGTGGGTCCTCTGGATCTGTACGTGTGGCTTGTTCAAGTGCTGCGTGCAACAGAAACAATCAAGCGTCACACAACACATCAACCAAGCAACATCGATACCTACGCTGCCTTTCTGCACACCCTACCAAAGGACTCAAGTTAACAAAAACAACAAAAAATGATGATAATGATTATAAATGTGACACATGCAACCAACAAAACTAGAGGACTAAAAACAGCACAGCTACAAACAATGGGCAGAAACAAATATTCCCGAAAACGCAACTTCTGTTCCTATCAAAACGACACCTTGATTCTGCAAAAGGCCCACCCTTAGAGCACTGGGGACAGGGCAGTCCCGGATGCGGGTAGACAATTGTCCGACATCTTTGGGACAACTGCACCAGTAGTATCCTGCAACAGCCAGCGCGACCTGAATTACCCCCATACGCAAGCTTGGCGGCTAGGACAATGCACTACCACAGGGTAATTCGCAGCGAGTTCTGTTCCCCACAACTGAGGGGAGTGGTGGGGAGCTGAGGCGACGAAGGTTGGCAGTGTAAATGTGGTATCCTGCGACAGCCAGCACAACCTGATTACCCCACTATGCTAGCTCAGTGGCTAGGACAATGCGCCACCACAGGGTCATTCGCAGTGGGTTCTGTTCTTGACAACTACTAATGAAAGTGGCCAGGAACCGAGGTGACAAATGTGAAGGAAGAGGAAAACAAGGAGAGGTCGTGTTTGGCAGTAGAACACTAGTGCTTTTTTGGTCATTACGCCAGAAAGAGTGCTAGAACACTAGTGCTTTTTTGGTCATTACGCCAGAAAGAGTGCTTATTAGCCCTCTGAAGCCCAAACTTTATTATTTTGCTGAAGTGTGTCAGAAGTTTTTCATGATCTAAAAAGACTTCCGACATCACAGTCAGAAAAAAATTTGGTTCAAAATTTGGTTCATTAGGATGGACACTAGGGCACACTGGGAAGCACTGGGCACTGGCTGCCCAGAGAGCTACCTTGATCACCACTCTTAATGGTTCAAGTGAAGAGAATAACGTAACGTTCGTGTTTTTATCATTTGTAATAACAATGACATTGCACAATTTAGTTTACCTGTCACTAGCCCATTAATGGAGCCACCCGGGCTCGATGCGAGTTGACACGCCCCAACCATATTTTTTCTAGCCCACGGAAGTATGTGCTGCTCTCTCTTCTCTAATTTTTGAAGGTCCGGGATCTTGTGTCTGTCGATAGATGGTGTTAAAAATGTCAGAAAAACCCCAAAGTTCAAGAGAAAAAAAATTTTGTTTGAGTTGTTGCTCCTGAGCTACACTGGGCATCAAAGGGTCCTCGTGATGGTTTTTTCCAGTCGATCCCATCTTCCCCCGCCAGCACGCACCTCCTGTAGGCTGGGCCTCTTGATGACCATGGCCAGAGGACCTCCTGCTCCTCCTCCGCCTCCGAGGGGGCCGCTGCCGCTGGGGCAGTCCCCTCCGCCCCCAAAGAACACAGCGGGGGGCCGTCCCAGGGGGGCCGTCCCAGGGTGAGGGGGTCCACTGTTGGGGCCGGCCAGCCGGCCAAAGTCCGAACCCCCCACCAGGGGGGGAAGCACCCCCGCACCACACCAGCGGCTGCTGCTGCAGCACAGGGAAGGGAGAGGGGGGCGATGAGGAAACTGCTAAGCTTTCTAGGCCAACAAAACACACACACACAGGCTGTCTTTCTGTGCCATCTCCTGAAGGCGTTCAAAATGTTTAGTACTCCTTGCACCTCCAACAACTGCACAAGCAAAACAATTGGAGGGGGGGTGGAAGGGCGAAACAAGGTACAGTCTACGCTCGTTACAGCGGATCCGGCAACAACAGACTTTCGGTTACAACAGACCATTTCTGTTGGTTTGTCTGGTACCCATGCATTTTAAATGTAGTCCACTCCGCTCACAACGGACCTGGCTAGAGCAGACTATCGGCTACAACAGACTAAATTATAGGCGAAAATTGTTTCGACTGAACGTTTATAGCGGACTTCCGCGGGGCCGGCGCCCGGTGTGCTTTTTCGTTTATTTTGGCAAGAAAACTATTATGTCTGGCAACATTGCTGACAGCCGGGTCGTTGGCGCAGCCAAGCCAAGCTAGTGGCTTTTTTTTTTTGTGCAACCAGCGGCATGAGCGGCAGGGTAGCTGATTTCACTGTCGGATAAATTAAGCGTAATTAACGCTGTTGAACACGGGGAAAAACAGGCTGACATCGCCAGAAGTACAGGCCTGTCTAAGCACAGTGTCCGCTGTACCGTCAAGAACAAGGCCGCTGCCGATAAACGCGACTCCGGTGAGATTGAAAACAGGGCAATCGAATACTCGAAGTGGTGCACTCGGAGGCGAGTCTGCCCTCGTCAGTTTTTTTATGTAATAAAAAACTCGGGTTCAGTGAAGTTCGGCTTTTATTATTCCCACGCATGCATCGTTCCCGTTCCGTTCGGTGAAAAAGGTAAGAAATGCCTCAAGTAGGGGTTGTTCCCCATCCATTGTGTGCAATCTGCCGGTAACCGTGCGCAGTCCAACTGGTCTAACTTTAGATTTTACACAGCTGACCGTCATCAGATTATTTCATTACATCTGTTTCAATGACCAGAATAAAATCGCTAAAAATGTGGAATCTGCCTTGAGGGAACGTCAGGCAGCGATCCGATTTGTTTGACGAACAGTTTCGGGAAAACCTGCCTCGTCGTGAGGGGATTTAAAAGAGCCTAGCTAATGCTGATGGGCACGACTGATGTTTTATAGCTGGTTTATAATTGCGCCTAGTTATATTCTTGCGTTATTTGCTCAGCTCATCTTGCGTCTTTACACGCTTGACCACATGCGCTAGGCCTTTTCGAAGTGCCGGTGCTAAGTTTTGGAAACGGTGTTTACGCGATTCTTTGCCCTCGCGCGAACACTGTGCAGAGGTGCTGCAAGCGTGTAGAAAGAACAAAGTGTATGTACTATGCATGCAATATCGGTCAAAGTACCCACTGTAGGGCTCATAACCCCCGTCGGATACTGCATACTTCGGCTACAGCGGACGTTTTTTTCCGTATTCAGAGGGTCCGTTGTAACGGGCGTAGACTGTATACACCACTGTGCCCAACTGCCCACTCGCCTCTTTTTTAATTGGCTATCCAAGCGCTGCGCCACTTCTCCTAGGAATTCTGTGCCAAGACATTGATGACCACCCTCTGCTTCTTTCAGTCCATCTTCCCCAGTTGCAGGATCCCTGATGGTAACGTTCACCAAAGTCCAGCGATTAGATGTGGCAAGAAAGAAAAGAAAAGGCAGTGGCGAAATTTCGACAGGCCATCAGAAAAAGTTTGAGCTCAAATATAGCAGAAGTTTACCGTAATTACCCAATTCTAACGCGCCCCCGATTCTAACGCGCACCCGATTTTCCCGGCAAAAAAAACGAAAAAACTTGCACTTCCAATTGTAACGCGCACAGAACTTTGTGAGCAAGAAAAACAAATGCGAGAGAAACGGGCGATTTATTTCTCGAAGTAATGTCACTCGTCTCACTCCTCGTCGCTGTCCGCTGACCACAACATCTCGTCCTTGGTGGCGTCAAGCGCGTTTGCGATGCCAAACTTCATAACGGGCGTTCAACCATGGTCGATGGGATCGTGGCCCACGCCTCGCATGCCCATCCCGCGACCTTCTCCAGAGGCGCACGCTTCAGCCGACCGCTCGTTTTGAACGCGTGAGAGCCGCTGCTGCCACTGCTGTTAAGCGCGCAAGTGGAACGATTTGACGGTTTGTGTGAACGCCGATAGAAAAGCCTAAGAGCCTATGCTTCCTGCGTCCGAAAAATCGTTGCTAAAAGCTTTGGCGCCATCTAGAGATGGCGATGGCGATGGGCGGGACGAAATTTCCGTTGTTTCGGCAGTTTCGGTTTCGTATCCGATTCTAACGCGCATGCGATTTTTCGACCGATTTTTCCAGAAAAAAAGTGCGCGTTAGAATCGGGTAATTACGGTATGTCCTTTGATCTCTAGCAGCCCCGACTAGATTGCAGCACACCGCCGTCTTGGACGCACGTACGGACCATGAGGCGCTTGTGCAACAAGATCACTCACCGTGATTCGAAGCGCAACAAAAAACACGGACAAAGAAACAGAGTAGACGAGACAGGCGCCAAGATAGCGCCTGTCTCATCTACCGTTTCTTCGTCGCCGTTTTTTGTTGGGCTTCAAATCATGGCAACTATTCAACTAGCCCAGCAACAAGTTCTTCCAAGACCGCTCACCCAGCCGGAGGCGGTCGAGGGGGCCCTTGCGAAGAGGAGGGGCAGGGGGAGGCCGTGGACCCCGCCACCGGCCCGCCCCCGATCGTCGGCTGATGCTGCGGGTGGTGCAGCGGGTGGTGCGGGTGCTGGTGGTGGTGCCGGCCGGCCCCCGCGCTGCCGCTGGTGCCGTCCAGGCAGCGCCGGGGCGGCACGGGGTGCCAGGCCTTGTGCACCTGCTGCCGCCAGGAGAAGAGGCGGCGCTTCTGGGCGGGGCTGAAGGCCTCGTGGGCCAGGCACTTGTCCACCAGGGTCACGAACTGGCACACGCTCGGGTCCTCCGCGCCACGCACACTCACCAGCAGGCTGCTGCACACTGCCGAGACGGGACGGGGCAGGGCAAGCAGTGTCACCCGGTGTCACCACTATCCACTCGGTCAGACCCGCATGGGTCGTGTCTACCACGGTCCCAACACACAATCGATTGGGGAAAAGCAAAGTTCACCCTAGTGCCTATTCACAACACCCCTGCCCCCTCCTCCAGACTTTTCTGCTTTTAAAGGGGAAGGCTTTTCTTTTTCTCAGGCTTTGAAGCATACCGCGTTTATTCGAAAATAGGTCGAGCACGAATATGGGTCGACCCCTCTATATAGTGCTCTTCAAGAAATAAAAAAAACTGATTGTAGGGCTTAAACGTGCCGCAGCAACGCAGGCAATGACACGCACCATAGTAAAGGTCTCCGGATTAATTCTGACCATCTGGAGATCTTCAAGTGCACCGAAATCCCGTACACATGGGCGTTTTTGCTTTTCGCCTCCATCAGAAAAGCGGCTGCCGCAACTGCGAATCGAACCCGCATCCTCGTGCTCAGCAGCATAATGCCTTAGCCACTGAGCCCCCCAGTGGGTAAAAAAAGAAGAAAATATAGGTCAAACCATATTTTTTTGAGAAGCAGAAAAATATTAACATGACAAACCCTTATTGACAATTAGTGCGAGCACTGTATCCGCTGTATTTCACTAGCCACAAGCTTCACCAGCGGAGGAGACGGGGAAGCTGTCATTCTCAGACACTTCACTGGAGTCGTCGGCATCCCAAATGACTTCGTCCTGCGTCGAGTGCATTGGAAATGCAGCATTTTTTGAAGCCAGTGCAGATGGTTTCCTCTGGCAGGTCGTCCCACGAATCCGCGACCCGCGTCGCAATTTCACCGAGAGGAGCTTTATTGCAGCGTCCCATCGGTGTCACAGCGGTGGCGCCCTTTGCCTGCCACTCCTGGTAGTACCTGGTGATGCGGTCCTTGAAGGGTTTGTTCACGGCGACATCGAAAGGCTAAAGTTGAGAGGCCATACCACCAGGTATGATGACCAGGTCCATGTCGGCCTTTTGTATGGCCTCCTTGACGTCCGGGCGGACGTGGCCCCAGAACGAATCGAGGACCAGCATGCTGGATAGGCGCAAGTGCACGCGGCCACTCTTCCTTGACCATTGCCACGTTCATGAATCCATTCTCATTCTTCCGGATGAATTTCCACCAAAACGCTATGTACAGCGGCAGCTTCCTTCCATCTGCCGTGCAGCACAGCATTGCAGTGAACCACGTGTGCTCACGGCCTCTTGTCAGCAACCGCACATCGTTGCACCCTTCTGCTGTTACAGTCGTGCAGCTCAGCATGCTAAGTAGACCGGGCTCTGATCCGCGTGCCCAATCTGGCCAAGAATGTAATCCTTCTCATGCCAGAGCTTGATTACAGACCGCTGAAACTCCACCAGCTGTTCTTCATAGTCTGCCAGAAAATGCTTGCAGATGATCGTTCTACGATGAAGGAACAATCTGTTCCATCGCATAAACTTCTGGGCCCAGCCATGACTCGCTTTAAATGTAGTGCTTACGAGTCCATCATGCTTCCCAATAGCTGGGCCGCGAAAAGCACATCGCCGCCTGTTGCATGCGATAAGTCGATCCTACTGCTTTGTCCGACCCCTGATAAACTTCCCGTTGACGTCCAACTCGCGTTCAGCGATGGGACTTGTTGGTCTCTTCAGCAAAAAGTATCACTTGACGTTTAAAGTAAGTGGTGAACTCTGCCGACGCGACATTGTTGCGGAACCAGCAGAAAGCAGAAACGCGCAACACAGATCAAAACAGTCGTATGGAAAATATGGCAACACAGAGAACAACAACCAACAAAGACGGGCGCAGGTAGACGGCTACTCGTAGCTACGAGCCCCATACAAAGCCTGCAAAGTAGACGGCTTGAAAACCGACATCAGCTCAAGCATTTGCCTGATTCTTGTGCGCAATAATATGTAATAAACAAGCGGGTTTCTTTTGGCCGTAGACGTCATTCTGAGTTGTTCCAACTATTGCTTTTGTTAGATTTTTAACTGCCACAAGTTTATTTCCTTATTTGTGCACTGCTCGACTTTGAGGTGTATGGCGTGAACATGCACCCTCACCCCTCTCACAACGCAAATGTTTCCTCAGCTGCCTATCACACTAAAATAACTGAGTAAAAGAGTGATGTAAGTGCATACAGCTATATTTTATTCGGTTTTATTTCACCATTATGTACCCGCCTCCAAAGATTCAGCCACGCATCGTCACTGTCGTCGCCTGGACGGCATGATGGGTTCAACTGCAATCAGCAACACCGATGGTCATTTTCGAATGTTTTTTTTTAGAATTCTTAACGTTACCTTTTCATTTTACGTCACAGTGCCTCCCCTTTGTGCAAACGTATGTATATAACATACCTACGTAGTTGCCGCTGCTTAAAGAATGGCGGCACCGAACGCTGAACATGACAGTGGAACTCCATTGGCTCAGTACTTTCGCTTGCTCTGATCGCGAATGTAGGCGGAGGTACCTCACTCCCGTGAACTCCCCTCACCTTTCCCGACCACCCGAGCAAAGAGGCTTGGCAGGTCCTCGTCCTCGTCCCCACCAGCCGCATCTCCGGGCCCAGCCGTGGCCGACGCGGCTCCCATTCCAGCACTTTTGCTGGGGCTGCAGCCGGCCGAGTCTAGCGAGGACGGGGGGCTCTCCTCTTCCTCCCCCCTGCCTGCCCCTTCCCCTCGCTGCTCCTCAGCCAGCATGGAGGAGGAGGGCGCCGACTCGTCGCCGACAGCTGAGGGAGTGGACGGGGCAGCGGCCCCCCGGTGGGGTGACCCATCTCGGTGGCCGCCGTCCTCGCTCCGGCCGGAGGCCTTCATAGGTGTCTGCAGCATGGCTCGCAGCTCCACCAGGGCCGTCCGGACGTCCCCTTCCTCCTGCAGGCTCTGCCAACACGTGAGGGGGGGGGGGGGGGTCTCAGCACCACCATCGTCCCCATTGTGGTCATCAGTCCTCCTCTCTAGTACAAAGAGCCTGCACAGCTGCCCATGTCACGTTAGCCTAATCAATTCCTGACCATCCCAGTACTCCGCCTCGGCCCTCCGCCCTGATATGTTTGCGCGGTTCTCTAACACGCAGCTTTTCTTCACTGAAAAATAGGCCCCAGAAATGTGTATGTTAATCTGGTACAAACCAAAACTACAAAACAGTGACTTTAGTTGCAGCAACCAAAATATTAAAAAAAAAAACATTGGGGCATCTTCGCACTAGTGGCGTGAAGACTGGGCAAATAGCAAAGCTGGTAACCCCACCTGGCTTATCCTTGGTTCAGCTATCTTTATGCACGATTATGCTCGGAGACTCAGCCAAGTCTTCTGTGTGGTTATGCTTCACGAGACTGTCAAGTTTTCTGCGAGGTGTCGTCGTTAGCCCACACCCCGAAAAGCAATGAACACTCGGTCATTAACCCTTTGTGGTGTGGAGCTTTCACCCTTATTTCCAGCTGTCCCGGCTGCAACTATTTTGCCAGTTTCTGGCACTGCAAAGAAAAACACACACTGCAAGAAAAACTCCCAGGATATCTTTCCTCTTGCATTCTGCTTGCAACTCATTTACCAATACTCGAGCAGCATGTGAAACCGCTCGAAGCATTACCCTGGGTGCAGGCCAGGGTTGTTACTGCATGTTTTGTAGAAAAAAGTTTCCCTTCTGCCTCGTTTTGTTTTCCTATCGCTACAAACAGCACAGTCCTTGCAGCTTCGGCCTGGAAGCTTGTACATAAAATGGCTCGTCCCATCTATCCTCTCCTTACAGTCCATACGCACAGACAGCCCCCCCTTTTTGGCTCGAACCCTCTGATCACCCACCAGCTGTTGGATGAGGTAGCAGTAGTACTGCAGTTCTACCCTGATCTTTCTTGCCATGATTCTGCCTCCAAACGAAACTATTAAACACCTCTAGATGCCAAGGAAAAAAGCTTTCGCCAGCAATTCACTGTCTTTCGACAAAATGGGCCAACCAAGGCAGAGGGGTCTCAGGCCAGAATACGTCATGCCTTGCAAGGGATCTCGGTGCCAATTGGTGGTCGTAACATTCTTGTGCAAAGATCAAGCTCCCCCCCGCGTTTTGCTGATGGCGGGAAAGGCGTTGAATTGCTGGGCAGTAAACCCGCCACAAACTACAGGGGAAGGTTTCGAGCATTCTCGCGGCTCGCACGCTCATTGAACGAGCCCCACCAACCCTCACCTTCTCCAGCTGCCGCAGGGTGGCCGGCCGCTCCTTGAGCTTGCGGATGCTGAGCACGATCTTGTGGCGGGCTCCCTTGGTGACGCTCTTCGAAGGAACAACAGCGCCCCGGAAGGAGAAGGCACAGGAGACACGGGATGAGCGCAGGGAAACAGCAGAACAGCAGGAGAAGGCCGCACGGCCACAAGCATATTAAAGGGACCCTGCAACACTATTTGAACAGTGCAAGTAAACCTGCGCAACATTTAATTACACTGCCAGGAATACCTGAGCTAAATATTACATGTGCATGTGAAGCGGTGAGCGTGCAAATTGCTGCGAAACACGTAGAAAAACGAACCGCACTCTCTTCAATTTTCCTCATCTGGCATGGTCAAAATGACGTCATTGAACCATGGCTGCCCTATTGGCTGTCACTGGTCAACCTCGGGGCTTGTTTCTCAGATTTCCTGTGAGCATCCACTATCGTCGGAGCAGTGTACCAACCTCTTCTATGCCTGAACCTGTACGTGCAGTTTTGGCGTCTGTGTTTTCAGAGCGCGCAGACTTTGAGTGACGAACTCAATACCGTAATTACCCTATTCTAACGCGCCCCCAATTCTAACGCGCACCCGATTTTCCTGGCAAAAAAATCGAAAAAACTTGCACCACCGATTGCAATGCGCACGAAACTTTGTGAGCCAGAAAAACGCGTGCGAGAGAAACGGGCGATTTATTTCTCGAAGTCGTCTCACTCATCTCACTCTTCGTCACTCCCCGCGGACCGCAACACCTCGTCCTTGGTGCCGTCAAGCGCGTTCACGATGCCACACTTCTGAACAAACGTTCAACCATGGTCGATGGGATCGTGGCCCACGCCTCGCACGCACATCCCACTAGATTCTCCAGAGGCGCACGCTCCAGCCGACCGCTCGTTTCGAACGCGTGAGAGCCGCTGCTGCCTTTGCTGTTATCAAGCACGCAAGTGGAACGATTTGACGATTTGTGTGGACGCCGATAGAAAAGCCTAGGCACCTGTGCTTCCTGCGTCCTAAAAATTGTTGCTAAAAGCTTTGGTGCCATCTTGAGATGGCGATGGCGATGGGTGGGACAAAATGTTCGCTGTTTCGGCAGTTTCGGTTTCGTATCCGATTCTAACGCGCATACGTTTTTTCGACCTATTTTTCTGGAAAAAAAGTGCGCGTTAGAATCGGGTAATTACGGTACTCCCCTTTCAACCAGACCACTTGACAGCAAACGTTTATTGCTTCAGAAACGCCCTACCAGCCTGAGCGCGCACTTGCGAGCAGGCAGCCATGCCTGCTCTTTTGTGGCACCAGGCCAGAAATAGACCCCTCCATGTTGCGGAGGAAAGGAGAAAACTCCCTGGCCTGCGATATAATGAAGGCCGCGAGCCGCCCCCCTCTCTGGGAGAGAGCATGCAGCTTTCGTCGTGTTGTCTGCGGTCGAGTTGAGAGGGAACAGTTACGCACGACTTCTCATCGCGTGTAGTTTTGGTGATAGCGAACGGATTTTCATACTTCTTGCTGGAGGAGATGGCTGGAACAATACACTTTACCCCAAAATACATTCCTAGTAGTCGATGGTAAGTGCTGCAGGGTCCCTTTAAATGTGGAACACTTCAGGGGCCTGGCTTGTTGTCGTATCTAACTCGAAACGCGGTGCCACGCACCAGAACGGAGGCTTCGAAAAGATCAACGCTTCTCCTGGTCGGCATCGAACCTGGGTCTCTCGCGTTAAGAAGCCGATGTCAATCCCACTGCACCACACAGGCACACACTCCTAAGATGCAAACTGTTGGTGGTGATCTTGGCACTAGGCCGTTGCCATGGATTAGTGGGCCACAAATAGTACAGTAGGACCCCGTTAAGGGGGGACGTGGCTTTCAAAATCAACTTTTTTATTTCTTTGTGGATTTTGATGAAAATTGGCACAGCAACTGGAAATGCTTCCGTGATAACACCATAAAAATTTCAAGCTAATATTCTGAAAACTTTTTTATGTATTAAATTTTCTTTCTGTTCCGCTTGTACCGAGCTTGAGCGGCTTATAAAACATGATAGAAAATTTGTTCGAAGTGCTTTGCATTCCCAAATGAATGGACGAGGTCGTGACAGTTTTAGAATTTTTTTTTTACAACACAATGTTTTTTAGTTTTCATTTTTTTAGAGGTTAATGTGCAATAGGCATGTTGACTGTGAACGATTATGTGAATAAAAAAATCACAAAAAACAAATCTGGAAAACCAAGAGTGTCACGACCTGAACTGTTCATCAAGGAATGTAATGCAAGAAACGGAATCAAAATAGACCCAGCGGTCACAAAGAAATCCCTGGTACAAGCGACACAGGTGGCAAAAAAAACTGTTTTGAGAAAACGGCTTCCAAAGTTGCAACATAGGTTTCACTTATCAAAAGTCGTCACGGTTGTAGCCTTTCATGTCCTTTTGAACATGGGGCTTCTGGAATGCCTTGCCTTGAAATTGGAGTGCCTCTCACAGCCTTTCTCTTTCCAGAAAATATCATTTTCAGCTCCTCTGTGAAGAGTACATACCCCACTTTGCAGATCAAATGAAGGGGGAGATAGGTTTCAATGGGCTTTCAATGCAAAGTAGGTTAGCTGGTTGGCTGTATCGCACTGAACAGCCTCCTTTTGCAGTGTTGTCACCATGGCAACAAGTTAAGCATTTTTTTTACTTAAATTTGAACATTTTTGGCTTTTTTTTATGTTTTATCATCTTGCCTGGCACAGCAACTTAGTACTCATACGTGCAGGTGTTCATTGCCAAAAGTTTGCATACCACAAGGATGAAAATGAGCTACTTTGAAGCTTGGTAGAGTATTCTGCATAACTCCCAACTTCCCAACTTCAATGCAAGAGCATATTTTTTTACTACTTTTGACATTCAAGGCATCCAATATTTCTCGCAGCAAAGCCAGTATGCCCTGAGCAATGGAATCAATAATTTCACTAAAAAATCACTGTTAAATGCTGCGACAAACGTACATTTTTAATGCAGAGAACATATTTTTATTCCTATATTACTAACTCAAACCTGTTTGCATGAAAATTACAAGTGCACGGGAAACGTTGCGCAAGAAAGGCGATATGGCTCGCGCGCATCTTAGCGCACGCTTACCGCGACATATCGAACTTTGATTACAGCTGATATGGCTGGTCAGGTCGCTTTTAAGATTAAATCTAACGACGCAGGCATTAATTACAACTACTGGCGTTCAATCGTAACCGGTTGCCCAGTCATGTGCTGCCCCAATGCGCGTCGGCTATGCCGTGCGCGCCGCAGCGTTTGACGCGTCGACCGTTTCTTTCTCAAGGCTAGCGAGCCCACAGTCAAAACACAGCAATAACTAAGCGTGTAAACATCGCAAACCCGACCAAAAGTTCACTTCACGAACCGCTATTGCAAGCGCGCACACCGCGTCAACCTCCGGGGTCTGGCGACGGTAGAGTCACGCGCACCACGAAGCGTTCGATGACCTCCTCCTTTCGAGCCACACAACTTCCCGTAATCTGGCTCGTTATCTCCGGCATTCCCACCGCGATAACGTCCGTGTTGAATGCCATAGATTGAACAGAAACTCGGCCGAGCGAAGCGGCGAAAATGAACTCAACCCGCTCGCTACACAGCTCAGGCGGCCGCCATCTTGCATTGCGCCCGTGACATCCAATCAGGAGGGTCGGTGTTCCGCGCCCCGACCGAGGACCAATAGCGCTTCAGCATCTATTTCTAGCTTCGTTTGTGCGTCGTTTCTTTTCTGCCGTTTGTGCGTTTGTGAATGAACGAAGATAAAAGAGGCGAGCAGAACCGGAAAGACGATCGCTCGGCCGATCTAACCATATCAAAATGGCCGCGCCCGGTGGCACCGGTGCGGAGATAGAGCGCTCCGAAAATTGCCGTTTTTTCGCCCTTTTGCGCTGATAGTTTGTCACCGCGCCTGACAAAAGTATTTTTTTATGCCACTTTGCGACGCTTTTCAGCCTAAAAACTTTGCAGACACATAGAATAGGAAACATAGAAGCCGAATATGTGGGTTTCAAAAAAACGATGTTTTGGTCATTTTTCGAAGTTGAAAGCCGCGTCCCCCCTTAATTTGTTCTCGGTTCATACGACTTCCCGGTTAGTACGCTCTCAATTGTGATCACGAGGGCTGTGATTTGGGCGAGCTGGTGAACGTTCCATGACTGAAAATCAGCGTGGAAAAAACACAGCACAAAAATGGAACGGCAAGCAGACAGGACAGCGCTGTCCTGTCTACTTGCCGTTCCTTTTTTGTGCTGTTTTTTCCATGCTGATTTTCAATCATGATCTCAATTGTGAACACTAAAGATTTCCCGAAGTAAGTTTCGTACTGGATTGTACGTTTCTCCCTCACGTTTTTTTTTTTTTTAAGCATATCAACGAGGTTCTACTGTACACAATGATATAAAACACAGAAAAAGTCATGCATTAACGAATTAATTACCCCAAATTAATAAAAACTCAATCCTGTGTCTCCCAAAGCCTTCTCAGAGGCTGCACGACCTCTCTTGACTACTTTCGGCATCAATGCCAGAATGATACTGAAACAGGTTTAATTTATCCCTTTGTGTTCTGTGATAATACTACTACGCATGTGCCACAGCCCCTCTGGCAAATCACTGCCCCACACTTGACAGCTTTCGCGTTGAGTAGGGCTGCTTGAGTTCTTTTTTTCAGTAGCTGTGAGCTGCGAAACTTTCCGTAGAACCCACATCAAAGAGCCCCCTTTCATTTTTTACCCCTCGTTTTCGCTTGGTAATATCACTAGGCAAGTGCAAATAAAGGAAAGAAGAAGCACCTGTGCCTCGAGCTTCTCCTCGGTGAGGCCCATCATCTCCTCGTAGCTCATGTGGGCAAACAGGTAGGCGTACTTGTGCAGCCGCAGGCTCTTCAGCCAGCTCGGCACGTCTGCGAGGAAGCAGGCACACAATCGGCTTAGTCGTCCGGGTGCTCCGAGCCCGACATCAGGCCTTATCTCACACAGTGCTTTTTAGAGCATTGTGGAATCCTTTCTCTCCGTTATTTAACGCCACAGACTCCACAGCAGACAACTCAGAAACACACTGGGCCACTTTCAAATTCGGTGTAAGTTGCATTTCTTACCCTTTTTCATGCACAACAGTGGCCACCACCATAACCTACCGTATTTACCCGAATCCAACGCACCCCTGATTCTGACGTGTGCCTGATTTTCGCGACTTAAGGGGGCACACTGGTCTTTGAAACTTTTTTTTTGTTTTCCAACCAATTTTCATGAAACTTTATGGGCTTGTTCAGATTTTTTAGCTGATTTCAAATATCCAATTAGTTTTGATGTAACACATTTAGTTTTCGAGATAATTAGAAATCTTTCTTGATTGTTCTTGAGAACAATGGAAAAAAAACTAATCAATAAAAAATTACAAGCAAGGCATGAATAGATACTAGAAGTTGTGTAGAAGGTTGTATGGGAAGCAGTTTTTTTGTTTTACAATCACATACAAGTTTCCATCAATTCTTACTTTTAGGTTCGAAGTACTGCTGCTAACCAATTGAAAATAATGCTAATCAAACAATTACTGAAACACAAAATGCAAAATCTGCTTCCCATACCACATGGTTTAAACATTCAGCTTCCTGCTGAAAGAAAAATTATCATTCTAGCTGCACTACGTGCTGAGGTATGCCTCTCGAGAAGTTCCTATACGTCAAAAATATGCGTTTTGAGAAAATGGCAAAAAACGTAGCGGTGCTATGTTTAATGCAAACAGTAGAAGGTGGAGTACTTTTTTTGCACGAAACAACTAGTAGGCCCCCGCAGCATAGTCATCTTGACTGCTGGCACCACCCAGGTGCCTCTTCTTGAGGGTCCGCTGCACATTTTCTGCGGATGTCCGCCTGCGGGAAGAGTCCTTGGTTCGCCGGCGGTCCTTTTCGGCCATGCGTGTGCTGCTTAGTGCGCCAACGGTCATGTTGAGCTCCTGCAGGATCTTTGATGATGCCAACTGGCTTCCGGCATTGAATCGCATCACAGCCTCTGCGACCGCAGCTTCCACACTGTGAAGCGATGCGTGGCGCTCCTTGGGAGCCAGCGACCATATCACTGAGTGAAGACTCTCATTGCTGTTTTGCGTCTTGCCGCGCTGGCACCGCTCAAGCAGCTTGTGGTCCGCCAGCCGTTCATACACAGGAAGCAAGGCCTCGCAGACGTGGGGGGGCAGGTTGTAGCGGTGCTTGGGGGCTGGCTCCCCTTTGGCCTTGGCAGCGTTATGGCGGCACCACGAGTCAGGACCAGTGGGGCAGAGGCTGTGGTTCGACACTGCATCATTGGATGTCACGTGATAGTACGTGGCCATCACAGCCTTGTGCATGGCTGGCACGTCCCCTTTGTGGGACTTGATAGCCCAGCCATAGTAGGACGTCAGCTTGTTGATCAGGTCGCCAGTCAGCCGCCCCCTACCACTGAGGCTCTCTGAGCCAGCTGGCCTCTGCTTTGGGAGGTTGCGCAGTTGAGTGCCCATTCTCTTCTGCACGTGGTTCACGCACTCCTCTTTGAGGATCTTAATGAAACCATAAACATCTGCATCCCTCAAAGCGAGGTAGGTGCGGCAGTCACCATCCGAAACCACTGTGGTGTATCTGAGCTTATGACGCTCCCACGACCTCTGAAAGAGAATGAGGGCAGCCTCCACTTCCATTTCCCCAGCTTTTTTGGTGGTGTTTCTCTGGCAGAGGTGCTTCGCCTTCCACTCTTCGTAGGCAGGGTCACTCTCTTTGGGCGCCCGCTCGCAGCCGGCGCAAAAATTGGAGAGCACGACATAATCGAGCACGAGCCCCGTGAATAACTCGATGACCGTGCCGACTCCGATGTGCGACGAGTGTCCCCTCGTCATCCAGGAGCCGTCGTACGACACGGCGATGTTGCCCGGGTTTGCAAGGTCGAGCTCAGCGTACAGTTGCCGAACTGATCGTGCGCAATCTGCAGTCACCTTCCGCGATGCGCGAACAGCTGCGGGCGTCAGTTTAGTCTTCACGTAGCTCTGCCACGTTTTGTTGTGCAGGCCGCGCGAAGAAATGTTCATCGACGAAAACACGTCGTTGAACGCCGTTTGCTGCTTTCCAGTCGACTGCATGGCGCGCGCGCCCAAAACATTGATGGCAAACGGCTTCGCCTTGCTCTCGCCGTCAACACGCGGCGAGCTCCACGCCGTCGACACGTCGCTGCAGTTCGCGCACTTGAGCACTAGCTTTACGGCGAGGCCGTACTCCCTGTCCTCCTTGCCGATTTCCACATCACCGGAGCACAACTTGCATTTCACTGCGCGCATCAGTTCGTTCAGCTGGGTCAAACTGACGATCACGAACCTTGTTTCGTCCAGCGGCGTGGCTGCGGCGTTGTCAGGGTCGCCCAATAGGCTGCACTTCCGTTGTGTAGCTCCAGTTGAAGAAAGGTCGTGCAGCTTGTTTTCCGCGTTTTGACGCACCTCTGCCACTTGAGACGGGTGCAACATTGCTGTATCGAGACGGATGCGGCCGCTGCCGGAGGCGTTATGAGCGGTCGGCGGAGGCGCTAGGCCTACGTTGACAAGCGCGTCGTCGCCAACCACGGAAGGTCGGTCGCTATCTCCTTCATCGCTCCTCGCTGGTGTGGAGCGGCCTCTGAGATTCTCGAGGTTCGATTTCTTTCTCTTTTTGCCATACGGGTTCTTCGTGCGGGATTTTCTTCCGGCCTTCCACATCGCAAACGTCGTAGTCAGAGCCCGAGCAATATGGCGCCTGATTGTGCCGACAACGGCATGGAGCAGACGACAGACGCCGCCTTCGGCCAATCGCATCGCGCTGTCTAGTCACGTGCGCTCGCCGGCGAATAGGAACGCGCATTTTTGCTTTTTTTGGCGCGTGTTTCCCACTCTACGACTGAGCGGGCAGGAACCGCAGTGGCGGGAAATTGAAGACCGAAGTTCGCTCTTTCAAACGAGACCGAGATCGCTGCGATACTGCCCGTTGCGCAGCAGTGAGGAATTATAGAAAAATAGTTATTTTGGCGTCGGAATCTCGAAGAATCGGCCTTGTAGGGCTTTTATAAGTTGCTGTTACTGCTCAAGTACCGACTTTTCGGAGGAAAAACTTCGCAAACCGGGAGAAAAAGACCTGAACATTTCAAAAATGATGCTTATGAAAAGTGCATTTTTTGGCACTTTTTCGGTCCCAAAGACCCGTGTGCCCCCTTAAAGACATCGGAGTGCATTATGACAGCCTCGGACAAAGCGCTACAAGAGGGACTCAATTGTGCTTCTTTTTGCACCAGTGAAGCACTGTTAGGGGACGTGGCAAGTGAAACTATTGTGTCATCTATGAACCAAATCTAATCAAATTAGCAGCATTTATGTAGTAACCGTCGTAATAACAAAATTGAAAACAGCTTAAAAATACCTCCTATACTTTTTTAGTATAGTATTTTCCCAAAGTTGCCCCAACATTCATTAACTAATTACGCCAAAACTCAACAAGATTGTTATGTCCCTGTGATCAGGAAGGTCTATCCTGTGCCGAGAAGCTATTGGATTATTAGAGAAACCGGCTTTACGGTAGCCGGCCGATTTTTCGGACCTGGAGGAGAACGAAAAATAGACCGAATAAAAGAGCAGTCCGCAAAATTCCGCGAGTCATTACTCTTACGGGACAACCGGCAGTTCCTCGGAAAAGTCCAAAATCTTTAGCAAGTCCAAATTTTCGGAGTTTGAAAAACTGTCAGCTACTGTATTCCCTTTAGGTATCCAGAAAAAAAAAAAGAGAAAGAAGTTGCACTTTCGTTCTGAACTGAAACTATTCCTGGTTTTGAAAGGAAGGTGAAACTTTTCTTATCATTTTGATACCTAAAGGATGTAAAACAGTAATCTAATAGCTTCTCAGCCCAAAAAAAAAGACCTTCTACTCTAACGCACATGCTGTGTAATAGCAACGAACACCCCAAAGAAGCCAAGTCGGGAACCCTTCCGCCGCAACTAGCAACGCCGCTGACATCCGACGACCAAGGAGAAACTCTGGGCGGCCCAGTAAGCTCAAGAGGCGACAACGAGGCACGCTTCCGACACCCCGCATGTGGGGGAGGAGAAACCTGGCCAAGACGTCCCCCCGACGGTGACCCAGGCCCGGTCCGACTGGCGTGCATGCACGCGAGTTTTGCAGGCACATAATATTATTCTCCTCATAAGGGGAATAAGTTTAAGCACATAAGTTTATTCTCCTCCACTCCACATCCTTATCACACTCGCATAAAAATCTTGTTGAGTTCTTGCCTAATCAGAAAATTATACTTAAAGGAGCCATGAAGAGAAAACAAAAGTTTGTTTTATTCGAAAGATTAGGTGTTTCATAGTACCCCAAGCACTTTCCCGGAAGCAAATGATGCTTTATTCACTGAGAAATAAGGCAATTTAAGCCAAAATTTTAAATCTCCCGCTAAAATTGAACATTCTGTGACGTGTACAATGGCGTCATAGAGCCGGTCCATGAAACAGATACTTAGTATGTCGACTCCATATAGCACCCACACGCGGGAGTCGACCGAGACGGCGGCCATTTTAAAAATACTAGTAAAACCTAGTGCACCCGCAGCCCTAGTCATGGAATCGCCTGATCCGGAGAACAAAACTCTCGCCGAGGAGCTCGGGCTTGCATTTAACAACCTCACACCACAAAAACGCTCAATGCTTCTAAGTGCGTGAGCGGCAAGAGTTGTGGGATACGCGGTGGACGGGAAAGCGACCATTCCGCGATAGCCACAACAGACGAACGCCCAGCCATCGGCACCGCTGCCTCGTCAGCCCCGTCGCGACGGACGAATATAGACTGGTACGTATGTGCCGTATTTTGATTACGGTTAATAATAGTTCAATTTCAGTAGCAGTATCACTTATGCCAGTTGGCCGGTGTCGTGTATGGAAAGCCGTTCGCGCGAGCTCTCTGCTTCGACCAGAAAGATACGAGCGTCAATGCGCGGTGTTTACGGCATTTTTTTCCCCAAGGTCAGAGCCATTTGACGAAGTCGGCGACAAGCGCCAGCATGTCCCAGGAGTGAGCTAACGTAAGGGTCCCTGCCGTAATCACTTCCTCGGAAATGAAGCGAGCACACTCGTACTTCCTTTAGCTCTCTTTCTCCTCCGTTTGCAAATTTCACAAAACAGAGCCACTTGCTTCGCCTAGGTTCGTCGTTGGGCAGCACATGAAAGGAGATCTCCTCACCGGCGGGGATGTCGCACTCCCTCGACGATTTGCCCGCACTACATGGGCATTTCAAAACGCAGCAACGAAATTTCATTGTAAAGTACTCAAACAAACTGAAGTTTTCAGTGGTTGTAAACTGGA
Organism: Haemaphysalis longicornis; assembly: GCF_048455015.1. NCBI lineage: Eukaryota > Metazoa > Arthropoda > Arachnida > Ixodida > Ixodidae > Haemaphysalis > Haemaphysalis longicornis. The sequence continues at coordinate 170,351,770 of NW_027526445.1, forward strand.
AACGAGCTCGTAACGACAGCAGCAAGCCAACACCATTCGAAACTTACGCGACGACTGGCACTATCTCGTCGCTTCTTGCTGTTCCTTACTCCCCTCGTTTCTATTTTTACCTTTGCTGGTTGGCGATATGACGGCCAACCTCCTGTGAAGGGATTACGATACGAAGCAAGGTCGCGGCTGTGCGTGCTGGAACGGTTCGTTGGCCCCGAAGAGCCTCGAGCCCGAAAATTCGTCTGCGCGACGGCGAGATGTTGAGCTCGGCCGGCGCTAGTTTCGTACGCATTGGCGCACACGCTTGCGAGTTCGTTCGGACCTTCAACCGTTTACTCCACCGTTCTTTGTCATAAAAAGAATGTGCAGTATGTTTCACGGGCATTTAGCTCGCTATGCAAACTGTAAGCCCTGCCTAACATGCATTTGCTTTTGCCGGCCTCCGCCAATCGCAGAGCATTCCCAAGTGACATCAAAGGTTCTGTTGCGGAAAATGAGCTGGTGGGTCGCATGGTCATTTCCTTTTTTCCTAATTATGTAGCTTATTTGAGCGAAGTTTGCGTTATAAGTGGTGTCGTTATGGTTCTAACGAGGCAATCTTTCAAATGAACCAAACTTGTGTTTTCTCTTCATGGCTCCTTTAATGCCATTTTCAGATAATTGGTCATGCAACTGAGAAAGTACTGAAGGTACCCTGAAACTGATTTCAGTTCTGTTGTTAGGATGGTTAGTTACATAAATGCTCCTAATTTGATTAGATTTGGCCCAACCTAACAAAATTGGTTTCATTTGCCACGTCCCCACTCCCCTTAACTATCTCACGACGACTGCACGACCGCCCTCCGCACCCAACATCGGAGCGTCTCCTCCTTCCTCACCCTTCATGCCGGATCCGTCAAGTCCGAATCCTGGCTGCAGTGGGTCCTCGGCACCATGCCCCTCAGACCCGGAAGAGGCCCCACTGCTCTGCGGGGACAGGGGAGGACCCAGGGCGTCTGCTTCGGGCTGTGCTGGGGGTGGCAGACCGGCTGGCGGAACACAGCGCCAATCCACCTGCACAAGCAGGGATACTTCCTCACCACGGGGACTCGGTTGCAAGTGCAAAGGTACGGCCAGCGCAATGCCTGGGGCTGAGGGCGTTTAGATGTGAAGAGGGGACGGTCACCGCGGAAGAAACATGGCAGGCAACTATTCCACGCATGAGCTCACTCTCCCTCTCTAGCCAAACTTGAAATGACATGCCCCTAGTTATCCTGTGGCTCCACTGTGGCATTCTGAAGTTGACACACGACTCTAGCAGTACCACCTTTCGCAATCACCAGAAGCTTTTCCTAACTTTCCTTTTTAGCAAAAGCTTTTAGCAAATGCAAGCAAAAACTAAGGTTGCCACCTTTCCCCGAAAAAAAAAAAAAAATCGAGCCCTTCGGGGGGGGGGGGGTATATAGAATGTTTAATTTGTGTTGACAAAAAGACGCCAGGTTTTTGACACGCAGCGCTTTCTTAGAGAAAAATCAACATTACATTTGTACTAAAAGTGATTGAGAGCTTGGTTATTGCTCTGTATGTGCTTCACTGAAAATTAACCATACCTGCTGACCACGGCGGCAGCATTTCATTGTTTTGTTCTTCCCTTAGGTCCCCCTACATCTCAGGCAGTGCGCTCGCCCGCGTATTTTCTCTGCTCGCGTGTCTTTGCACGGCTTGTCGACACGTGTATCGTCTTAGTTGTTGAATTGACGCTTATAAAATGCCAAAATGGACATAATCACGGCATGAGGGCCAAAAAAACCGGCCTATGACGGCCACTTTTAAGCATAGACCGGCAACCGGCCCGCTGTTTAAAAAACCAATCGGGGCGGTCCAAACCCGGGCAGGTGGCAACCCTAGCAACAACGCAGCAACTAGCCCAGCCCAAATTTTAATTAACCGAGCTTTTGTAGTAGGGGTGTGCAAATACTCAAATATTGAAATATGAATGAAATAGTGCCTGCTCGAATAATTCAAATTGCGAATCGAATGTCTACCATTCGATTTTTCGAATAGTCAAGTGGATTTTCCGAATGTTTCCGGCTCTGCGAAAGCGAGAGATGTCGGCACACGCTAACGCACCGCTGGTATACCATCTGCTCGGCAAGTTTCATTCAAATCGCACTTTTCAACAGCACGCCTTGCAGAGGCCGTAAATTTTATCCAGCTGTGCGGAGTCATTTGCAGTTGCGTCAGTAAAATCTTTACTTTGTGCCGTCGCTGTCAACTCTGGCCGCCATTTTGAACACTGCGACCGGATGTTTACATGTTAGGGCAGCTTCCAGTAAAGACCGCCGCCGTTTTGACAGCGCTTCCGTTAATTTAAAATCGGAAGCGGTTCTGGCTGTTTTTAATGCAGTTGGTGAATGGTTACTGTGTGTTCACTTGTTTTTTAGGCCACAGTTGATAGCGCAGACTTGTCCAAGGCGACTGTAGCGCGAGATGTTGCGCCGTGTTTTCGCATCTTACTGTTCGTGCCTGCAAAGTGCTCGCTTCTAAGTTAGGAGACACTGTAAAGTGTTTGCCTATAATTGCAGTACAGCAACTCCAGTGCAAGTCCCCCTCCCCCCCCCCCCCCAAATGCAAACTGTGCCCACTCCGGACTCTCGAAGTGCCACCTCATTAGTGGTTCAGCGACTGGACTGCTTGAAAATGAGAGTTGAAAAGTGCGTCCTTTTTTGAGTTGAAAAAGAACGTCATCACTCCCGAACACGCAAAGTAGCTTCTGTTTTTGTGCAAAAACATATGAAAAACCGAGGCCTGTAAAAAAAATTGATATTCGATTTGAAAGTTAGTAGTCGGTATTCACACACTGCTATTTTTTTAGCCGCTTTGAAATTCTATCTCCAAAAATCCCCTCTCCTACATTTCAGAGTCAGGCATAGAGTATAAAGAAGTAAATGTGCATTATGCAGAAAAACCCAAAGGGCACTAGTTGGTACGCTCACTCAACGATGACATCTTGCTGGCCAAATAAATGCTCCCACGGTCACCCCGCCCTCTCTGTTCCCCAAGCGTCCACAGACACCTCTCCCGGAAAAAGAGCACCCACACACAAAAGGCTCTTCCCCCAAACATAAACTGAAACAGTGCTCCCAGCGTGCACAAGCAGTCTCCTTGCCATTGGTCTTCTCTTCGTTCATGTGCAGGACGTGGAGGCAGAGGATGATGAGGTGCAGATAAAGGAAGAGGCAGAGGAGAAGGATGATCAGACAGAGGCAGAGGAAGACGATGGGTGGAGGAAAAAGGCAGCCAAGATGACAATGATGATATGAAGTTGGCAGAGGAAAGCGATCATGATGAGGGGGAGAGAGAGGGGGGGGGGGCACTCACGGATGCAGTGGGGTGTGGGGACGATCCTCCTCCCCCCAGCATGGGTCGTCCCCCTCCCCCGCCGTTCCCGAAGCCCTGTGGCAGCTGCTGGTGGAGGGATGAGATGGAGCACGGGGGCGTCAGGCTGCTGCTGCGCTTGAGCATGGGCTGGGAGAGCGACTGGCCTGCACGAGGAGAGAAAAAAGGGAGGGAACAACAATGCGCCTTCGTCGGTTAATCCCACTCCTTTGAGCCTTGAAGAGGCCCAATTAATAACACCCCGTTCTCTCGGGCAGGTGCACCTGTCAACGGCATCTCATAGTACCAACATATGTCTCCTAAGAAGCAAAGAAGTTTCAGTTTGTCGCAGTGGTGCGACACCAAGCACAAGCACTGAAACTCTAGGGCAACTCCCAGGTTTTGTTCTGCAGTTGCAAGATGCAGACATGAACAATATTAGTACCCATTGTGAAAAGCCTTTGTCTTACGAACTGTACTGCCAAATTTGCACCGATAATCATAAGTGATAATCATGCATGATTGAAAGTCTGGGGCTAACTCTCACGTTCGATATGCACTTGCAGGTTCTGGACCAGCACAGCATAACTTTTGTGCCCACTGCAAGTAGCTCTACTTTGCAAAATCTGTGCGCCAACATTGCACCGATCATCGCCATTGATAAGCGCCCTTGCTTAAAGTCTGGGGCAACTCTAAGGTTTGATCTGCACTTCAAAGTTGCAAACCAGAAGAATGCAACTTTTGTACCTGCTGCCAAATGCTTTTGGGAATTGTGGAAACCCTTCGATCATGACTCGGTATGCTGATAGCAGATGCGGCGCCGCGACAGCCGGGTTCACTTGCATCCCGTTAGATGGTGCCACCGCTTCGGCGCGCTTGGAAGCAGGGTACTCGAGGGATGTGAAGGTGTGGAGGAGGAACTTAAACAGCGGTGCTCGGCGTAGGCGGGTGCTTGCACCGAGCGATGAGATCACGGCTTCTTCGCCGACAGGTCCGGTGCTGCCAGAGCAGCTAGAGTCACTACCAGAGGACGATGGTCAGTCCAGGATGGTATGCAGGGGCCTGGTTGCTCCGCTGCCACAAGCCGTGATTTCCTCGATCGGCGCAGCGGACCGGCCACATCAAGCACCGCTGCTGAAGTTTTTCCTCCACACCAGCGCACCCCTCGAGCACACCGCTTCCAAGCGCGCCGAAACAGTGGCGCCGTCTCACGGGACGCGAGTGAACCCCTTTGTTGCCGCCGCTGCTGTCAAAGGCCCGCGCAGTGGTGCCGCTGTCTTGAAGCACCTGAGGGGCCTAGTCTGCTACCCGCATACAGTAAAAGCTTGTGAATTCGAATTCCAAGGGTACGCTGACCAGGTTTCAATTAAATAAAACTCGAAGTAATGAAAGTGAGCAAATCATGGGTGGATTTCAGGGGAAGAGGGGAAGGGGGACAACACGAAAAATATTTATTGGCCAAAAAAAAAAAAATGGTAATAACCATCTGCTTCTTTTCTCTGAATGCCACAGCTATGACTCTCTGTTCCAGCGTGTGGACGCAGCGCAGGGAGTCCCCTTTGCCCTCTCCAAAGCTGAAGAAGAGGCATGTCACATTAAGTGCCTCCATTACATCAGAAGCTGACGGGCGCACAGCAGCTCTTCAGCAACAAAGAGTGCCGCGCGACGCCACTGGCATGAGCTCCTCAGCCCCGTCCACCCCGACGTCACACAACTATCCTGCACACTTCAACCTGCTGCAAATCCACTGCGGCGGAAACGGTTTGCGACTGTGGTTGCCGTCACCTGTTCCTACACGCGCACCAACGTATACATGGCAGTGAGCAGTGTAATGCCGTAGCCCTTCCCGTTGCCCGCGCACAAAATCATTCTCTCTCCAGGCTGCGCTTGCAAGCTGCAGACATTCCCAACACAACTTTTGTATGCACTGAAAAGTATATTTGCCCAAAGAACGATATCCGCCAGAATCGCACCGAAAATCGTCCACTGATAATTGCCCAGACTGAACGTCTGGGGCAACTGTAAGAGTTTAACCTGTGCTTGCAGGCTGCGGACCTGCACAACACGAATTTTGTACCCTGATGCAGAAAGTGCTGCTGAATGAACGATGCGTGCCAGGGTTGACCGATCATTGCCCACTGATAATCACCCACGACAGAGTGTGGGACAAATAGTAAGGTCCGACATCTGCTCGCAAGTTGCATACGTGCACAACTTTTGTACCCACTGAAAATAAGCTCAGCCATACGAACAATATGTGCCATAATCACACAAGTCTAACTTTATACCGTATTTATTCGAATCTAAGCCAATAGCTTTTTGAAATACTGATGTATCAATTTGAGGATTTTGAAACACGCGCCAATTTCCAAGTGAAATTGAGGGAAGTGGCGCGCAGCTAGCGCCACCCACAAAAGAAAGTAATGTAGCCATTACTAGACGAGCCAGTAGCCACTTAAGGGGCCATAGCTCCTTCATGCCATAGCTGGGGACGATGCTGCCATTTTGAACTGTGCGGATAGTGGCCTGCGTGCGGTGTGGCGTTTGGTTTTGACAGCGCAATGGCACCAAACAAGCGGTGCCATTATAGTGCCGCTTTTAAAAGAAAAGTTGTTTTAGCCGCGGAGTTGTCGTCAAACATTCAAGCTGGGCGGGACTTCGGCGTGGAAGAAAAAAATGTCCGTCGTTGGAGGACGCAACGGGAGAGGATATTTGCGTGCGCCACAACGAGGATGGCATTCAGAGGCTAGCAGCGATGATGACTCAGGATGAGCACCGCATCTTCATGTTCAATACACGTTTCCTTTTTGTAAACGCTGACCTCGCCTTTTTGTTCGGACTACATTTGAGGTAAGTTTTTTTTTTTTTTTCCCCCGTGGCTTCGGACTTTCGGGGGTCAGCTTAGAATTGGGGCCGGCCTAGATTCGAATAAATACGGTATATAAGGTCTGATTTGTGCTTGCAAGTTGCGGACCTACACGACGCAACTTTTGTACCCACTGTAGAGAGCTCCGCCTCAAACTCTACATGCCAACGTTGCACCAATCAACAGCCACAATTGAGGGACTGGGGCGCAACACCAAGGTTTCACGCTCACCAGCAGGCGCGAAGGTGGAGGAGAGGTTGCTGGGGTGCAGTGCCATGTGGCTGGAGTCGAGTCCGGGGGGCAGGGAGCCACCCCCCAGCGGTGCCAGCCCGTTCAGGTCGCCCCCAAAGTGGTGATGGTGGTGGTGGTGCTGCTGCTGCTGTTGAGGCTGGTGGTGGCCGTTGAGCGACCCCAGGCCGTCGACGGTGGCCCACGAGTCCAGGGCACTGCCCGGGGCCCGCCCGCCGGACAATCCCCCGTCGTCCAGGGCAGTGCCATTGAGCGAGTCCGGGCCTCCGCCTCCGTGCTCCTGGTACCTGCGCAACCAGGTTTACGTTTGAAGTATCCTGCCATCAATCAGCCTGGCTGAGCTATGGTACGGGAAAATTGACCTGGACAACACCCGAACATTCAGCTCAAAACTAGAATGCTGACCAGCAATGCACTCTAGTCCACTTACAACAATATCCAAGTGCCAACATAATCCCTTCGTTATAATTGATAATTGTTATAAGCGAGCTGCGAAATAAGAAGACGAATCAGAACTCAAAACATTTTATTCGCATGCAAGCAAGGTCGTACTACTACTTATTTTTTTTTTTAAATAGAAAAAGCCGTAGTCAGTCAGCTATGTTTGCTGCACGCAAAGCCGGTGCACATCTTTTTCAAGCAAAAACAAATACCCTGAGGGGCTGTATCATGCGTTGCACCTCCTGCAAAGACGTTACCCAAGTAGGCTGCGCAACTGCGTCGTCAGAGTTGTCGTTGTCACCACTGCCCACAGCATGTACCCACGAAACAATCGCCTCTTCACTGGGGCACTTGTACGTTAAGAAAACATCGGCCCTGACGCCCCTTCCACAGAAAAACGAAGGCAGTTGAAGAAACACCCAGTCAAATTCAAAGCGGTGTGCATGTGACACAACAAGGGATCGCGCAAGCGAGCGAGCAAGCGGCCGCAAGGACGAGGACAAAGCGGCGATGCTGAAAGGGGGGTTCGGAAGGAAAACTGCTCCCCTCCTCCCCTCGCTTTTGCATAAGCTGCAAAGTCGACTCATAGTCTAAGTGGTGGACGGGATTCAAGGCGCATAGCGGTGCGGTCAGCACAAAGAGTCGGCAGATGCTCGCATTTTTGGTCCACACCGTAACCAAATTCAGTCATTACATCCGATATTGTGGCACTAGAGCATTGTATCAAGTGGTTTATTTTACCATACAACGCATACAAAAGTGGACGGTGCCATAGTTGTTCCTTTTTTATATCCAATATATTGTTCGAAATGGTACTGCTATAAGTGGACTCGACTGTACCCATTTCCCATACCGATGTGGCTCGCTCTCCATCGACCACTCTTTGCGCTGAAAGACTGACCAAGAAGCTCTTTGGAGGTTCCCCAGTTGCGGCCACAACGAACATCCGCTTGCGGCAAAGTGCTAGGGTTTGGCCCCCTGCCACCTCCCCAAGCACAGAAACCCACCTGGAGGTGGAGATGCGCTCCTCGAGGTGCCGGAGCCAGAGGGTGAGCAGGCGGCGGTCGTCCCTTGAGCTGATGGCCGGGTGGATGAGCGAGTACGACAGCAGCTGCCGCGCACCCTCCACCAGCGGACGGCAGTCCAGCGCGTGCGCCAGCACCTGCGGGGGGCGCGAGCTTTGAACCGACGCTTGCGCACATCGTCACAGGCGTCGTGCCAGCTTTGCTTAATTAACACAATACAACTTGGCTCCTTGCCCGCGGGCAATTATGCAGCAGTGATGATTGTACAAAGTCGCGACAACTGGGCTATCACAGACTGCTACACTAGTGTTCCACCTGTTATTGGCCGTTTGAGGGCCAACTGCACTCAAAATTTTGATCTCTTAAAAACACTATTTCCGTATAGTCTGCTGAAAACGGAAGCAAGATTCAAAATACAACAGCTGAAATACGCGCGTGGACGTCACAAGCAGTCAGCAAAAATCAGCAATTTTGAAACCGAAATCGAGAAGAGCGCGACCATTGAAGTGACGTTGCAGCCGGCCAGCGAGCGGCCGGACGGTCACCAGCTCAGGAGAGAGTCTGCGCGCACACCCTACGCGCGCACGGGGCAGCAAATGGGTGAAGCGCTCGCACCAGAGTTTGACCGGTTCTCCAGCTGCGTGGCTGGACAGAGGAAGCAGCCTCCGTTGGCTGCAGCTTCACAGGCGCGTCATGGCTGTTTACGTGATCTGCCGGCAGATGCAGCGTGGTCTGTGGCGCAGCTTTTGCAAACGCTTCTGACTGATGAACGAGGCATTTCACGGGGCTACCACTCGTGTCCCAGCTGATTCGGTGGTACTTACTACACATTAAAAATAAATTTGGTCGAGGTGAAATTGCAGTGCAGTTGGCCATTTAAGCTTGTGTTAAAACTGCGGTGACTTCTTTCGCAATGACTTTTACTCTTTGAAATAGCTGCGTTGAGTGGCACAGATACAATGACAATTGTGGCACCAAAATATCCTTTAAACATCCGTTCCAAAGTGAGAGTCAAGACAAAAACTCTACAAAAGTAAATGCATACAAGCACATTTACAACCACACCAATAGCACTGTACTGCCTTCCACGTCGCATTTCTCCCCTGGTTTACAGGAGGAAACGCAGGCTTGTGATCTGCATGGGCTTTGCGATTTCTGACTGGCACAAAGGTTGCATGCGTGCGGCTGCAGCTCTAGCACAAGCACCCTAACGCAAGTACATACAACAGCTCGGGCAAGAGAAGCGGGCTCAACAAGACAGCGATCTCAACCATGGCATCTTGGGCATCCCAAATGGGTAACAAACACTACGAGGGGACAAAAATAGAGGAGAATGCCAGACAGATTTTTGTGCATACGCACAGTCAGCGCACAAGTGTCTTCTCCTTTGCCTGCACTTCTCAACATCATGTGGAAAGTGGCCACACAAATGCCTACACTGGGTAAAGAACTCCGAAATTATTACAAGGCAAACAACCTCAACTACCTGCCACCCGGGGCCTGCTAAGGAACGAGACTGAAAAAATAAAGATAACAAAGAAACAAAAAAAAATGCAAAGATTGTCAAAGCATCATTATACATTTTTAATTTAAAATTTCCTGCAGAATTCATGAACATTCGAACTAACGGCAAAATTGAAGGAATGCATACAAAGGCATAGATTGTTATCAAGCATCTGGTAGGTACAAATATAAAAAAAAATGGTCGCTGTCACACCCTGCGATTGATTGTTGATTGTGCTTAATGGCGCAAGGGCATCTAGGCCAAAGAGCGACAAAACAAGGGTGTGTTAATGTCGCAGGTGAGTTATATGCAGCATGCGTTCATTAAAAGTTGGTTATGTAAAATTGGTGTATAGGGCCAATGATTGTCAGTAAAAAGTGAGTAAAACTAGTTGTGAGAGTATAAAAAGATTCGGGCTAAAAAATTACCCCACCTTCCCGCGAGGGGAACCCTGTGGAGATGCAACGCATCTTGGGGGTTCACTTAATGTTTCCGCTGGGTTGATTCTCTAATTGCGTGAAACGTGTGAGGAACGCGTATGATGTATTCTTTATTTCTTTGGCCGGGGCTGGAACGACCGCGGCTATGACGCAACGTGGCGTGGCTATGACGCAACACAATCCAACATAATCCACTTTAATTCAATCCAAATCCAAGCCAAGCCAAGCCAATCGAATCCAACCCAATGCCCCTCGCGAGAGTGTGTTCGCTATCGGAGAGTAGAGGGGGTGAGCGGCGGAGAGCGCAGCTCGCGCGGCGAGGAGAATGGGGGAGGGTTGTGGACGGACCACGCCATATGGAGGGACAAGGCGAGTGAATGAGATGCAGTCGCATCTAAAACCAGGGTGCCTCGGGACGAGCTTTTGCCTAGGGCAAAAAGGATGTAGCCTCTGAGTGTCATGGGAAAGTAAGTACCTCAGCAGTGTCCTCATCACTGACGGACAAGCTGGGGTTATGTGCGATAAGAAATTTTCATAAAAAAATCAACCTCGGCCAAGTAGTCTAAAACTTTTTTGCAACTCAATATTCCTTCATCCCAGAGAAAGTGCGCAGGGTGTAGTGGTATGTGCTGTGTGTATATACTAGCAAAGTGTCTTTGTCTGAATGTTTCGAGTGACTTACATTCAATAAGGATATGGAGTACAGAAAGATCTCCTCCACATTTGTCACATGTCGGTCGTGGCGTTCCATTTAAAAGGTATCCACGTGTGCCATGTGTGTGCCCTATCCTTAAACGACACAGAGCAACTTCTACAGACCTGTGTAGTTTTTCGGTTATGTGTCTACCTATTTGTGGTTTAATTGCATGAAGTTTGTTTTCTCTTTGCGTGTCCCAGTGTTTCTGCCAGCGTTCCCGGAGTTTTCTTTTAATCAGCGATTTCACGTCACAGTAAGGCACTGACATTATGTCCACATTTCTACGAAGAGCAGTGGCGGCTGCCTCCCTATCAGCAGCCTCATTTCCTGCTAGTCACACCCTGCAAATGTGGATGTCCAGCGAAGCTGTTCTAAACCACTAAAAATGCTGATATGAGAGGGTATGAAATGTTTCTTGTCATCTCAACAGGCTTGTCATTTGCGCTCCGCTTCTCTGGCGGCAAATGCTAGGTCCTGCCTAGCCTGACGCACATGCTCAGTGTCTTGGGCAGAAACTACTCTATTTAGTGACACTTAGTCTTGCCTATCCTTCAAGCATATTCTGCAAACACAAGTATACCAGGACCACATGGGGAAGGGGGATTCCTATTGTTCACAGGCGCCTTATCATCCATAATGCGGCTTCGATGCTTCTTTTGTGCGTTTCTTTTTTTAACGAATACTGAGCTCTATGCTGTGTCCCTGATTAGCCTTACGCATGTGCTCCGCATCTTAGGCAAGAACTGCCGGGTCCTGCCCGGGATTTTTTGTTTACGACACGAAATTTCCCAACCAACTAGAGGCAAACAGCTTCCCTGTAAAAAAAAAAAAAAGAGGTCTTCGCATACCTAGAAATGCTGTTTTATACTCCAGAGGAACCCCCAGAAACCCCTCTATGAAACACACACAACCGTAAGTGTCCCCATTATAATCGCTTGAGGTCCCTGTCACTGTAGGTCTCCATTACCGCTCTAGGTCTCAGTCTTTTTTTTTCACTGGTAAAATGGTTCCCGTTATTATCATCATCATTGCCCAGGCCTTTCCGGGCACCTCCAATAATGACTCCCAAAAGGCAGTCCCGAGAGAAAACCCAATCGTAGGACGGCGGCCGTGACCCTGCCGCACCCACCCACCTGCGGGATGAGTGCGAGGTAGGCCTGCTTGGCGGCCTGGTTGCCCGGCGCCAGCAGGGGCAGCAGCCCGAGGAGCTGGCCCAGGGCCTGGTCGCGGGGCTCCCGGCCGAGCCGCTCGATGTAGGCCGGGTCGTTGGCGTGCCGCTCGCGCTGCCGCAGCTCGGTGCAGTCGGCCAGCGACCGGTCCAGCACCAGGGCCAGGAAGCGCGCCTGCGTGGGGCCCAGCCGGCGCAGCAGCGAGTACAGGCCCACCGTCTGCTCGCACGGGTTCCACAGCTCAAACCACGACCCCATGGCCGCCACCTGGTCGCGGAACACCAGGCTCGACTTCATGCCGCCGCCGCCGCCCGCCACCGCGCCGCCGCTGCCGCCCCCCGCCGGGGCCGCTCCTGTTATGCAGAGGGGAGACGCTCACATCAGGCGCTGCTGTGGAGGGATAGGCACGTAACAAGCGAAACACAGAGTAACAACGAACACAAAGAAGTCAGCCAGACGAATACCCATCACAAGCACCCCCCAATCATCACCCTCCCCCCCATTCTGAACACGAGGGGAATGTGCCGTGGAAAGCGGTTACACAACAACGGGGAGAGCTGAAACTCACGGAAGTCTAAGTTCTAAAATACAGCCACATTTAAAATAGTCGGAAGATGAGTCACGCTGTCTGACTACATAGCCGCCACTTTCTCATTATCCCCCACATGTAGTAGCACCCAAAAAGACAATGTTGAAAACCAGAACCTCATTCGCAGCAAAAAAAAAAAAAAAAAAAAAAAACCTGCATTATCGGCAATGTTGAAAACCAGAACCCCATTTGCAGCAAAAAAAAAAAAACCTGCATTATCCAGCGACATTTTTTGGTGCATACAGAATGCTACACAACCAGTGGCCTCACTTCTTTCAATGTATCCCAACAAATCCAGGGGAAATTTCTGTTTCAAAGTAATACAATGAAGGCTAATGGGTGTGCCTTTATGCTCGCGCACACACACACACATACATGCTCCTGCTAAGTTCCCTCGCCCCTAGAATGAGACGTAGATGACACGCACTTAACCTCCAGGTGGATGGGTGACAACAACACTTCTCACTCCACCAGATGAATCAACACTGCAGCCCGAGCACTTCCTGTTGCACCCAGCACTGTCTAGTGGTTGGCTTTCAAAAACACCTCGATGTTTTTGACCAACTGCTAAGACCAGCCAGGCCTGCCGTTCGGCTTTTAGAGCTTACTTACAGGGTTTGCGCCCCAGTACATCTACCTTTTTTACTTCGGACGCTCTTTCTATTACAAAATGCTCCTTTAGATCAGTTATACACATTCCTTTTTGTAAATAAGGGTGGTTTAGTACATTTCGGGTCAGTTAGGTGTGGAGAAGAGCCTATCACCTTGCTTAACTAAGTTCTGCATCACACCCATACATGTGAACAGAAAAGCTCATTGCCTAGAGCCAGGCCAAGACGCACACGGCTGTTTCTCATTCCTGACCCCTCCTTTCGGCCCAAAGATGAAGTGGAGGTTGCTCGTGCATTCTCACACTTCCCTGCGCCTCAAGCAAAGGAAAAGGCACAGTGGAGGAACAATGGTGTTACAGGATCCAGGAATTTACCCCCCCCCCCCCCCCCCTCTTCCAAACTTCTTGAATGAGGAAGTCTTCTCTGTCGCAATGGCAAACCTTTTTCAGCTGTTTAAACACGCAGGAGGGCTGCTGCCATTTTGCATTTTTTTTTAAACGAGGTCCATCAAGGTGTTCTGCACGGCATACCAATCAACCCTGTAGCATTTCAACACTGCTGCAGTTCACAAATCGTACCAAAGCCGCATTTCACTACTTGCATCCCCCCCCCCCTTTTTTTTTTCTGCACCATTCTTCCCCGGTTCCCACCCCTGCTGCGAATTTCGGCCCCTCTTCGCCGCGATAAGAATCCGCCGTCGGCGCGGCCCGCTTCCGCGAGGAAACGTGCGAACGCGAAAGTTTCGCTCTCACGACCACGACGGCTCACGGGGCCCGAGCGGGCTACGCGTTTTTCCGCCTCAACAGCGAGGGACCCGGGAGAAACTACCGGCGCCGCCCTGGAGTGAGGCAAGGAAGCGGAGAGAACGTGAACGGGAGGAGGCACGGGACAGCATAGAGGTCCCCAAGACAACAGGCCCTGCACCGCGTACGACCGCGAAAAGCGAGCGTCAACAAACACCGGCCTGTCGTCTGTGTGGCGTTTTCGCAACTCAAACGCCAACAGAGCTATCATCAGGCGGGAACTACTAAGGCGCCTGGATGCCAGCGCCGCCGTGCAGCGGACGCGCGTGAATCGAGTACCGTCGACTCCTGCCCCATTCGCCGGGTTTATCGTGCACTCACTTGTCTACGCAACGCCCCGTCGCTGCGTTGACGAGCAAAACGATGACGATGATGGGCCGGCTGACGGCGTCCTTATCTTGGCAACGTCGCTAACAACACTGCCCTCAATGGCCTTCCGGTCGGCCACAACGCGCGCTAACTTGCGGCACGCGTCTGGACAGGCCACTGGACACATCTGACGGCAATCGAAGCTGTCGCAACAAGAGGCTGCTAATGGCGTTCCCCGACTGCAACCTGGGGGGGGGGGGGGGGGGGGGGTACCGCCGCTGGAGGCAGTGCGGCTGCTCGCTTACTCGAAACGGAGGCATTACCCACACTTTGGTAAGAGCGAAGCAGCCCGGATGAGGCTGCGAGCATTGCACGGCCGCGTTCTTTGCTGCCAATGACAGAAGCGCGCGAAGAGCGATACAGATCTCCACACAAGGACGCAGTGTGTACACTCAGCAATTCGCGAGGTTAACGGTAACAGGTAGACTATAGTGTACTAGGCGGCCACCAATCGCACGAAGCCCTACTGAGGACGTAAGATTTCGGCCAGAAAGCGTCCAGTGACTCGCCGCTGCTGCATCTGTTTTCATTAGTATCAAGGTTATTTACGAAATCAGCGCTAAAATAGTTGTCTGCGTTATTTGGTTCAATGCAGTCTTTTTTTAAGAATCAATGTTCAGTTTGGCCTTCGTGGCCCCTATATAACCGCGCACATGTTGATACAGTTTATTCCCAGCGGAATCCTTCACGAGACGAAATAAGAACGTAAGTTATACGACAGGCACGCTGTAGCGAAGCGACGTCGCAATTGTACGCACGCACTGCACGTTATACAATGCTGCTGAGAAACCAACGGCAAGCATTTTAGCTGCGGGTAAGGTTCTAATAAACTCCTAAATACGCAAATATCCAAAACCAAAAAACTCGAAAGAGCTGCCAACTTAAAATCGGCAAAGTAGATCGCCTTGCAACAAATCGCAATTTTATTATCGTATATTCTCCATTTTATGTTATTGTATAAATTACCGTATTTTCTCTCTTCATAAGAGCGTAGGTACAAATGTCACCTGCACGCTGCAAAATATTGACACCTAGGGCAGGGCTGCAGTGTAGGGAGGCGTATGACTCGAGGCATGTGTGTTAAACAGCGTCGGACTCAAGACGTCGCCCTTGGGAACACCACTAACAATTCTGCTTTTAGCTTTAGCCTCTAAACCATTACAGGGGGTTTATATTGAGCTGGAAAACATTTTGGGTGTCCGCTGTGCACGCAAAGGCCAATTCGCTCAACCATAGACACGTGTGCACGAGAAGCCTGAAACATACACTTGAAATGCGCGTGTGGGCGAGTGGGAGCGAGGGAGAATAACACATTGTTCATTTTCTTCGGGTTACCTGGACTAACCACCTAGTAATGTGACATATTACTGGTTACAGAAAAAACTGGTTGATTCCTGTCATAAAAATCGGTAAAACACGAAAGTGGAATGTGCAGCGAAATATGCTTCTGAGCATTATTTGCGGATCGGCGGCTGTCTTGTGGGTGTGCTTGGCGAGCGACGTCCTCCTGGTGGGTCGCTTCGGCAAAGGTGTACTAGCGTCGTTTCCGTGACGGATATGACGTCGGTTAAATCTTCGTGTATCCCAGCATAAAACACTTTCGTGTTGAAATATAAATCCTAAAACGCACAACCCTAAGTATAACGTACTCTTTAGTACCAAAGGTTGCTTCCCCGCAAGAAGACCGTGTGTGCAGGGGTGTGTGTACCCTCTACAGGCCGCTTGCTTCATATGGCGTCATTTCCGTGACGGATATGACATCATGAAATGTTTGTGTATCCTAGAATAAAACACTTTAGTGTTACAAAACCACCACCAATACAATCAATTGTACATTATATACTCTCGGTGCAGTTAAATTGGCTGTTTCCAAACTATAACAACCACGACACATAACCAGGGTAACGGAATGGCTACCGAGAAGACCGATATCGCGATGGAGGGACAAGGAAATGTGGTGGAAAATCATGGATTCGGACAGCAGCAGTTGAGGGACTGGGGTGAGGGGGACGGGCTTTGTCCGGAAGCGTACATAAATAGGGTGATGATTGTGATGGTGAACCACAGTATCGCCGATTGTTGACTGTGGCCTAACTAAACGGACATAAAATCGCGATAATTACATCCAGCAATGCTCCAAATAATGCTTTTTTATTGACAACAATGTGCCGGGACACTCGTCAATCCCGTCATTTCAGCTACTGACCTGATGCCGGCAATCAAAATTTAAAACTGCTTTTCCTCATTTTCTCAGCTACCGCCTTCTCTATTATTTAGTCAGTCATCCCTTGACATAACAGTTCAGACAAAAAACAAAGCAACACTTAAAACCACTTCACAGATCACAGAATGTTGTCTTTCCGACTACATTGTAAACGCAACTGTTTTGCGTTAAACAAAAAAAGAAACGAGCGTATCCAGCGCCACTATTTCGACGAACTGAGCCCGCGACTACACAACGGCACTTACAACGCGCAACTGACCCGGCTTCCTCCTATCCCCGTCACCATACCCTGGCCATATTCCACGACCCCGCGAGTTCAGAATGACAGGCCCACCCTCACCGCGAGCGTTGTGTACACTCTATCATTCGCCGCGCCTCTACGCGCACGGCGAAAATTTCGCAAGAGGCGAAAAGGAGGAGGGCCCGACGTTCAGCGCCCCGAAGCGCCAGGCGAACAAGGGCATGCGCCCAGTCAACACCGGAAGATCGGGAATCCAACAATGACGGACAACATCAAGAACGAACTTTTCTTCTCTCTCTCTCTCTTTACGCCTTAACTTACGCGGACGTTACTCCTGCGCGTAAAAGCCAGACATGAGCAGCGTTCGCGTTTCCGTCAACACTACGCAGACAGCGACGCCCTTTCAGAGGAGAGACACCAGTCATTGTTGTTGCTCGGCGACGCCAGACTACGACGACGCTAAGCACCACCTTTCGCCGGTACTTCACCTTTTCCCCAGCGCGCGTGGTGGGGTAAGCACAACGCGGCAGCGGCGGCGGCGGTGGCGGTGGCGCGATAGATACGGGTGCTTTCGCAAGCGCGCGCGCGCGGCTAACGGTCCCTCCTCCCTGGCGCTGACGCATATCGTGGTCGTCGTGCGCGCCGGCGCGGACGAGGAAACGGGGCAGCGCCACGCAGGTTCGGAGGAAGGGGGCCACCGCCGCCGCCGCCAGCCCCACTTCGGAAGAGGCCGTTTCCCCGTCACCTTCTTCCTGACTGCCCCTTGCCCTCTCTTGGAGAAAGTAAGCCGCGACGGCGGCTGCCGCTGTGGCCCGCCGCGAACGCTGTTCACCGGGCACACATTCCGAGTTGGTGTACGTTTCGAAAGGTCCGTTTCGAGCGTTTGGAGTTCAAGATTTCGCGGGATTTTACGAGCCGAAGCTACACCCGTAGGATCCCTCGCTATTTCAGGGAACTTATGCTACTGGGCCACGAAGCGCGCAGTAGCATTGATTTAGACCACGTAGGAATTTTTAAGCGGCCATGGAGACAATATACAACCTGTAATAATTTGAAGGAAACAGACTTTCGCAATGCACTCAGCTCTACTGTAGGCACGAAAGACAGTTGTTAAAGAAAAAAAAAACGCAAGAAACATTGAAGCTACACATTTCGCGCTACAGTGACCAGCACTAAAAAAATCACGCCCCCCTCGATCTAACGATGACAATGGTTGAACGCGAAGCTTTCTCCTGATGGATTCCTTGGTTGGCCAACCCCGCACTGCGAGTATGTGCTACTCTGGAGGCACGCGCCACATTTCTAGAATATACCCACGGCGACTCTCGGGTGTGCACTCCGTAGGCCTAACGTTCGGGTTTGGGCGGTACAGCGCGCATCGGTACTACCTGCTGCTTGGCGTTCAGTGAGCAATCTTAAAGACGATAGTCTTTCTTGGGCTACTTAAACCCAGAAATTTTGGTGTGTCTGTCTGTCTGTCTGTCTGTCGTTACCCCGCGATACGTATGTGGTGCGGGTTGGGCTTTTATTTTATTCTATAGCCCTTTACCTTTGTCTGTCTGTCGGTCTGTCTGTGACTCGATTCAGACACTCGGCCAAAGTAAAACAGGGCCTACGCAATAGTCTTATATAGTCACAGCTAAATCTACCCGTCTAAGTCCGGTGTAATGTTCATACCTGTCAACATTGTTGAAGAACAAAACATTACGCAAATATAAGGCAACAAATTAATACATATTTGCAGTGTTCCTTTATAAAAAATCATACATGCTTGATTTTTGCGAAATTAAATGTTTCATCAAGTGCAGAAAAAAAATCATTCCGCCGTCGAATGCTGTCGCCCGCGCCACTACAGCTTCTGGCGCCATTTTAAGAAATAAACCGGCAACGGTTACGAAAAGTTCCACTAGATAGGTTCCACGTTCTGCTTGGAACGCACGTGGAGTACGGCAACCTGGTTCTATCAACGTTGAAGTAGGGCGCCTCGATTCACGCGCGTCTCCGCCGTATACGGCAGCGCTGGCATCGAGACATTCGACCTGGAGCAGTGGAACGCGGTAAATTTAAAATTATTTAAGCAAACCTTTGGCGTCTTTACCTTGGGAGGAGCGCGACGCAAGAGGTACAACATGAGGACAGCGGGAAAGCGAAGGGAGGCAGTTACTTGGCAAAAGTCGACAAAGACTCTCGTCTTTTGTCGACATTTGCAACGAAAGGAGCGGATACGCGGCCAATTTTTTGGACTGGGTGCCGGTTTGAGATGTTAAACCTCCGAGATGTTACGTTAGGCTTAACGGCGTAAACCTCAAAAAAAAAAAAACGATCATTCATCATCATCGTCAGAGAAAGTTGGCTTTCCTGCAGGGCCTACTGGCGCACAATGGCACCAGTAACGACAATAAAGCTTCGCTTTAAAACGTATCAGTGTGTTCACCGCACATTAGCACTCAGTGACAACCGAACGAAACTATAGGGGCGCCACTACTATCGCCTAGTCATGTTTTCTCTGCGGTGGCTTTTTATCATCGGCCGCCAATCGCACAGAGATTCTGTGGCGTCATATAAGTTGCCAGGGGGTCGCCCCTGCTTCATCTGCTTTGATTGACATCGCGATAATTCGTTTAAGTTTGCGATGAAATAGTATATTTGCTATCAGGACACAGCAGTCTTGAACCAAGTTCATATATTTTGTCTTCGTGGTCTTTTAAATTTAACGTGCGCCGAAATCTGGACACTGCGTTTTCCGCCTCCAACAGAAAAATTAGCAGTGGCTTAGCTCGGCTATGCCAGGATATACGTAGCGTGAGCTAAGGTTCAGCTGGTTATTCTTAGCTTTCCTCATTGTCTAGGATTAGCTTGATTATCATGCTTACTGCTGCTTCAATGACACACACACGGTGTGTATACGCATTATGTGACACATGTACATTTATCCAGCGGCTCCGGCGCAGCGTACCCAATCGCCCCGGAGCTAAGCCGGTTCCACGGGAGCACGCCGGTGTTGCTGCGACGCACCAGCCATCGGTCCCACACCCGGCCACCCCTCGCATGATCATCAAGTGGACCGGGCCGCCACGTGCGGAACGGAGGTCGGCGAAGACGCTGGGCGCGTGGGGTGCGTGAGAGCGAGGCCGGGCAGGGAGCAACGTTCTGCGCGCCGTGTGACGTCACTGCTCCTCGCGCATGTGCAGCACGCCTCCCCAGGAGCCACGCGAAACTGCTCAACCTTGGCCAGT
This sequence comes from Haemaphysalis longicornis, assembly GCF_048455015.1. NCBI lineage: Eukaryota > Metazoa > Arthropoda > Arachnida > Ixodida > Ixodidae > Haemaphysalis > Haemaphysalis longicornis. Next base: position 170,371,582 of record NW_027526445.1, read on the forward strand.
GTAGCTCACGCTACAAAAACGGTGTCTCCCCTGATCACGTGCTGGGCAGCACAACGCCTCAGCTAAGCGAGCCACGGCGGAGGGCACGTTCTCAGCGCGTTACAGCAACTGTGGCCGGAACAGCGCCGTCGAAAGCCAGAAGACGACGGGATGCCGAACGTTGTTGCAAACACCAACAAAGACGCAAGATAATGTCTGGGTTACAGCTCATACACCACGACTTAAACCGGAGGGTGGCCGCCAATATGCGCGAGGCGCCGATGGCTGTCAGTGAGGTGGCAGATAATTTCCGTGCCAGCTGCAATTTCAGGGAGCACTCACTATGTTGTACGAAGAATTGTCCCAACAGAGCAGACTGCCGCATATACCAGTCATGTGCGCTGCCACCCATAATTATTTAATTAATTAATTAATTAACCTTCTCCAACCAAGTCCCTCGCATCCATGTTACGGAAGGCATACTCAGAGAACAAGTGATGGCCCCGGAAACAATATCACCCGGACCCCCGCAGCGGTTGCAATGGAAATGCTTGGGGCTTCACAGTTACAGCGATCGTAAACCGGCATTAGAAACGGAAGGCGTCTGATACATAACCGTTTCAAAGGCCTTCGAACCAACTATCCCTTGAGTGGCGCGTCAACTATCTAGTAAACCCACTACAGGTAAAATCCGATCTAACGATGTAACCTCATTTTAACGCCCGAACCACGTACTTCCAGAAAAATTTGAAGCGCGTATGTATAGGCATTTGTACCGGGTAGTGACTCCTCCTCCCGTTATACTTCCCAAGCTAATACCTGAGATCGGCTGGAACGAAACGCACGTAGTGCCAAAACAGTACGAAACACTGCTGCCACACATCACATACGACCCCGCTCGCCAGTTCGACTGCCAGGTTAGTAAGGAGCAGGAGCGCGCCGAAATTGCACTGTTCACCATAATAAGGAGCGGGCACAGACAAGGTCCTTGTGGAACGCCCCGGGTTAGTGGGGAGCGAGATGTACATCCCAGCAGCCCCCCGCACCAAATTACGTTGTTCATTCGTTTACTGAAACTCCGTAAATGCTTTCAGTACGGCGTAGCCGCACCGCTGAGAAGGATGACTGCTGACGCGCTTGCAATCTTTATGTCTTTGCAAGGCCGATGAGATTTATATTTTATGCAACCTTTACTCCCTGGAGTCAACGTCATGCGCGCGTCCACTCTAGCCATAGTGCACAAAGCCTTATCCAGACTATTACGCGGCGTGCACATACCACACCACGAGCGGGGGAATTACGTATAGTTGCGCTGGGGCGGCGATTTATTCCAGTACGTACGCGCAGATTGCCCATATAAAAACAAAAATGCCGAGGCCCGTTCCCAGCTTCAAGCTTCGTCAACCAAGGACCCCCCTTCAGCGGGGTTAGACACATCAGTACACAACGCCCCGCAATTTGCGTTATAACACGCCGACGTGCATACAGAACGCGCAGACACCCTTCTGAAATTCCGAGCCAAAAATCAAGCACGCACGGCTCAGCGGCGGCGGCGGCGGCGGCAACGGGGTGAGAGAATATGCCACGCGAGCACTCGCTGACCGGTTCGCGCGAGACGCTCGACCTCGGCGGCGGCGGCGGCGCAGGCTCGGGCACAACCATGGTCCCGCATGCTTAATTACCATACGGGCGGCCATAGATCGGCCGCCGGCGGCCACAAAAGAGCAAGAAGAAGAGAAGGCGAGCGCCGAAGGCGCTGCTAGCGTCAGAAAAGTGGCGCTGGCCAGAGCCGCCGTCCAAGGACTGGCGCGCATAACGGATGCAGGGGGGGCACCAACATTAAAAACAGCCCGGCTGAGCACAAGGTGGGGGAAAGAGAAAAGAAAGAGAAGCAGGCGTCGTCCTCATTCGGCGCGAAAAGCACGAGAAGGAAAGAAAAAGAACCCACGTCCGGTTCCACTCTCTCTCGCAGCTCCTTCGTTAGTTAGACCCGTACGTATCGGCCTTTATTCGCAACCTCTCTTCCGAGAGAGCCGTCCCCGGAGGAAGAGACAATGAGGGGGGAGAAAAGGGGGAAGGGGGGGGGGGGGGGAGCACAAGGCCTCGCAGGCAACGAACGGCCTCCAGGGAGACAAGGTTAGCGGGCTGCCTGCACCGGAATCTCTCTTGCGCGAAGTATCTTGTAACAGCCGCTGCCTCCTCGCCCGGTCGAACAAAATACCGGCACGCGTTGGTAAACAGCTCTCCGAAGCGCGCATACCGCTGCAGATGCTGCAGTCGGAGCGGCGGTAATAACGGAAAGGGGCGACGCAGGGGTTGTTATTAAATGCAGGAAATCTATGCTGTAACGAAGACCTCGGGACAAAAGAAAGGGGGCTTCGTTGCAAGCGGTATTTCATTGAAAGTGGGGCTGATTCCCCCCTTATACACTGCGGTGGACGCCGCGAAGCACTTCGAAGAAAGCGACATCGTTGTAGGCAGGACTTACTGTACTCTCATTTGACGGCAGCGCTGCTTGACAGGCAAACAGCATATATAATACAAGAAACCGCCGTTACGAACGAAATCGCTTTGTTCGAAACCTCGCTTCAACCGAAGGTTTCTACGGTGCCCACTGGAGTGTGTAAAGAGCACTTTTGTTTTTATAACGAAGGTTCGCCTCTACACCAAGCGTGGATGAGCCGCCTATAGTCTAACAAAAACTATTCAAGCGTTGCTAATTGTTAAAAATGACGCCGAAGAGGGGAAATTTTCACCGCGGAATACCACTTATGGCTGGGCCTCCGAGCAAAGAACTGCCCTTGTACACTTACACTTTGGCGCCGCAACGGCGTAAACATGACAACGACGATACCCGCCCTCCTGTCTCGTCGTCTTTTTCGCCCATCGTCGCTGCTGCGTTGCAATCACTGCCTTTCCAACTGGCCCTAATCGTCAACTCTACTGAAAATGTTTCGCCCTTAAAGGGGCACTGACACAAAAAATTTGCATCTTGTTTTTTTTGTTGCGATAAGTAGCTAGTGACCTACTTATAACCTGTAGAAATCTCATTTGCTTCAGCTTGCGACGGTTGTTTAATTAGAGGCATTTTAAATGCGGCCAGTCGCAGTTTCGGTTTCAGCGAGTGCCGCGAAACGATGGATTTGTGGATTTTGTGTGCACAAAGCTGACCACGTGACCGTCGGAGGGATATCACAGAGCAGAGCCGCCGTAGCACTGTCGAATCCGCATCGACGGCAGTTTCTGCGAATGCCCCCACGTACTGATCTCGTGAGGCGCTTAATTAAAAAGCGACCGTAAATGTGACGCAGGCGCTGCGAGTGCAAATGCTACCGCGGCTAAAGAACGACGCGCGACGCTCGAGACGGTGAGTGGCAAGACGCGCGCTGGGAGCAGCCGGCCGGTCTGCCTACAGGTCCGCCTACAGATGTGTTCGGCTTAGCACTGCGGCGGATATTCGAATGCCGCTCTCGTAAGCGGTGCAGATGACAATTTTTAATGCAACCCGCCATCGCATCTTTAACTCCTTTCTCATGTAAGCCACCATGGTCGGGACTTGGGGGCAATTTCGTGCAGCGGTAACAAGCTATCACTCGAGCTACCTGCGCCGGCCTGGGCCACTGCGCGGCCGTGGCCGCCGCCTGCACAGCGACCGTGCGGCTAGCTCAGTGGGCTTTTCGTGCCTCGGGCGCGTTTTCGCATCCAATGGTAATAAACAGTAATAGAAACAGAGTGCCTGGAATCGCTGTAGAACTTTGGTCGCGGCCAGCTGCCCCATGAGATGACGAAAACACGGCGCCTCCGCCGCCAACGATCGGGTCGTTCGTTCTCGAGAGCAGAAGCTCCGCCCTCCGGCCCTCCGATTGGAGCGGCGAGCCGGGCGAACCGGCGTAAAACGCCGGAAGCGGCAAACACAAACTCGTGACGTATTTGGATATTGTTTATTTACACGATATCCTCGGGATGTCGATTGCGCGTGGTCTTCTGCTGGCAGGTCGGTTCAGTTTCGCACACTTTAAAATTGATTTTAAAGGGGCCCTGAAAGGCGTTTTGAGCACACTAAATTGACTAGCGCAATCGTTAGATTGGGTCGTCAACATCATCTGTGCCAAGTATTACTCTTTTACGCGCAGCGGAAAGCTCACACTTTTGTTGCAAAGTTTGTCGCTTTTTTCTCACCCTTTCCTTCGTGTTTTTGGACGCCGCCATCTTCACATGTCTACATCATCGATTCCCAGATGTTCGTCATGAGCTAGACATCCTGCTATTGGGCGGCTTTGTCACGCACTTCCGGCAAAGAGATGAGTCGTCTGCTCAGCGTCGGCTCGCCGGCTGATCTGCCAGCGGAGTGCGGGAGTGCTTGGACATTTTACAAAACGAAACAAGTGTAAACAAACGCTTAACCGTTTGTATTGAATGCAACAGGGCCATAACACGACATGAATATTCTCTTACTTGAGTACGTTCCATAAAGAAAGCGTTGAAGCCCCGTGGCACTTCTTTCTTGCAATCGCAGAGAACGCCCTGAGCCGAATGCCCGGGTTTGACGCATACATTTTATTCACCTTCCAAACAATCCAGAGATGCGTTTCGAACGAACACAACGTCACAACATGCGTTGCAAGTCCGAACCGCGATTGACAGACGATGGGTTGCCTCCTCCTGCCCCTCGTAAATTCGGCACTCACCTCGCGCGCAGTTTGCGGGGACGAACAGCAAGTCACTTAACTCTGGCGCACAAGCCGAGATGGCTTTTAGCCACGCACACTGCACATACCCCATGCGAGGTTGAGTCGTACGCCGCTTGAGAAAGATAATCCAGACCATGGGAAGCACTATCCACCCGCAGAAGCACAACGTCGCATTTCATCGCGAAACAAAGGCGTCCCAACACACACACCATCGCCTCCTGTAATGCCAAACGCATCTCGCACTTCCAAATGGGAGTGAGTAGTATGCCTGCAGTGCCCATATGCCGCGAGGTGGGGCCCCAAGCTGAACCGGGATCACGCAACCGTAACTGACTTCTAGAGCGGTTTGTGCCTTGTTGCCAGGACAACCGATGTTTGATATTGTGAAAGAAATGGTGGTCGCTCCAGCGCGAGGAAGCTCAGAGCCGTGGCGGAGCACGTTTTCCCAACGTTGCCGCTCTCCACCACGCGTCGCCCCAAGCTGAACTGGCGTTTTGTGCACGGGTTCAGTATCACTTAAAAATGTCTTTTTCGCATGCCGCCGGCAGGAATTACCACCGCCACAAAAGAAGACACGGCACCAGCGGGGCCACATCTGATACGGCGCTTTTTGGATAAACAGTGCGCTGTGCATCCAAGGGAGCGATCGCAGGATCCTCCCCGTGCGGCTGCGAGTTCGCCGCCGATAAAAAGCCACGCGCCGCCGATATGAACTTCAGCAACGTACACCGCGAGGGGCAAGGCCAGTCCGCCGCACACATGGGGCCAGATTTTTCGTTCGCTTTTCCAGCCTTGAGCGGTGTGCGGGATTCATGGTGTCAACAAAGCTTGCCCGTAGCAGACGGCTGTGTGAGCAGCGCAATAGCGGAAGTACGTCACCGCCGAGGAGCGCAGCATCATGGGAGGGAAGGCTCGCTCGCCGTCAACAGCGGAGAGTAAGCTGAAAAGAGGAGGAAACGCGGCGCGGCGATAATGCGCGGTTTTTGATTTACGATTTCTCAGCTAATACTCATCGCTTCAACAAAATTCTTGCGGGAGGAGATTGCTAATATATTGCTTTATTTGGTTACATGTACATCCACGCATCGGCGGAAGGTATTTCAGGACCCCTTTAAATATGTTCTAGGCTGTATTCGCCGCTGATATTTTGCAGATGATGTATATGTGTTCCCACCAATCTATCTCCGAAGTTATCTCGCCTTCAAAATTTTGTGTCAGTGCCCCTTTAATCACGTATACAGTAAACGACCCCTGTTAACGACGCCATTTTATTCAAACTCTCGCCCTACTCGAAGTCTTTTACGGTCCCACATGCAAATCACCAACCCTTTAATGAAGTACCCTTTAATGCGAAATCAGCTCTCTCTCTCTCTCTCTCTCTCTCTCTCTCTCTCTCTCTCTCTCTCTCTCTCTCTCTCTCTCTCTCTCTCTTTCTCTCTCTCTCTCTCTCTCTCTCTCTCTCTCTCTCATGCAAAGCAAGGGTTTACTGCATGAGCGCCAGAGCATCCTCATGGTATTGCAATCACCGCGTTCTTTTTTTGGACAGCCGAATTCGGTTCGCATAAACTGCGACCGCACAGCCGTTTCCGCGAGGTATTACTATTCGCAGCCATAAGGCGGAGGGAGCACGGTGACCTGAAAAACAAAACTGAACATCACCGCAGCAAGCGTCTCTGAGTGAGTAATCGTGGAGGACTAGGGCTATACCATATAGCAATTTTTTTTTTCCTCGTGCGTTTCCGAAGATTCATCCCGCCACATCCAGGTTCACACCGAGCAGTGTAAGAGGGAAGGGCCGAGTGAGAGATAGTATGCGCACGCGCTAGATTCAAACGGCCCGTCGAACATCGTCGCACTTAGTGCGAACAAGCACGGGCACTTACGTTTGCGGGGGGCGTTGCCACGCCAGACACCCATAGACACGTTCGTTTCTGTAAGTATATGTCCCACGCGTGGCCTACTTCCCCAAGACATGAAGCTGTCACGGCCCGTCAAAAGCGGCGACAAAAAATCGAGAAACGCGACACGGCGCGTTCGTCTCAAGACATCTCTCGCGCAGTGCGCATATTAATACCCGCATTTATGCGGCGACTGTTCACAAGTATAGGGAATCAACGTGGAAGACGTCCACGAAACCAAGAAAAACCGTGCTGGTGCCACCTGCTAAGTCTGCTTGTGTCCGCTGACGATGCGAAAACATCGGCGTTGTAGCTGGGAGGCGTTCGCGATATTATTATTTATTATTATTATTATTATTATTATTATTATTATTATCGGTCAAAACACGTTCGGGTAATATCGCTGAGACAACGGCAATGACAGTCTATGCGGAGCCAGAGAAACGCAGAAGCAGAAACGGAAAGCGGGACTCGGCAGGCGCTGAAATCACGTGTAGTGTCCTCGCACCGACAAAGCGTAATGCCAGGACTAACGACAGGCCGGCGCATACCCGCGCCCACGCCTCCCCGTGGATCTGCGCATGCGCAAACGTTGCCTAGCGACAAAGGTGCGCGGCCTGGAAGTACACACTTGTGACCAGCATTGAGTGTTTGAAAAAATACGTTAATGTAGTGAAAAGATGTTCGGTACATTCGGTTCCAAATGCCAAGCCCCCCACCCCTTCTGGTCCCTTCTTTTTTTTTTCTGTACTCGTATAAGTACGGGGAATTTGACCATTGCAACATCAAGGCTGTGCTTGCAGGAAAGACAGAGGCAAAGGTCAAGGGCAGCGAACAAGAGAGTGATGCCTGAGGTGGGGACACCATAAAAAGAACCAACATCACACCGCAAGGCGAACAAAAGTCGCAATGCTCTGTATGTTTGTTTCCCAAGACACTTCATACGCGTCTACGTTCCGCCCGCAACTTCACAACGTCAACGCAGCGCGACAAATCACCGCCCCACAACATCAAATCACCCGAGGCATATAATTAGTACACACATACCGCGCCCTGACTGCACGCCATCCACCCTACTCTTTACGATCCCCTATGTACTCACTGTCAAGCACCAGGCACGCTGTACCATATTGTATGGGAATGTCAACTGAACCCAGATCTTCCCCCCCATCCCAAACCCCTCACGCGAGCAGTGGGAGAGTACGCTGGTCAGCTCTTCTCCTGAAAACGCAGCTTTTGCTAGCGGAAAGGGCGAAGACAGCCGGCCGTACCAACGGGGTCTTGGACTGAAGACCCCGACCACAAATATGCTCACTTCAACTGTGATTAAAGTCTCTCTCTCTCTCTCTCTCTCTCTCTCTCTCTCTCTCTCTCTCTCTCTCTCTCTCTCTCTCTCTCTCTCTCTCTCTCTCGCCAAGATGAACAACTGAATCACCCATCCCCCACCCCGCTTTCTTCGCGAACTACCCGCCGCTCAAGGTCATCAAGGCTCACGGCCCGCACAAGCTAACGAACGACGAGACACGCCTTTGTCTGATACAAGACACACTAAAAGAGAAACACTTGCAGAAGCGCGATCAGCTATACGCAGCGTCACTGGAAGAAGAAATAGAACATACAAGCACTATCGCCCCCCCCCCCTCCCTGTCTCGCCCTTGTTCATTAACCAGAGTCCATGCCATAGGGACAAGGCAGCATTACACGTCGAACAAGAAAGCGACCCTGATACGTGCCGCCAGACAAGTCGACCGTGTCGGCACTACACAACGAACGCCACGCGGTCAACAAAGGCGGAAAGAACCGTTATCGTTGCACCGCGCGCACACGCGAGCCTTCTTTCGAGGTCCAAAAATACCCCCCCCCCCCCCTTTGTCCCCTACCCCCTTGAAAGCCGTTCAAGGCAAGCCACAGATTACTCGTATCCAATAGAGCTCGCACCTCCAACAACCCCCACCGATCTGCACTGCCTGCCTCTGTCACGTACAGTGCCCTCCAAACGCTGCTAGACGATAGCAGACAACTCATTTAGGCGTCGTAACTGTGACACGACATCGTCGCACTCAAAGGGAAAGCGCTGCAGATGCATCGCTCCCTCATTAGTGGCCAGATGTAGTCCGCGCACATACTATACGCGGGCAGGGTCGTATACACTGCGCACTAAATTCCACGCCGCGGGCGGCCAGCCGGCACGGCCAGGCAACAACGGAGCAACAATTCGCACGCGTAATTTCGCCACTGGTGACACCTTACACGAGTCTCGCGAGCCGCCAAACACAATCATTTTCGCGCCCGTCTGAGAATTCTCGACGCTAGAAACGTTCTCCTTTCCACTCCGCGCGAGCGTTACCGCGCTAAAATTACACAGGCACGCAAGAAGCGCGCAGTAGCGGGTCGTCGAGTCGCTCGCGCGTTCGCGCAATTAAAATGCCACGCGTCGTCTACGCACAAAGGCCCGTGAGAAGACCGACATGCAAAGGAGTCAGTCCACGAAGACAGTCATTTACGGACAAAATTGGCAGTGTTAGTAATCGCAGGGTAGCAGTAAGTAGCAATTCCGACGCCTATTCCAAGCCCAATTGCGCGTCACGGCCGAGTCAAGGTCTTCGCGATGCGCTTTGCTCTTCTGCGCGAATTCCTTTGATGGGCGCACAGTACGACGACAAGGTGCCTCACTCAGGAGCTGCAGCATTGCTTAAACGTCTCCACGATTATCGTACAGACTGGCTGTTACGTACTGTTACGTTATACGAGTCGCTCGTGTAAGACTCCATCCGGGACCACGAGCCACTGCAATTACGACGTAATAAAGACGTTTAGCAGCTTTGTCGCTGGACGCTCTCTCACCGACGACAGCTATCTCGTAGATTTAAAAAAATATATCAAACGTGACAGCTGGCTGTTTAACCAGGGACCTTTGGACCACGAACTTTTAGATCACGAAGCAGGCGCTCTGAAGGAAAAAAAAAAAATGATTGCCTAAAGTCAATTCGTCCTCCTCCTGAAGCCAAGAGAAATTCGAAATTCGTTCCACGCATTTGCGAACTTCTCGTCCCCAACGCTCGCCATTAAGTTTTTCCAATATGTTTTCTTTCGCCATAGTTTCCTTTTTCGCATACATAAAGTCTCTTTCACAGAGTTTGGAAAAAATGAGAGAGGGAGAGAGAAATATATATATATATATATATATATATATATATATATATATATATATATATATATATATATATATATATATATATAGAGAGAGAGAGAGAGAGAGAGAGAGCTACGAATTAAAGGATTGTATGCCGGATTAATGTGCGAAGTGTAAAGCCATCGGTTGTCATACCTACCCATAGAGATGCATTAAGTACACACAGAGAAGGAGACGGCAAAATCCTCAAACGCTCGAAGTGAAAATAATTCGCTGCGGCTTTCTTTCTTCACGCAACGCTATTCGCCCGCGATTCGGACGAATTGTCCGCAGCGCAGCTACGCTTCGAGTCGTTCGCCCGCGTCCACGACTCCGCGCGTTTGTGCGTGTCTGAGTCGGGGTGCGCTTTCACGTGAGCCAAACAGCCGAGTATTGCTGCAATGACAATAGCGGCTCAACTTGCCAATGACAAAATTTGAAACACGTTGTAAAAAACAAAAGATTTCCTTAGATTAAAAAAACCGGGGGGAGGGGAGGGGGCGCTCGCCCTTCCCAGGCGTACTGTTCTTGCCCGACTTGATGCGGAAAATTCCCACGAATCAACCTGGAACCAGGACAGGTTCCCACACCACCACCACCACACCGAGGGGCGGCACGTGCACTTTTCCCACTTGGCGTCGCAGACGTAGCCGCTGAAAATCTCGATTATTTCTCGCACCAAGCGTACCGCAGCGGTGACGTTACCTTGCTGGCGCCGGCAACCCCCCCCCCCCCCTCCCTCCTTCACTTTCGCCAACTTTTATTACGTTTGGTGTTTTTTTTTTCTTTTTTTTGGAGACCAGAAAGAATAAAAATTCCCTGGGGCACTTTGGTCCGCTTGCGTGCTTTGAGGAAGAAAGCCTGGCTATACTTGGGTCTCTTTCGTCGCTCTCGTTTCGCCGTCTTTCGTCGCGGAATACGTCAACACGCGGTACAGCCCCTACAGGAACGGCGGTTGTTATTGCATACAAGGCATTCCCCCTAAAACAGGCGTAGAGACAACGCCCACAATGCTTCTCTTTTGTCTTTCGAGAGGATAAATGGCGTCACAGTTTTCCGAAAACAAAAAAGAAAAAAAAAAACTCCGAAAACCGCCGTAACTTACATGCCCCAGAAGGGTAGGAAAAAAATCCTCCAGGTTCCAAAACAAACTCAACGTTCACGCAGGATGCGTGCAATTTTATATCTAACTGAAAAAGGTCAAAACGGTAACTAAAAAGAGCTGTAAACGCCTCGTCACTCGTTAAAACTAACTTATTCTGCTTAGGCAAAATGTAGAAAGAAGTGAGCTTTAAAGAAATTTGAAGGAGGTGCTAGCGGGCTATGAATATCGCAGCGAACAACGTCTTGGGAGTCGTTTGTTATGTTTTGGTGCCATCTCGCGACGCGCCTAGCTGTCTTATCCTGTTTTCAAACAGGGAGCAAAGCCCGTTTGTTCCTTTTTTGCTCGGTAATCTTGTTTGATATCCCGTAAGTAATCCACTCGACACGCACCTAGGTTGAAGGACTGCGTTCTCGACGTGATAGGATGTTTCTGGAAAAAATTGCGTGTCAACATGGGTAAATGGATGCAGACCCAACGCGACAGCATTAGATTCGCCGACGCTCGACTGTGCAAGTAAGTCACTTGTTTGACTACCTCACAGACGTTTGTTGCTTTCTTGTGGTTATTTTGCGCACCACACGTTCGCTCCAATAAAACATTATTTCTGAGCGCATGAGACCCCTCTCGGCCGCTAAGTACCGTAATTGCACGATTTTAACGCGCACCTTTTTTTTTTTTTTTGCTAAAATTAGCCTTCAAATTTGCGTGCGCGTTAAAATCAGGCTCAAAGCCTAAATCGGTTTCAAGGCGTCCAGCAGCACTGTTACGGACGCGAATTCCTCCCAAAACCCAATTCTAAATCTGCGCGGTCAAGTCAGCGTGAAGTAATTTTTTTCGAATTTTCCTACGTAAGCTTACCTGCGCGTTACAATGGGGCGCGCGTTACAATCGTGCAAATACGGTAATAATATTAATTGTTCACAGCCGTAACAAACTAGCCCACATCGACGCTCTGCCAAGCTTGCGCCAACGAACTTCATTCCTACAATTGATTGATTGATTGTGGGGTTTAACGCGCCGACGCAACGCAGGCGATGAGGCGCGCCGTAGTGGAGGGCTCCGGATTAATTTGCACCACCTGGGGATTATTAACGTGCGCCGAAATCTCGTACACACGGGCGTTTTTGCTTTTCGCCTCCATCAGAAAAGCGGCCGCCGCGGCCGGGAATCGACCCGCGACCTCGTGCTCAGCAGCGCAACGCCTTAGCCACTGAGCCACCGCGGCGGGTTTCATTCCTACAAGATCATTGCGACACTGTAGAGCACGTGACAATAAGGCGGACTGTAATTAAAATCCCTCACACAAAAAGAAACCTGCTTGGCATTATTATTATGCAAGACTTCGCCGTTTTCACATGTGCGCGGTCTCCCGATTGATAATCAGCACACTGGAAATTAATTGTCGTTATCACTTTCACACTCCCGGCTTCCACAGTGGCCCGAGAGCACGATCCGGTTAACCTTACCGAGCCGTGTTTATTTAGAAACACTACCTCTCGAGCTCGTTAGAGATAAGCCCCTGATCCCTCACTAGATTCCCTTCGCGAGAGCAGTGGATATTAAGCGCCTAACGCACCGAAGCTAATGCCCGAGCAACGCCAGCTGCGTTCTCGCAAATCAGATCAGCGAGACAATTTAAATTTAGATCACCTTGGGCCGTCGGAAGGGATACGGAAGGGGGGGGGGGGTGTCGATGCTGGAAGCGTCGTGTAAATATGAGAGCGTTTCTACATTTAGACCTTTGCCTCCGAATTCAGCCACGAGTAGAAAGAACTGTGCACCTAAGGACACGACAGTGTCGAATGCTTAAGCGATTTTATTGAATAACTCTGCGCGCAAATTTCCTTCCAGGGCTGACATGCGGCGGAGAACGCATTGTTGGGCGAGTTAAGGCTCGTGGCTACAAATGAATTTTCTTTTTCGGAATGAGTCAAATCCGCCGAAACGACAGAATTTGAGAAAAAAAAAAGCGAAATTTTGATGCCGGTACCGCACTACAACGCAAAACTATCTTATAATGTTTTACGTGTTAGGTAGGGGGAAATTTACAGCCAGAAAAAATTCATTGATCACTAACTAATACATAAATTATTATTCAATAACATCTTAATTTCTGTTAGGCGGGAACTCACAAGGAAGCTGCTGGCATGTTGGCTATGTCACCGTCACCCCAAAAGCTCCCCCCTCCCATAGGGAAAATGGATTTGGCTCATTTCAATGCGTGCCCCAACAGGTCCTGGCTCATTTTTCGATAGGAAATACGATCTGCGTACGCGTTCGCCGGGCGTTAGCTGACCTATTTCGTTGCAACCGCTTTTCAAAAAGAAAGGGAAATGGGGGGGGGGGGGGTGTCTTGTCACTACAGTTTTGTCGAACTTAGTTCCGGTTTGGGCATTTCTCATTTCGAAGGAGAAAAAGAAAACTCCTCAAGAAAACTCCTCAAACTCCTCAGCGCTGCGGCAAGCACGCTGACCAGACGGGACGGGTTCTTCAGTCAGCCAGTTGATATACTCGGGAACAAGTTAAGAACGGCAATAGCTCATGCACGGTATCACTCCGCCAAAGCGACAGACCCGCGGAAGTCAACGGGCGCGCGCGTTTCGAAAGTAAATTGCTATGAATGCGTGACATCGCCTGCTTTTCCTCACGTAGTTCATTTGTCGTCGCTGCAGTCGTTTATAGGCATATTAAGTCCACAAAATCACGGAAACGGCCCCTACCACGTTCAAAATACTCCCAGTGACGCACTACTAGCGCCGCGTACAGTGACATCCGGCTGCGGTGATGAGGCACAGCGGCGACTTCCGGTGCCGTTCTTAAGTTGTAACCAAGTATAGTAGAACGTTTCAGAACTCCGCATTCTCCGTCTGTTCCGTGGGTGCCGTGTTTACCGGGACCTGACTGCGCCTGCGCGCGCACGCACGGCGAGCAGGGCGCGGCCCCACCGCAATGAATGCGCGGGGATGGCGAGGGCCGGCCGCGGAACCAATCCCCCTACCGAAACGAACGCGCAAGTGCCCAGACGGGCGCCGTTCAACACGGTAACCACGGAACAGACGGAGCACGCGGAGTAGTGAGTAGTAGCGTCCGTCCCGCCCGGTCGCCCTCCGTGTCATCACTGCGCTAAATAAACATGTATCACACCGCGGTCCGCAAACGTTTGCCCGTGACTGTGCGTGAATCGATGAAAGCGTGACGGGAAAGTCGCCTCAGTAAAAAAAAAGCAAGTAACAGTGGAAAAGCAAAAAACAATCATGGAGAGAGGGCGAGGGTGGGGGATGACGGGGATATCGAATGAGCGAGTACAACTTGGAAAGAATCATCATCATCACCAGCCTATATATGCCCACTGCAGGGCAAAGGCCTCTCCCATTATTCTCCAATTACCTCGGTCCTGTGCCAACTGCGACCAATTTATCCCCGCAAACTTGATCTCATCTGCCCATCTAACTTTCTGCCGCCCCCTGCAACGCTTGCCTTCTCTAGGGATCCACTCTGTTGCCCTTAATTACAAACAGTTATCTTGCCTTCGCATTACATGCCCTGCCCACGTCCATTTCTTCTTCTTAATTTCTATTAATATGTCCTTAACACACGTTTGTTCCCTGACCCACTCCGTTCTCTTGTTGTCCCTTAATGTTACGCCTATCATCTTCCGCTCCATTGCCCGCTGAGCCGTCCTCAATTTAAGTTGAACCCTCTTAGTGAGCCTCCAAGTTTCTGCCCCGTAGGTGAGTACCAGTATAGGAAAGAATACCACTCGTTAACTACTACTGAAATGAACCCCGAGGTGTGTGCAACACCGGGCCACACGTGACGACTTTCAAGCTACGAGAACCCCACACAGTCGCAAAACGGTGCGCCCCAAGACTTGGTCGCTATCGGCCATACGGCGTCCTTCACCAGCAAGAATCCGTGCTTCCAAGCAAAAATCGAGCCCCGCGCTTCTGTTGGCCGCACGTACCAGCAATCAAAGCATGCAGCACATTCCGTCTCGGCTCGGCTTCGACGCTGACCTCGACCGCGACTGGAATCGGCTCGATCGTCGGCGCCTCAAATGTTGGCTCGTAATAAGTTCGCCGAGTCTTGGAAAGCGGATTCGGGTAGGGATACAACTCAATCTCGCCGAGAACGCAGCCAAGTCTACGAGAAGACCGCCAGGAAGCGAAGAATACAACGGAGCGGGCACCTCATAAGTTGTGCAAGAAATTACGGGCGGCTACGGACAGCCTTTACGCTGGTTTGTATGACAAAAATCGAGGGGTTTTGAAACATTGGGCTTTACGGCTTTGTGTGTGGATTTTGTCTGTTACAAAATTAACTGAGACCGATGTACGGGGGAATGATGTGGAGGCTTGAAATGAGGAGAAACAGTCTCTTTCTCACTCTGAGAGAGAGAGAGATATCATGAGGTTCGATGGGCCAGTAGTATAAAAATAGTGAAGGAAGTCGACTGACAAGTTTCCCGTTATATATATATATATATATATATATATATATATATATATATATAAGGTTAGTAGAGACAGAGACAAACGAGAAAGACGTAGAAAATAAAAATAAGTTTACTGACGTTTCAGGGAGAGGACTCCCTTTCTTCAGTTTTTGGAGCCGTCTTTTCAACATGGGGAATATTTCCCTACAGACAAGCCTTTTTGTAAAAACAATGGAAACAATGGCTCCAGCGAAAATTCCTTCATCATCGACCATTTGTCCTAATTGTGCGTCAGAGTTACACGGATAAGCACTTTCAGTGTGTTACAAAACGCAGACTCTCATGCACTAAACACCCCCAAGTCTTTGCTTACGCTTATGTTGATTTTATTCCCATTGAAGAGGAAACTTCAAGAAAGTCAAAGATTTTCCCGGCCGCGGCGACCGCTTTTCTGATGGAGGCGAAAAGCGAAAACGCCCGTGTGTTCGAGATTTCGGCAACCGTTACAGATCCCCAGGTGGTCAAAATTAACACGGAGCCCTCCTCCACTACGGCGCACCTCATCGCCTGCGTAGCGTCAGCGCGTTAAACCCCCACAATCAATCAATCAATCAATCAATTAATCAATGAAATCCAAAGATTTTCAAGAGTCCTTAAAAATTGCAGGGCTTTTGAGGCCTTGAAGACAAGTATTTCAATTTCATAAGTTTTCAAGGTACTGAAGTACCCCAATGAACCATGCACTGACAAGGACTACAGGCTCGATGAGCGCAATAACTGCGCATCAGCGCCATCCCGGCTAGCGCGCCGGAACCATTTCTTAAAGCCGATTTTAAATGGTCGACGTTCAACTCCCCGTAGCACAAAAGAAAATTGTTATTCAAACCGTAAAGGACGTTTCGGACGAGCAACAAAAAATACATCCTGCTCCTTTGCGCAGTCGGCATACGAGTTAGGACTTGATCGACCACCTGACGTGGCCTTTTGAACAAGCTCGCCGATGGCACCCTGCCAACAGGACTCATCAGATGGGGGTTGCCAGCACTATACATACGGGGCCCTCAGTAAGACACTGACGCTAGACGCGTGCCTCGTATGACTAAAACGCAAAGTCGGGCCACTTGGCACCGATTCCTTCCACGAACTGTACGAGTTTTGAAAAACGACGTGGCAGGCACTATCAAAGGTCACGAACGGCGCCCATCTTTTGAGAAAACGATATGGCAACCACCCCCGCTGTGTGCAGTTTTTTTTAAAACCCCACCCGTTCGTACCCTTTCCATTTTTAATTCTTTACGGGCTGCTTTTCTTGCAAAGGCTTTTTGCGGGCGTCCACGGCGCCTTTCGCCCACTGCGATGTGCTCGACATCGCAGACGTTTGATCAGCACGGATAAATCATGGGCTGCGTCTAATCTAACGGCAGCCGTGAGAATTACCTCAGGGAAATTCTCACGGCAGTTCCCATAAAAGCTGGCTCGCCTAAAATTTGCTGTATAATATTACGTCCCAACGTAACCTAACATAACATAGCCTCACCGAACCTAGCGTAACCTACCCAAATCCAGCCAAACAGCAACAAACCTTATCTAACCCAGAACAACGACACAGAGCACTACCTATATTAAGCGTAATTCAACCCATTCTAGAAGTCCTGTGCGTCGATCTCTTGATATAGTAAAAACCAGAGTAAAAAAAAGTATTAACAAAATCACGATGACCGAAAAATTCTGAAAGCTAAAAAAACATCGCATTGCCGGATTCGAACTTGAGCCTTCTCTCGTTTAAAACCAAGTACTATACCACAGCGCTACAGGGGGAGCTGGAAACGCTGCTTTTTAGGGAATAATAGGGAGTTGTAGTATGGCGTTTTGGCTGTGGCGTTAACGTTTTGCGCGCCGCAATCGCAAACGGATAGCGACTCGTTACGCGACGGTTAGCGTGCCCGCTAACGCTATGGGCGCGCTGAAGTGGTGCTTTCCGCTATACTAAACTCTATTGATCCCATAGAATCTCCGCGTAGCGTTTTTATCCAATGAGAGGCGACTGCCATGAGAAAGTTCTGACGGAAATTCTCACGCAGTTCCCGGGATTATAGACACTACCTAAATCATGCCCCCTCCCCGCAATGGTTGTCCACTACTACGACAAACACCTCCCTAACTGCTTTCTGCTTACATGGCGAACGGCGCTTGAAACCGCCAACAACATTACCGCTTGCTTTGACAAGCGCCAATCTGCCGCTAGATTCACTTACCAACGGCGACCTAACACGACACGTGTGGGCAGAACAGTTAGATCGAAGCACCTGGCTTGCAGCACAGCACGGAGGAGACCCTCACTCAATGCTTGTCTCATTAATACTTCATGATGTAGTAGTCCACACGTGCACGCAGGTACAGAACCCACTTACTATGAGAACGCCTACCTGGTCTCCCGCTCAACCCAGTGGTTTAATTCACCGATGCGTGTTAGGAGCGCTGGTAGCGCCGTTCTATTACGCCACTAAGAAAGGGATGAAAGTCTCGCACCGCCCACGGCGTCAAACTATACCCCCTTTCGCAATTCAGCACTACTGATCGACGATCTAGAAAGCCTCTCAAGCGCAACATGCTTCTGGAGGAGGAGGAGGGGGGGCTCGAGCCCGCTACCTCTGTCGACGCCAGCAGCCTAGCGACCCAGCGGTGAGCAAAGCCGGTCGAAATGCGAGCCGCCACGCGGGGAGAAAGCGAAGCGCTGTCGCAACATGCGTCGCATACATACGGCACCGTGGGGTCGAGGCCGTGTTCGAAATTCCGTCAGAGAGTGGCGAAAAATCGGGCGGAGCGCAAACCATCGGGCGGAGCGCAAACCACGACGTGGACGGTGACGAAAGGGGGCTTTTCTTTACAACACACGCCACAACAGGCAACGGCCATCGCCACCAACGCACACATCGGTCGGTGGATGGTCGTAGGCACACGCACCTCTGTCGAAGAGCCCGTCTCCTCCCAGGGGCGGCCAGGTGCCCTGAATCAGCTGCATCGCACACAACGATGACGGGGAACGGGAAGGGATCACCACAGCGTCGACAGAGCTGCCGTTGCCAGATGCGACGCGACGACCACGACGCGCACTGCCGAAGAAGAGCCCGAACCGCGCGGCATCATCATCACAACGGTGCTGGTGGTGGTCTAGCAGCGTGGTGCCGGCGACAGGTAGGCGAGTAACGGAGCTACGGCAGCGGCAAGCTCTGTGCGGCCCGCAACACCACACTGCGGCAAGCCGTTCCTCCCGAGGACGTGTCGGCGAAGAAAGTTGCCCACGGCAGGGAAGTAGAAGCGAGGCAAAACGGCGACGACGACGACGAGAGAAAGTCGCTCTCCTCTTCCTCATCCCCCTCCTCCTCCTCTCTCCTGGCGATCGGTTTGGCCTACATTTCGCCGAGAGCGGCAGCCACGGCGGGCCACGCGGACACACACAACGGGCTTTCTCTCTCCCCCGTTTTCCCCCGCCCAACGCGCGCGCGCGCGCGGACACTACCGCATCCCCGCGGCATTCTTCAGGGCTCGGCTCTGTCTCCTCCGCTGTTCCCCGCCAGAGTCGCTTTCGTTTTTTCCCTCCGCATCTTTAGCCGGCATCGTCTAGCGTAGCAGTCAGGGGGGAATGCACTGTAAGACGACGGGATCTAGGAAGCGACGCAAACGGACGGGGAAAAAGAAGCGAGTCGTCGTTTACTGTGCTGTTCCTGCCGGCAGGAGAAGCCGGCAGCAGCGACGCACCCGAGAGTGGAAGAAAAGAACGGGGAACCCCCGCAACTCGCGCGCGCGCGGTCAAAACTGGAGCGAAAATGGAAGCCGAAACGAGGAAGCACTCAGAACAACCCATCGCATCTTTCTTTTTCTCCTCAGAGAGCTCTTCCCACCCTCGGGGGTCTCGTTCCGGTAGCGCCAGGTATGCGCACAGCCCTTTTAATAGCGACAAAAAAAGAAAAAAAACGACGAGCGCAACACAAAGGTGGCGTTCTCTTATTTTCCTCGCGCAAAGCAATTATATATGATCGACGGTGAGATAGGAAGGAGGCGAACCACTTTTTTCGATTCGGACAGTCCTCGGGGAACTCCTCTCGCGCATTAAAAAAGCGCTGTATACAGAGCAATGCACGAGGAAAACGAACGCCTGACTAGATTCGGGCAAGCGGAGCCCATAATCGGACAAACAACCCTCCCAAGTGCGACTGTCGGCTCGATAGGATCGACCGACGCGCAGGAATAAGACCCCCGTCTATCTGTCGATTCGATAAAGATCTCCCCATAGAATCCAGTTCGAGAGTCGCACTTACTTGAGAGGCTTAGGCACCAGACCTCATCCTGACCCCACTGCGATACAGTGTAAGTACTGAGTCCTGTTCGAATTAGTGTTCGAAGCGAGCACAGCTGCTGCTGCTGCCGGCAGGTTTGGCTTAAGACGTGCCTCGTACTTAGGGTAAAGGCGGCCAACACAGTGGGCCAAACCTGGAGCTATCAGCTCACCCGAACAAAGCTGAATTCGGGTAAGGTAAGCTGCAGTTATTCAGGCATACACCGTTCATCTCGGCGAGCTTATGACGTACAGGTGCAGTCAAAAGTAACTGGAACACGGTCTCGTAAATTTGCAGGAATTTCCTCTTCCAGAAACTGCCTGAACGCCAGTATTTCAAATATTTTGTGATATTCAGAAATACTTGTTCCAATTTAGACGGCACCTATACCTTTCTCTTCAACGTGCCCTGCAGGTAACGGCAAGGACAAGACAAATGCCAGCACTCCGAGGCAACCCAAATAGTATTGGATGCTGAGGGGGAGAGGGGGGGGGGGTAGTTTTCGATTGATTGATTGTAGAATTTAACGCACCGACGTCACGCAGGCGATGAGGCGCACCGTAGTGTGGAGGGCTCCGGATTCATTTTGACCACCTGGGGATCTTTAACGAGCGCAGAAATCTCGCACACACCTTGCTTCTCGTTTCCATCAGAAAGCGGCCTCCGCGGCCGGGAATCGAACCCGCGACCTCGTGCTCGGGAGGAGGGAGGGGGGACTGGAATAGAGCTTCACCACAGCAGTCGGCTAATTCGGCCTGGGCCAGTTCAACAACGTAACTTAACTGCACTAATTTAACAAAAGACGTCGAACTAAGTTCTGTTTCAATTCTCTCATTTTCCTCCCTGGAATCTACCTCACTCCGTAAATTCCGTATGCAAAAACTTCATTCTGGTAATTACCGACGGGGTGCTGAGACTTCGATAAAAGCGATGGTTTAAGAGGAGGCCTCTCGACTAGACAGAGGATGAGGAGACAGGTGCAGGTATAAAGCCCCGCCCTCCCTAGTGACCTTCATCGCCTTTGTCTTTTGCTTCGTTTAGCTTTTACTCACAGGTTTTAGTATTTACGGTTACATCGCTCATTGAATAACTCGTTCTTTGGCGCTCTTTGCCCTTGTTGGTCTTGCGCCATTAAACATCAACCATCATCATCATCACTAGTGAACTCATCGAGGCCCACGAGAGCCTGATCTTCGCTTCACGGGAGGTTTTCTATTCGGCAACACGGCGATGAGCAACGCACGGAAAGGTGCATTTCGCTCCCAACTTCTTCGCGTTCGAACGGGAAAGAAAAAGAAAAGCGCTCACTTTTGTTTTTAAAAAATCCCGCCCCCGCCACAGCCCGTCGATACGTCAAACGGCCCAGCTTCGTGAACAGCGTCGTTTTTCCGCTCCGGGTTTCCAACTTGTCCCGCCGAAACAAGCGAGGGCAGACGGATCGAAGAAAAAAAATTGGCCCATCTCGACTCGAGTAAATGCGTCGCATAGGGGGTGGCTGTATTGCGTTAACGTTTAGTGTTTGGGGAGTTGGTGGTAGTGAATGCGTTGTATCAGCAGCTTCTTGACGTAGTTTGAATGAGTCAAGGATATAAGGCGCGTTCGTAGCCTCCCATTCTGTGTCGGCTTTGTGGCGCAGTGGGTAGAGCACCATGTACATTGCGTTCCGCCCGCAGGGTCGAGGGATCGAAACCAGGCGCCGGATAGTATTATTTTTTATATAGTGTAGGGGGAGGGGTGCGGACTACAACTACGGACGTCAACGCTGGTGACATCGTGAGTTACTGAAATGCTCTGCATTTGAAAAACCTGGGCGGGAAATCGCGCCAGTAATGAAACCAGCGCAAACGGGTTGCCAGGTTCAGATAATGAAACGTGACCTAGGAGCAGTTCTCTTCGCCTTCGCGGCCTGCTACTGTCCACCTCCACCACCAGCAGCTCGCTGTGGTGCTTCCTCGATAGCGCACACCTCTTCAAGGCCCCCCGTCGTCCTTCATCGAAAGCCACCGACAGCAAAGAGGGAGGGAGAGGGCAGCGACACCGAGCACAGCCGCCGCCGAAAACAAAAGGCTTCCCCCCCCTCTCTCTCTCTCCCGGCTAACGGGCTACCAGGGCGGAGGACAACATGCCTCGATGAAAAGCCGCCCAGGAGAAAACACAAAAAGAAGACAACAGCGAACTGAAAAACGTCCCAGTTTCGCGCGCTCGGACCGGCGCGCGGCCGGCCGGCCGGCCAGTCGACGGCCTGCAAAGCGAGCGCCTCGCCTCTTCCTTGAAACCCGGACGAAAGGGAGCGCGAACACGCTCGGGCGAACGAGGAACCGGCCGCGGGCGCCGAAAGCGATAGCGCCGAAGAGAGAACACGGGGAAGGGGGGGAGGCCGATGGGAGACGCAATGAAAACGCAAATTCATTACCAGCAGCGGACGGCGCTGGAGGAGGAGAGGAAAGGAGGGGGTAACGAACGCGGAAGGGCGCCTCGCGCGGGACGGACAAACGCCACGCGCGCTGGCAAAAGAGTTCTCGCTGGCGGCGGCCGCGGCGGCGAAAACAATAACAGCAACAAGATACTGCTCTATATACCTGGACGCGGCGTGACGCCCGCGTGCACAGCGCGTACACCCCACGGCCGGCAGCAGGAAGTGAAGGATTGGTTGGGTATGGTGAGGTTTGTCGCCTTCCCCATTCAGCGCACGAGATTCACCGGTCACCGCAATGAACGACTTTTTGCGTGGAAGGTGTCCAGCCCTTAGAGAGTCCCGAACCGAACGCGCTACACGGCCTTCGCTGCGAAGCCTCCAAGCTAACCCGCGTGCCAGATTCGCGAGGTCGAGCGCGCAGCATCGCAGACGTGATAGAACACGAGAATAATCACACACCCTTCGGAAAAAAATTCCAGAGATGCATAAAAGCCGAAGGGCTCCTTTGTGTTAATAAGCAGAGCTTTTAACAGCAGAGCACAGAGCTCGCGCGCCTCCTTGCCTGGAACAGCGCGAGCGGGAGTTCTGTTCTTTTCTTGCTTGCTTTCATGTTGCACGTGCCGGCGCCTTACTGCGCAGTTTGGAAGGCGTCGTTTTTGGAGGCCCTTTTTTTCACTTACCATCGTAAAATTCAACCCAACGGGCGTTCCTAACTTAACTGAAAGGAGGGGAAAGGGGGGGGGCGCCGGTTATTAACACAGATTTTGCCTCAAATGTACCTGCACTTTTCCTTGCGCCAGACAACGGGGATATGTATGACAAGCGCCAGCGGTTCAGGAGTTTCGAACGCTTATGACTAATAAACCGCTTGTTTTTCGAAGTCTCTGAGTCCATTACGCCGTAACGCCGTGGGGCTCTGCTTGGGTCCGTTATCTCGCTGCGCCGCCTGATTCCGGCAGTCGCTACACGCTGTGACAGCGAACGAGCTACGACGACAAGGCGAGCCCCTAAAGTGCTCTACACTTCAAAAGACGCATTCAAAAGCGCGCAGAGAGGCTCCAGCACGTGCGAGACGAAAGCAAGCACAAAAAGAACAGAACTTTCAGTCGTGCTGTTCCAGGCAGAACGAGAAACAAAACAAAGAAAAGGATGCGAGCTGTCCCATGAGAAGGCGCGCGAGCACTGCGAAGGCGGGAAATTTGAATTGCATTGAACAAACATCTGTTCAATTCATCAATAGAGGAGTGAGACAAGGAGGGCAAGAGAGTGAGGGGCTGCAGCAAACAACGAGAAACGGCGCCCCAGCGCCTCCGGCGAATCACTGCTCTGCACTTCCGAACAGCTTTCCACGTTGGGTGGAACTGATTTAATTTTGAGTACCTCGTACCTTTAGCAGTTGAGTTCATAACTACTTTAGGACCAGGGTTCTGTTTTTCCCTCATTTTTTTTCTAATACTACAGTGTGGCGTGTGTGTTTGTAGCTTTTTTGTGAGCTAACTTAATACATCCGGCTCACGGCTAACCAAGGTACCCATTCACTTCTCAACTAACAGAAAACAACTTTCCACGCATGAAAATTCACTAGCCGTGCAGCAAATTACGCTAAAATCGTTCAAACGCTGCTCCGGCATCACACTGGGCCTAAAGAGTTCTGCGGGCGAAACGATCGCAGGACGCGTAGGCTGAAATAAAAAAAAACATGGCTTAACCACACCGTTTAAAACCCTCAAGTTGTCAAGATAAGCGTCCTTAACTGCACGCGGACAACTCTGGGCCTCCCGGCAGCCGCAGGTCGAACTATACTCCCGCGTTCGAAATATCGACAGGTTCCCTCCTCATAGAAACGTACAGTCTTTGTCAAAATTTTGTGGGCCACGGCGACCGTGGCCGGAGCAGGCGCGCTGCCGAGCAGGGGCGCTGCGTTTGCCGCTGTCGGCTGGTTACGCGGCTAAAGATAGTGAGGGGAACTTTCACGCTTCCATTCGTAGTATGGCTGGCGCGATAAGTGCAGCGGGGCCGGTTTCTCAAAGCAGGCGCACTTCGCTTCAGCACAGGCACTTTGCGCAGCACTTGTCGCGCCAGACACATATCAAAAGGAAGAGCAAAAGTTCCCCTCACTCTCTTTAGCCGCGCAACCAGCCGACAGCAGCAAACGCAGCGCCCCTGCTTGGCCGCGCGCCTGCTCCGGCCACGGTCGCCGTGGCCCACAAAATTTTGACAAAGACTGTACGTAGTGCTTCCAGGAACATTTCAGTGCGCCAAATGAACCGAAAAGGTCGGACTGGACCGCATACTGAGACATCTCCGCTTCCAATTCAGTGCTCTCCCCCATCCCCCCTCCAAACATAAAAAAGGAACATTTCTTTCGTGAGTCACACTACCGTACACGTACACAGAGTGCGGAACCATGACGCGGAAGAAGAGGCCGGGCAGCTCGGCAACTCACGCACGCGCCGCCACCCCCCAAAGCTCACGCATTTGTTTTTCGCCCACCTAGCCAGCACCGCGGGGAGGACAAAAAGAAAAGGGCCAAGTAACGGCACTGACGAGCTCGCACACGGCTCTTCCTCGAGCTGACGCATCCTCCTCCCCCTCTCCCCCTCTATTCCACCACAGCCAGATGAAGGCGGCTATTTATAGAGAGAAAGGGGGGGAGAACACGCGCCCACTTCGAAACAAAACAACCAGCGCCCGCACACACACACACACGCACCTAGCCGGCGCTCTCGTCAATCCGCCCGAACTCTTTTTCTTCTAGGGCAACCCCGTTCGCTCGGCCAGCCAGAAAAGGCAAGAACGCCCCCCACGTAGCTTAACAAGCCTCGACTCCTCGTTCTGAGTTTATTCCTGCGGTCGAAATCCTCGCTAGCACTTCCAGCCACAATCACTCTTTTCCTAAACAGCGTTGGTCGGGGCAGCGGACAGAGCCCTGCCGCGATGGTTTTCCAAATCCACCACAGCGCGAGCATTTCTTTTTCCTCTCGGGGTTGTTGTCGACTCGGTTAATGCCGCCGTCGTCCCTTGGAGAAAGTAAACAGGAGAAGCGGGAAATCGCGTCGCGACGCCGACGCTGCCTTGCCAGCCCCCGCTGCTGCTGGGAGAGACCATCTTCTCGAAGAAGCCGAGCCAGGGAAAGCCCGTTTTCTTTTAAGACGAGCGCCCTCTCCTTTTATAACGGGCTCGGGAGACGCCCGTTTAATAAGTGCTTTTTTTTTTTTTTTTGCTTTGCTTTGTTTTCAGCGCCGGACTGGTGAAAAGGCGGGAGTGGTGAGACCAGACGGAGACGGTCGAGCCCCACTCGCGCGTGAGCGAACGGCACGGCGGGAGTACAGATAGATAGATATAAAGCACTCAAGCGGACTGCATACATTGCGAAGTTATTTACACCATTAAGGGTGTAAATCACTGTCTATAACACCCTACACCCCAGCAAGAAAAGAAAAGCAAAATAAAACATCCTTAAGGGTGTTTTGTCGTTCATGACACCCTTACACCCTTATCGTTAATTACACCCCTTCAAAGGGTGTCCGTTTTTTGAAAGGTTTTAAAAGGGTGTTAGTTACATAGAAAGAATGTAAATCATTTCACAGCGTACTTAATGTTCGTAATACGCAATTATCGGGGCAGCGAAAACATTCTCTGGAGGCGGTATTTTGGGGTGACCGACGATATCCGCGGCGGACGTGCTAATACCACGGCGTATTCGTATACTTTTCTTCCACAAGGAAATCTGCCCGAAGATTAACGTAGCCGGGGAAAGAAAGCGGGGTTGCCGCGCAGCTTCATGCGACGCTGCTCTTTGTGGTCACACATTCCTAAGTTGCCTGCTTCGCTATACAGGCCCACGAAACACGTTCTACGCTGTGTTCACTTGACGGCGACAACGGGAGCGAAATACGACGCAAAGCGAAAGTTTCCCACGCCCGATGCTTCAAGCAGCTGGATGGCTCCCTCCTCCTCTCCTCGAGTTCTTCCGACCTGGCTTTGCGCTAAATAAACGCCCTCTTGTCTTGTACAAGTCCGACACGATGGCTGACCGCGGCTCTACAGTATCGGCACATCTCGGAGCAACTCCACGCAACACACGAGCAAGGCAGCGCCCGCGCCAGTTCACTGACCGGCTGGTGGGCGCGCCAGCGGCCTTTCGCACGCGCACACTCACTGTGGCAGCTAGACAAACGCGAGCGAACGTTTTAGTTTAACCCCTCCTCCCTTATCGTTGTTTCAAAGATGACCGTGCCGCACGACCACGAAGCAGGGGTCTGCGGGATCGTCTGCGCCGCCGAGCTATTGTACACTGTAAAATAATTTACACCCTTTTGTCTATAACAGCCTTACACCCTGTAGAAAAACAAGGGAAAACACCCTTTAAATGGGTGTTGCCAACGTTAGAAGTTTAGAACACCCTTCAAAATGGTGTTTTCTTGTGTTTCCGCAAAGGTGTAAGGGTAGTTTCTATTGTTTTACTTTCTTTTGGCTGTACAGGGGTTAAGGGTGTTGGTGACAAACAGGGATAAATCATTTTGCAGTGTAGTCGCACCCCGCACACGCTCCCGTTATTTCACACAGAGGGCAATGTGTGCGCGGTTAAAATCTACAAAAAAACGTGCATCAAAAGTATAAGACGCTCATGCAAAGGAACTTGGGGCAGGATTACGTGGGTGAGAAGAAACTTCGACAAGGTAGCGGCCTCAGTCCGGTGCCAACGTATTGACAACACCGGTCTTAGTCATACTCAGATACACGCACACGCATATTACACGTTCACCTGTCAACGACGGGGTTATGTAGTACGCCCTACACGTTGTACACACAACCTATGACACCCTTATAAGTGCTACAGCTAAGGCATTCGCAAACCAGTACGAGAGAAAACGGCGCCGCCCCAAAACGGGCGGAGAGAAAACTGAGCTGCGCGTTGAAATTGTGAAACTAATTAAATATCTCGCTACCCAGCGATTCCAGCTGCTTTCTAGGAGCGAAACCCCTTAGGGGCAGGGGCTGTTTGCGTCTCCTGTCGTCGTCGTCGTAATCGTCGTCTCATGTATTCAGGGTACTAAAACACCGGGAAACTCGTTTACGCCTCGCGCTAAAACAACCGCGTGCAAAAAAAAAAAAAAATCACCGGGACACTCGTTCACGTCTCGCGCTGGAGAGCTTCGCGCTTCAAAGACAAGAGACTTTCACAGCAAAGCTGCATACCTCTTCCCCCAACGGTTTCATCTCCGTAGGCAAAAACGCCAAGGCGCCAAGAATACGCTTTTACACTGCGTGATTCGCCCTTCCCCAGGTTTCACGTTAGTGGAGATGGCCCAGGATATTTTTTTCCCCACCGCGGGCGTACGACCTGCAAACGGCTAAATTACCCCCACAACGAGAACGCGAGCACAGCTCGGGATACCCAGCGAACAGCGTTCCCACTCGCGCGTCTAAGGCGCCGAGAACCGCGCTTTCGTTATCAGCTTCCACAAGGTCGCAAACGCGTTCGCGTACGGGTGTACATAGTACACGCCAACAGTATAGAAAAGGGTTCGACGACGTGCACGGCGAACCGACAGCGTGGCTTCGCTCATTTCACTGATCGTGGGAGAAGACAGCTGTGTTCACGATAACGACGCGGGAGTCGATCAGCGCTAATTCCAGGCGGGGCCCCGCTCTAAGCGCGACACGCAAAGGTCAAACCTCGTAGTACTGTAATGCTGGGAAGCGTCCCTTTCGGATTTCGCCAGCGACGCTGTTTTCGCGACAAAAGAAATACGACAAACCGACAACTCTTGTCTCACCCTAATCCCCGTACACACGCGTAAATTAGAGACGAGAAATATCATTCCTCAATCAAGTTTTTTTGTTAACGATCATAAGTACGCGAGTATAGAAGGGTAAAAGAAGGTAAAAAAAACAGTTCTAGCAAGGTTTTCGCTATACACTATGGAAAAAACAAAGGCAAACTGTATCCGGCATTGCAGAGCTAAATGACCGGATGACGCCATGAGGCCCTTTTTTTTTTTTTTTTTTTTCTTCGCGCTCCCGGGCTGGCGAAGCTCTCTCACAGCCACAGTGTAAGAATATATTCTTACACCGTGCTCGGAGCCCGGATGAAGAAACGGCCTCTCATGAGCGCGCTCATTCGGGTCACGCACCACACGTGTCGTGCGAACTGTCTTGCCAAACCAAAGAGCGGCCGGCCAACACGGGTAGAAGCGAAAAAAAGAAAAAGAACTGAAGTCCCAAGACCGGCGGAGAACCACCGGCGGACTGCAAACGAGGCATTTCAGAGTTCAGAAGCTGCAGCGCGTTCGCGGAGACTGCAGAGTGCTCGAATTCATCCCACCGATGTTACACGCTCTGCGTAAGCGTCTGAAACGCGTTCACCCCCCCCCCCCCCCCCCTTTCAAGAAAAAAAAAAAAGACGTGCGCGATCTGCCTCCAGACAGGCAAGCAAAGCCGCGCTGTTAATCAGAATTCAAGCGACCATGAATGCGCCGAGCATTATGAGACGTGCACGCTTATGCTGAGATAAAGTGAAAGATGCAGATGATACCTAAGCATATTTTAATAGCAGAGCTGTTTAAGCTTTTATTTCCGCCGTTCAGAGTTACCAGAAAACTCCGCCCAGCCGAGCGCACGTGAGTGTGCGCCTCGTGAGGCGCACCCGATGTCGGCCATCTCGACCTTCGAGAACATTCGAGAACTCTTCGCCAGTTTACGTCCGTTCGCCCTAAAGTGGGGCCGAATTCGCGCTACAGACGCCCAATTCGCGAAGCCGCTTGCAGCGGATTCTATCTAGCGCGTCCTAACGCGGTCCACCTTGGGTGAGGTGTAAAAGGCTGCGCACAAAACGACCAAGGCCTGCCAGTCATGGAGAACTCTCAGCGGCAAGTTCGGAGATCCATTCGAGGTGCGACATCCGGGTCTCCGACAACGGGAGAGGGAGCGCCAGCTCTGGTGTTTCTCCAGCCTTGCATCACCAGTGCCAGCTAAAATAAAGCCCCTATATTTTTAGAGAAGGCGAAACCGTTTCCTTTGGCTCGGTCGTTGTCACGTAATTATACGCCGCGGTTATTGTTACGGAGGGGAGTCCCCTCTCCTGCGCCGAGGCTGAAGGTGTCTGCGGCGGCGCAGTGGAGCGCGCACCGAGTGTTGTGCAGCTAGCCGAGTGGAACGTCACCAGCTGCGACGACGCCGGTTGCGGGGTGTGCGGATTCACCAGCCTGGCCAGGAAAACGACGCGGGCGCCTAAGGGATTCTTGTAAAGTGTAAACGCGAGTCTCTCTTGCCTGACGGTGCAGGCACGCGCCACTCTTGCCATTCAACCTCGTTTCTAAAATGATGCTACGAGGATGATGAGGATGACGATGAGAATGATGACCCATTGACCCATGAGTAGGGATTATCCCCTGAAGCGGAATAACGGCAAATGCCACGTCGCCTGCGTAAATAACTTGACGTACCGCTATCTTTCTTGACCTATGCCGACTACTCATTCGGAGTATTGCCTGAGGCTAACTATGGCTGTGACGACCCTGGACCAGCCCCTTCCCCGCCTTTTCTCAACAATACTCCACTGAGAGGACCGCGATAGAAAAAAGAGAAGAAAAGGAACAGGAAGAGGAGGACGATGCATCTCCGTCGGCGACAGGCGGTCCGCTTTGCGCATGCTCACCACGCACGCACCATGGCGTTGCCTGGCAACGGAGATGCGCCCTCCTCTTCCTTGCTGGCTCGACATTCTTCTGCTCGCGGGAGGGGGGAGGGGGGGCTTCCGAACAACGGGTTTTCCATTTCCGGTGATAGGAATCAGCTTGAATAAAAACGAAGCTGATTCCCGTTGAAGATGTACCAACTAGCACAGACCGGAGCCATTCTATAGTTCATCTCACAAGCTAGCTGCAGCACTGTGGAGGCTACATTGTTATCAATAGTGCGCCCACTGAGGTCGCCTAATCCGCCGTGAAGGGGGTCCTGAAAGAACACTCCCTTCTCCCCTCTCTGCAAGTGGCACCGCACGGCCCCGGCGCCTTTTGTCGCTTCCTTCGGGTGAGTTAGGCGCCCTGAGGGGGGGGGGGGGGGGGGGGGGGGGAGAAACAACGTCTTTATTTGGCCTGCGGAAACCTCGGGGGGTACCTACTATCGCCGGCCTCCCTGGTGGGGAGGTGACAAGTTCGGCCGCTGGCGATCGATGGCCGCTAGCGCGAGCTGCGCAGCCATCTTCTGTAGTTCATAGTCCGCACTGGTCACCGCACTCTCCAAGCGCGGCGGCAGCGGATCCGCAGTGGTTGAGTCCGTTTGCTGGCATTCCCAGAGCATGTGCTGCATGGTAGCGCGACCGTCACCACACATCACACACTTATCTGTCTGGAATAATTCGGGGCACACGTGTTTGGCGAACACAGGCGTCCATATCGCGCGCACCTGTAGTTGGCGCACTAGCACCGCCTCTCTTCGGGTAAGATTCCGGTGCGGCGGCGGGTAGGCTCTTCTGCCCTCCCGATACGACAACAATGTCGCCTCCACAGTGCTGCAGCTAGCTTGTGAGATCCGGTGCTTGTTTTCGCGGTTTTCTTCACGCCAATGGAGAGTTTTAGCTTACCGTGTGTTCCGTGTGCGTACCGTGTGTGCCGGGACCCGACTGCGCATGCGCGCATTCATTCCCGTGAGAGGTAGCCGTTCCCTCAGTGCCCGCGCGCGCATGCCCAGTCGGGTCCCGGTACACACGGTACACGGTATAGGCACGGAACACACGGTAGGCGTCAGCGGAACTATACTCGGTGACAACTTAAGAACGGCACCGGAAGTTGCCGCTGTGCCTTATCACCGTAGCGGGATGTTTCTCCGCGCGGCGCAAGTAGGGCATTACTGGGAATATTTTGAACATGGCGTGAGCCGTTCCCGTAATTTTTTTGGACTTAATATGCTTATAAACGACTCCAGTGACGCCAAACAAACTGCGTGAGACAAGGCAGACGATATCACGCATTCATAGCAAACGCCTTTCAAAACGCGCGGCGCACTGACGTCACGGGCCCGGCGCTTTGGCGGAGTGATACATTAAGGCGCGTTCCCACTAGGCCGACACGACGGCGACGACGACGCGACGGCGACGCCGACGAGTCGCCAAACCATCGGCCAACTGCCGAGTTGACCGACCGCGCTGTCATACTACGCCGACGGCGACACAAACACGTCGGCCGATGGAAAGTCGCCGTAGTGTGACTGACTCGCCGACCGAAGACGCCAACAAAACCGGTCGTCCGACCGGTCGCCGGACGCGTCGTCGGGAATCGACCGAGAAGCGAAAACTGCTCCCCGACAACATTCGTGCCGCAATGAATGCGGCTCTATTTTGATAGTTTCTGGAGTGTAATAAACTCAGTAACGTCATGAAGCCCATACAACTCAACACTAGCGCTGATGCAATCCGTATTTTGGCGTTCGACGCTTCGGCCGTGCTCTTCGGCGACGCCGCTACCCCGGAGCTGCAAACTGCAAATGCGTGTGCGATCGGCTCGCCTGTAGAAAATGTAAGGTCAGTTTCGTGCAGAAGAAGAGTTACGTAGGGTAATTTGGCTAATAAGGCATCAATATCGGCCAAGGTTTTTCATGTGAAACGTAAAACCAAAGTACGGCAAGCACTATCCCCGCAGTGGAAATCGCAGTGGCAGCCGCGCACACACATTATTGCGAGCGCTTTCGCGAAGAAGCGGAGTTTATGGCGATAAGCTATTGTGGGGGCTTCGGGGAACCTTGCTGTGCAAGCGCTATTTAAGAAATTTCAGTTTACAGCCAGGAATTCTGTAAATCAGCTAGTAAACACCGACGTATGACACGGAAGGATGGGCCTCCATCTGTTACCCAGGCTATTTCGCAGTCGAGAAGGCATTTGGGCGGTGGCGCAGTGCTCTCGCGCGTCGCGCCCGTGCGCTCAACGTTGCCGGTTCGATTCCCGGCGGGGTAAGGTTTTTTTTTTTTGTGCGTGTGTGTGTGTGTGTGAGCGGTTTTTTAAGGGGTATGGTTTGCGCATCCAATTTGGGAATCGCGTGATTTTGAGAAGCAACTACCTTTGCAATTAAATATTTACTTCGAAACAGCGAGTGGCGTCTTGAGCCACAACAATTATTTCCCTTTTCACCATGTTTCTCGAAAATGCGGTAGCATGGTGCAAAATCAGGCCTCTCCATTAGAGGAGGTTAAATTTCTGCTGACGTACGCACTAATTTATATGCATATTTTACGTGCTACAGAGGTCTTTTCGCCGGGGGTTAACATCCATATTATTACTGCGCGGCAGCAGCGCACAGCTCTTTTTTCTTTGTCCGTGATCTAACAAGAAGTTGAGGAGTACATACAGTACAAGCAGAGCACACGCCAGTACGCCCGAATGGCTTCAGTCGTGCTGCGGCGACACGATACACCAAGTTTGACTATGAAGAAAGAAAGATCCCCGGCGGAGAGGCGAGGCGGCGGAGTCGGCCGTCGCGCGGCCGTCGGTGCGGTGTGACAAGCGCGTCGGCCGACATCGCGGAGACACTGACGCCTCGCCGATTTCTCGCCGACGCCGACGGTTGGGCAACGGTCGGCGTCGGCGCGGTGTGACATGGCCGCCGACAGCTCGCCGACACGGTGTTGGCCGACCAAATCGGCCGATGGTCGGCCTAGTGGGAACGCGCCTTTACATGAGGTGGTGCCGTTCTTGAGTTGTAACCGAGTATAAGCCACCCTACCGGAACAAATGCGCGCACGCCCTGTCGGGTCCCGGTACAAATGGAACATACGGTACACACGGTAAGCTAGAACTCTCTAATAAGCCGTCTCCGAAAGTGAGATCCCGCTGAAAGGGACTTCAGAGAAGGACGCGGCACAGAAGAGGCTTGTGGGCACGCGTGACGGAGCAGGACCCAGAGGGTAGGCGGATAGAACTTCTCCACCGCCGACGACCACGCGGAAGGGTTAAGGTCAATGCACGCCGACAAGGCGCCCGCCTATCCTCCTCCGCCGCGACCGAAGGCGTGGGACGTTTTGGTTCCTCGCGGGCAGCGTAGGCTACGCGGCCCAGGGAAGCTTAGACTCAGTGTCGAACAATGAACACGGCCACAGCACGTGCCAACCGCGCACGACGATCTGCAGGATGAGCTCCAGTGGAGAGGATCGGACGCGGAAAATCGAACTCTGCATTAGAACAGTCAGCCACAACAGTTGGAAGGAGGGGAGAGGCAGCTGTAAGGGTGTGGCCAGGCGCGATCGGGATCGCACGCCCTACGAACCAACGTTAGGTCAGTTTGAAAACAAAGTGACCTAAGCGTTGCTACGAACTGAACAACGCTGACCAAAAGTAACTACGGCTAAGGCCGGGTGATTCCTCCTTACCATACTCTGGTCATCTGCCTGTTTACTGAGCCGACGCAGCGCGAAAATCCTCGCGCTTCGTACAGCTGAGGGAAGCCACCCTTCTGCATTAAACGAAGCTGTTCGTTTTTCTTCCGCAGAAACCCACGTATTGACAGAAAA